>NW_020954610.1:76708355-76758216 GCF_900497805.2 Vombatus ursinus | reverse complement strand
TCCTTCCTTCCTTCCTTCCTTCCTTCCTTCCTTCCTTCCTTCCTTCCAACTCCCCATCCCCATCCTCTAACACAGAATTAGATTCTGCAAAGGGATCCATTTATCTTAACAAACACACCTGAGAGATAATAAGGGCAAGAGGAAATGTCATCGATTGTTTGGTTTACATATGAATTTGTTTAATCAGCTTAATTTCTAGTAGCTGAGATTTAATAAAAGAAAATGAATTTTGTTAGGTGGGGAGATTTGGGAACCATGTGTGGCAATTTTGCAGCATGACTCATGGCGGAGGATAGCATGCTGAGGGAGGCGCTTTGGGCAAAGAGAAGTGAATGCATGGATGGTGAATGAGAAAAGGAGGTAGGAAGTGGGTGACAGGCGTGCACAGTGAATGCAACTAAGTCGAATTAGACAAACATTTATTCTGCAACAGCTAGGTGCATGACATTGGCCTGGGTGCTGGTGCTGCAAATAAAAACAAAGAAACTGTGGTTTCTCTCAAGAAGCTTATTTTCTACAAACAGCCTTACTACATGCACATAAATAACTAAATAAAATTTTATACAATTTCAAGAGTAAGAGAGAAATAATATCTGAGATCAGTTAAGTCCTCGTGTAGGAGAAGTCACCTGAATTGTGCTTTGAAAGAAGCTAGGGATTGTAAGAGAGAGATGATGATGATGATGATGATGATGATGATGGGTCATAGAATTTAGACCTCTATGGATTTTTGAAGACACTTAGTCTAATTCTCTCATTTTACAGAAAAGTAAACTGAGGCCCAGAGAGCTTATGTGACTTGCCCACAGTCACACTGCTAGTAAGTGGCAGAACTGAGTTGCAAGTTCAAATTCTCTAATCAATCCAGCACATTTTCCAGGAGTACATATGCCAGCTGTGAGGGACCACCTGGGCCAACGAAGAGAGGTGAAAGTTGGCATGCCACATGTGGTGAATAGCTAATAGATCAGTTAGACTAGAAGAGAGAGAGTTACATGAAGAGTAGTAATAGGAAATAAGATTGGAAGAGCAGGTCATACTGAGGAGGGCTTTAAATGTCAGCCAAAGGTTTCTTATTTTATCCCACAAACAAACAAAAGACACTGAAGAATTTTGAATGTGACAGTGACATGATCAGATATATTTTTTTTTATTTTGGGTTATCTTTTCCCAATTACAGGTAAAAACAGTTTTTAACATTCATTTTCAAAATTTTTGAGTTCCTTCCCTCCCGCCCTCCCTGACACAGTAAGGAATTTTATATAGGTTATATATGAGCAATCATGCAAAACATTTCCACAGATATGTATTTTAGACAAATTAAGTTGACCCCTGTGTTTGTTTTTTATTTTGTCAATAGTGGTGGAGGGATAGTAGGAGGGACAGATTAATAAAAGAAAAGAAAGAAAAATAATTGAAAAAGTATTATCATGTTTTGAGAGACAGTACCCAAAACCAAACCTACCCTACACATAAATGGTATTATGGTTATTTTTATGTTATAAATATCTCTGTATGTTATATAATTTTTATTTGATGTTTAAGATTGGTTTATATGGTAATGAAATTGTAATAAATTGTAAAAAAATTCTTTATTATAGATTTGACAAATATGAATATTTCCTTAGACAAAAAGCAGAAAACAAAAGGAAGATTGTAAACCATAACTCTATAATGTAATTTCTTTTCTTAAGTATATATTAAAATTAACGTGATAGTATATACACTGCCCTGCTTGTCTGTGAATCCCCTTCCGAATTTCCTTTTGTTCTCTTTTGTGTATTTTTTAAATGTTTAAGGGGCAGCTAGGTGGCGCAGTGGATAGCCCTTTGGCCTTGGAGTCAAGAGGACCCAAGTTCAATTTTGACCTCAGACACTTGATACTCCTTACTAGCTGTGTGACCCTGGGCAAGTCACTTAACCCCGATTGCGTCACAAAAAAAAAAGAATTTATAAGATAAAGACAATGTTTAACTGATACTCTTTTCTATTTTAAAAATCAATCTCACTACCTCCCTTCCTCCCCATGACTTCTCCCCAAAATGAAAGCTTTCCCTTATAACGGATAAATACGGTTAAAGAAAATAAATGCAGAAATTATCCATGTCTGAAAATCTGTGTCCTACTGCACCTCTGATTAATCACTTTTCTGCTGAGAGGTGGGAAGCATACTTTGTCATTGTCTTCAGGGGTGCTGTTTGGTCACTGCAGTGATTAAAGTTTTAAAGTCTTTTAAAATTGTTTTATTTTGCATTACTATAGTCATGATATATGGTTTCCCCTGATTCTTCTCACTTCTTAGTTCATACAAATCTTCCCAAGTTTCTCTGAATCCATCCCTTTCATGATTTCTGAAGGTGTAATAATATTCCATTACATCCCACTACCATAATTTGCTCAGTCATTCTTCAATGGCACACATTTGATGGACACATTCTTTTTCTATACAGCTTTTTAAAGAGACTTGGAACATCCAAATCAGGCCTCAAAAAAACTTTCTAAATTCAAACAGGACAAACAAAATAATCATTGGTTAAATCATGGAATCTTGGATTCTTATAGTTAGGTGATAGAGTTCATCCAATTTGTCCTTGCCTGAAGCATGAAAGTACTATATAACATCCTAGACAAATGGTCATCTAACCTCTGCTTAAACATTTCCCATGATTGGGATCAAGGTGACTCATTCTATTTGTCACCAAGAGAACATCTGCCTTCTAACTCTGATCAATTTGAAGTTCTGCCCCTTACTTTCACATGAAAAACTTTCAAAATTATTTGCATACAATGATTACGTCCCTTTACATCTTCCCTTCTCTGGGCTAAATATCCCAATTCCTCTAGTGAATCCTTAGAATATACTGTTTTAAATGGTCTCACCATCCTGGTCGCTTTCCTTTGGATTTGATCTATCTTGCTAACATACCTCCTAAAACATGGCATCCAGTGATTTCTGACACAGTAGAATAAATAGAAAACAGGAAACTAGCTCCACTAACTACTCTGCAATAAAAACAAAAATGTAATGATGTGGAAAAGATAACAAAAAAAATCTCCTCTAAGAATAATAAGAGATATATTTGGAAGTTGCTATTGCCACTTGATAACTGCCCTAGGTCTCATCTTCCTCCCGTTCCCATCCCCCTGCTACATAAGATTAAGATGGAGAGGGGAGCAGGAAGAAGTACAGGTCACCACTTGTGGTGGAAGGGGAGAGGGGTCTGTGTCAGAGAAAGAAGAAGGTGCCAGAGTTGGAATTTCAACTACTAGCCAGCTCTGGCTACCCCAAGCCTGGAATAAAGGGCATTCAGGTGAGGAGTAGAAGGAGGCAGTGAGGGGCAGTCCAAAGAATAATAAATCACAGGAAAAGCAACAGCCTCAGAAACAGGTCAAGAGCTTTCAGCTTCTAGGAGTAATCATCAAAGTTTTATCTTCCTTCTATCTGATAGGAAAGGCAACTACCTTCTCTCCTGCAAGAGTGGTGGGGATATTGACTTGAAATAGCCATAAAAGAATCATCAAGAGAAAAACAAGACAATAAACTTATCCTACAAATAATAAGCAAAAAAACCCCAAACTCCTTTGACATGACAAACTTGCCATGAATGAAACTAAAAAATTCAATGCAAGAAATGAAGCATCCTTAGAATTGCCATTCCTGATTCTAAGGGAGGAAGTTGGAGGGCCTGTTTCCAGTCACATAGTGACCTAGTAGTGCTGAAAGAACGTTATTTTTTTGCTAGTGAGGCATACATGTAGTGAACATTTATATGTAGCCAACTCATGCCTCCTGTAATGTAGGGCTCCGTGTCATTTTTTTTCTTGTGGTATCACACCTCTTACCCAAAGGTGTTGTCTACCTTCGAGGCAGGTAAATCAGTTGGGATATCTGAGTCAATGCCAATGGTCCCTTCTTAGTTCAATGAAGGAAGCTTTTTTACAATTTCATAAAGGGATAAGAGGGTGAAGACATGCTTTGCACTTTACTGAACATATTATACTTTATTCTCTATTATTTACCCCTTACTTTGAGGAAACCAACTCATTTCCCCCCATAAAAACCACTCATTCTATTCTCTTAAACAACATGTAAAGATGTGGACTAAAAAATAATATAATTAATTGGATTTGTAACTGGCTGAATGGCTAAAATAAAAGAGTAATAATAGTAACAAATTTATTTAGGAGGGAGCTAGATGAATCAATGGATAGAACTCCTTGCCTAGAGTCAGGAAGACCTGAGTTCAAATCTCACCTCAGACACTTACTAGCTATATGACCCTGGGCAAGTCACTTAATCTCTGTTTGCTTTAATCCACTGGAGAAGGAAATGGCAAATCACTCTAGTATCCTTGCCAAGAAAACCCCATTGACAGTATGATCCACAAAGTCATGAAGAACTGTACATGAATGGACAACTGAACAATGACAATGAAAGATTGCTTCCTATCCACGGTCCCAAGGTCTTCAAGCAAATGCTGAATGGCCCCTTGTCAGGTATATTGTAGAAGGGATTCTTGGTCATGTGGTTGGGACTAGATAATTGCTGAGGTCTCTTCTGTCTCTGAGAGTCTTTAATCATGGAGTTGTCTGGTTTCTTATTTGGCTTTCCAGCTTCTGTCCCATTTGTAAGCATGCTCCAACATAGGCTCAAAGCCTTTTAGTTTGGTAATACCTGCCAGAACTGGGTTCAAGTGGCAAAGACTTTGAGAAACCAGAGTGATTTTCTCATTACCAAGAATCAGACTAGGACATTTGTGGAAAGTTTATACTTTATATACTTCGTGGAAGAAGAGAAGATGTTTTATGAAAAAAAAAAAACAAAAAACCTATACCACTTTAGCGAATGGTTCATCAAGGATAATGCCTAGTTGTACTAATTCTAGTTGTTTCTTTTTTTCCCATGTCAAATAGGAGCAAATGGCATTGATTTTACTGGATGAGAACACTGAGACCCAGATAGGTAAAAACAAAAGAGGTGGAGGAAAGGTTGTATTAATGCAATAGTTCTCAACATTAAAAAAAAATCTCCATTCTAGCCATGTGCCATCACAACTAAGACTCAAACAAGACCTTTTACCTCCCTCTGGTAACCTCAGGTCTTCTCTCTCTTTCCCACCAGTTGCAGGAGGGAAGAGGAATTATGACAGAACTTCAGAGGGGTTAGAGAAAGAAATATAGACCTGCTCTTCAACCCAACAGGATACTAGGAACAGAGGTAGTGTGAGGAGAATTGGACTGGTTCTCAATTTTGTTATTAGCTGTGTGATTTTTAGGTGTTTTTAACTCTTTGGGCCTTACTTTCTTCTTCACCAGTAAAGTGAGAGAGTTATAGTAAATCCTTAAAGTCATTTCAAGTTATAAAATGCCAAAATTGAACAATTTTACCTAATTAGCTACTTCTGCTGAAGAGGATAAAGAAAAAGGAGACAATGTAGGACAGTTAAAAGATGGTGGCTGTCGATTTCAGAGAGCCTGAATTCAAGTCTAGCCACTTTCTGCCTGTTTGACTCTGAGCAAGTCACTTACCATCCCAGGATCTAAGTTTTTTCAGTAAAATGAGGTGGCTGACTATATAGATAAGGTGGCCTAACTTGCCAAAGGCAACTAATCTCTCTGGATCCATCTTCTCTGGTCTTCTCCAGCCAGATACCTTCTCAATCATTTAGTCATGAGAAAGTTTCTCCCTGCTCAATGTCTATGAATTATTCAACAAAAATATTAAGTGCTTCTCTGTGCCAAAGTGCTATACTGGCAACAAAAAGACAAAAAAAAAAAAGAAAAAAGAAGTAATCATTCTTGCTCTCGAGGAGCTTACATTCTATTTGAGGAGACTACATGTACATATAAGCATATGCAGAATAAATGCAAAATGAATTCAAGGCAGTTAGGGAGTCAGGGCACTGGTAGTTGGAGGATTAGGAAAGGTCATTGTTCACCTTTCATTTTTGAAGAGGACCAGTGACATCATGGGGTGATGTCCTAACTTGCATGTGAATTGGATTTAAGTGGGGCAGACTTGCACAAGGTCATCAGCCTCACTCTCTCTTCCAGAGTCATTAAAGTCTAGTGGCAAGACAAAAGTTGAGACAACTGTAGATGGCTCAGGATGCAGTGGATGACCTCGGCATCTTTGATGTCTGACCAAGCTCTAAGCATTCCACAGCACCTACTTTAGCAGCCTTTGTGGCCATTGAAACATTCTGCCAGGGGGAATGTCTTCTCATGTTTGGGGTGGACCCACCACTAACTCACCAATGGGTTTGAGGCCCATTGATTACCCTCAACCTTTTTTAATCTGTTTTTTCTCAGTCAAGGAGGAGGTGAAGACCTGAGTTCAAATCTGACCTCAGACATTTGCTATCTGTGTGATGCTGTCACATCACTTATCCTCTTTTTGCCTCAGTTTCTCATCTGTAAAATGAGGATAATAATAGTATCTACCTCCCAGGGTTGTTGGGAAGATAAAAATGAGACAATATTTGTAAGGGGCAGCTAGGTGGCATGGTGGATAGAATGAAGGGCCTGGAGTTAGGAAGACTCCTCTCCCTGAGTTCAATTCTGACCTCAGACAATTACTAGCTGTGTGACACTGGGCAAGTCAATTAACCCTGTTTGCCTTAGTTACTAATCTGTAAAATTAAAATAAATGAATGAAAAATTTTAAAAAGGAGCAGCTAGGTGGCACGGTGGATAGTGCACCAGCTCTGGAGTCAGGAGGATCTGAGTTCAAATTCGGCCTCACTAGCTGTGTGATTCTGGGCAAGTCATTTAACCCCAATTGTCTCACCAAATAAATAAATAAATCTGTAAAACGTGTCAGAGAAGGAAATGACAAACCACTTCAGTATTTCTACCAAGAAAACCCCAAATAGGGTCACGAAGAATTGGAATGACTGAAACAACTAAAGAAGAAGAATGATATTTGTCAAGGACTTTGCAAACCTTAAAGCACTACATAAATGCTGGCCATTGTTTTTATTATATTGTTCTTTTGGTTCATATTTCTTCATCGTGTATCAGTTCATGCAAGTCTTCCCATTTTTCTCTGAATTCTTCATATTTATTTCTTCTATGATAGTAACATTCCATTTCAACTATATGCTACATTTGTATAGCCATTCCCCAAACATTGGTCACATATTTCATTTACAGCTTTCTCTTATCACACATAAGTGCTTTTGTATTTATGGTTCTTTCGTGCTGGTTTTTTTCGGGGGAGATAGAGTAGGGTTAGGATATACCTAGTAGATATCTAGTAGAAGGATATCTGGACCAGTAAGCATGAACAATTTAGTGTTTTGGTTTTTTTTTTAATAATTCCAAAATGTTTCCCAAATAGGTTTGACTAATTCACAGTTTCAACAGCAGTGAACATGCATGCTGGTCTTCCAAGAGGCCTTGAAGCACTGAATTCTTCCTTTTTTAAAAAAAAATTTTTTAACCATATTTGCAAATTTGATGGACCCAAGGGAATGCCTCAGAGGAAGGGACTGATCCTTAGTATTTTTAAAAAGTTTTTTAGATGACTGTTGATAGTTTGCATTTCTTCTTTTGAAAGTTGTTTTTTCATATCCTTTGACTTCTTGTATTTTGAGTAATGGCTTGATTTTCAAGATGTGTCTCTGTTACCAATACATTTTGGATGTTCTATTTTTATCGAATATATTTCTTTCAATGATTCTTCCCCCCCCCCACAAATTGTTTAAATTTTTTCTAATACTAGTTGCATTCATTTATACAAAAGCTTTTTTATTATAAATATCCCAAGTTGTCTATTTACTCTTTTAAAATGTTGTCTGTATTGTGTCTGGTTATAATTTTTTCCATATCTATAGTTGTGAAAGATGTAACTATCCATTCTTTACTTTCAAAAATAGTGTCAAAAAGATATATTGTGAAAAGGAAAAAAAAATTAAGAACCAAAAATATGCCCATCCATTGATGTTACACGTTCTAGTGCAGAGGCATCAAGCTTGTGGCTTGCAAGCTGACAGCAGAACTCCAGAGAATGGCATGAACCAGTTTAAAATGTAATTGGAAAATATTTAATCAAATAAATAAAAACAGAGTACAATATAGATGATGTTAACTTGTGGTTTTCTAAGCCAATAAGTGACCCATAGGGATCAATTTCTATTTGAGTTAGACTCTATAGTTCTAATGGATTAATTCTGCCTTTAAAATAATTACTTGAGTTTTCTTAAAAACCTGAGCTTCAGCATTAAATTTGCATTGCCATTTCCTTGGTCTTAGACAAAAAATGATAAGACATTAAGATTTTAAATTTTAAAATACATTAAATTAATATTTTATATAGTTCTAGAATACTGAAATTTTAAGTTATTTTCTTAAAATATGCAACAATTTTTAATCATGTAACTATTCAAAAGAAAATTATTTCAGACTCGTAAAGAAAGATTCTCTTAAATTTCTTAGTTAATAAATAGAGCTCTAAGAGATTGAAATAGAATTGATTTCTTAAAGATTTCTCTTCAGGATGAGTCTCTGCTGAGCTCACCTCTCCCAGTTGTAAATACTAATCATTTTCAGGAAACATATTATGTGACCAGTGGGATTGGTAATTAGAATAATAGAACCATTGGGAATATTGATTGGAAGAGAAGAGCTCTTTAGTGAACATTCTTTTCAACTTTAGGAAATTATTTTAAATGTTGCTTTGTTAATAACTAATTTTTTTGCCTACACTTTTAAACAATATCAGCTTGACAAGAGAAGATGAAGATGCCTTAAAAACTACTGGCACTGGTAAGTACCACCACGTAATATGATTGCTTTGGGAAGATTAAAGAAAACATACAACATACAGATATTTTCTGTAAATTTTATCAACATGTTTGTTCTGAGCACAAAGGTCTTCAAATAATAGTGACATTAAAAAAATTACAGTTCAGCTGTGTTGGTGTAACCTCTGAAGTAAAAAATAAGACCTTTGTTGTGGTGCCCACAGAATAGCAGAGAAGTCTAGCAGAAATGTTTCTTTGATATGTCAATAACATGTCCATAGACATTAATAGCTATCAACAGTATGAAGAGGAATGAACTGGAGAATTGATGGGCGAGCTCTTGGCATTCTACATTAGCCATGGAAAATTCAAACAACTAGGGAACACATGTTGTGTATACTTCCAAAAGAGCTCTGTTACATATGAAAATTAATTTCATTCATTTTAAATTCCATTATGAAAAAGATTTTTATAAATTCAAAAGTTTCTAATTACTTGTCATAAAAGAATGTATTTGTATTTGTATATCTCATCAAAATTTGCTTGCCATGTATATCTTAAGGAGAGGCTATGTTACTTCAGAAGTATCTTTTCTATAGGAGTTTTGGGAGGAATAATCAAATAATTTCAAGAAATTAGCATTAAGTAATTATGTTACAGTATTTCCCACCTCCAAAGAGTCTATATTATATATCTACTTTTTAATACTTTAACCGGGAAAGATACTTTGTCTTAAACTCTTTTGAATAAAAGGAGTCATTCATTATGTTCAGTTATCCACCATGTTTGCAGCTTTTCAAAGTAGCCAAATTGGAAAAGGTTAAGGGTATCTAATTGTGCTTATTGACTCTTAATACTGTAGGGTTCTATTTCTTTGTTCAGAATGTAGATTGGAATGAGGAAGTTAGGGAATGAAGATGAGAGTGTCGGACTAAAGAAATAGGAATAGGGCTAGAATTTTTGTAGAAATAGAGAAAGGTACAATAATTCTCATTCATTGTGTGACTATCAACATTCAGGTCCAGAGAAGAAACTTAGCTTCTGGTGAAATTTGCCCATATGAGTGATGTGTTCCAGTGTGACTGATAGACCCATTAGTGACTGAGAAAATGGGAAGGAAAAAAGTAAAGATAAGAGTAAATTTTTGTTTTGTTTTTTTTTTCTTATTAATTAATTTATTTTTAGTTTTCAACATTCACTTCCACAAGATTTTGAGTTCCAAATTTTCTTCCCATCTCGTCTCTCCCCCACCGCAAGACAGCGTGCATTCTGAATACCCCTACTCCTAATCTGCCCTCCCTTCTTTTATCCCCTTCCCCTTCTATTTTCCGGTACAGCAGGATAGATTTCTATACCCCATTGCTGTATATCTTATTTCCCAGTTGCATGTAAAAACAATTTTTAACGTTTGTTTTTAAAACGTTGGGTTCCAAATTCTCTCCCTTCCTCCCTCCCCACCCACCTTCATTAAGAAGGCAAGCAACTCTATCCAGGTTATACATGTGTAATCATGCAAAACACTTCCATAGTAGTCTTGTGAAAAACTAACTATATTTCTCTTCATCCTATTCTGCCCCCCCATTTATTCTATTCTCTCTTTTGACCCTGTCCCTCCTCAGAAGTGTTTGCTTCTGATTAGCCCCTCCCTGAATCTGCCCTCCCTTCTATTATCTCCCCCCCCATCCCCTTCCCATTTTCCTGTAGGGTAAGATAGATTTCCATTCCCAATTGAGTGTGTATGTTATTCCCTCCTTAAGTCAAATCTTATGAGAATAAGATTCACTCATACCCTCTTACCTCCCTCTCACCTTCTGCTACTTCCTCTCCACTGTAAAAGCTTTTTCTTATCTGTTTTATGTGAGATAATTTACCCCATTCTAACTCTCCCTTTCTCTTTTTCCTAGTATAATCCTCTCTCACCCCTTAATTTTATTCTCCAGATATCACCCCTTCATCTTCAACTCACTCTCTCTCTCTCTCCCCATATATATATATATATATATATATATATACATATCTATCTATCTATCTATCTATATATATATATGCACACATATGTTTTTCCCCTCCAACTACCCTAATGCTGACAAAGGTCTCATGAGTTACAAATATCATCTTTCCATGTAGGAATGTAAACAGTTCAACCTTATTAAGTCCCTTATGATTTCTCTTTCCTGTTTACCTTTTCATGCTTCTCTTGAGTCTTGCATTTGAAAGTAAAATTTTCTATTCAGCTCTGGTCTTTTCATCAAGAATTCTTGAAAGTCCTCAATTTCACTGAAGGTCCGTTTTTCCCCCTGAAGGATTATACTCAGTTTTGCTGGGTAGATGATTATTGGCTGTAATCCTATCTCCTTTGACCTCCAGAATATCATATTCCAAGCCCTTTGGTCCCTTAATGTAGAAGCTGCTAAATCTTGTGTTATCCTGATTGTGTTTCCACATATTTGAATTGTTTCTTTCTGGCTGCTTGCAATATTTTCTCCTTGACCTGGGAACTCTGGAATTTACTATAATATTCCTAGGAGTTTTCCTTTGGGGATCTCTTTCAGGAGGTGATTGGTAGATTCTTTCAATTTTTATTTTACTCTCTGGTTCTAGAATATCAGGGCAGTTTTCCTTGATAATTTCTTGAAAGATGATGTCTAGGCTCTTTTTTTGATCATGGCTTTCAGATAGTCCAATAATTTGTAAATTCTCTCTCCTGGATCTATTTTCCAAATCAGTTGTTTTTACAGTGAGATATTTCACATTGTCTTCTATTTTTTCATTTTTTTGCTTTTGTTTTACAATGTCTTGATTTCTCATAAAGTCATTAGATTCCATTTGCTCCATTCTAATTTTTAAGGAAGTATTTTCTTCTGTGAGCTTTTGGACTTCTTTTTCCATTTGGCCAATTCTGCTTTTTAAGGCATTCTTTTCCTCATTGGCTTTTTGGACCTCTTTTGCCATTTGAGTTAGTCTATTTTTTAGAGTATTATTTTTTTCAGTATTTTTTTGGGACTCCTTTAGCAAACTGTTGACTTGTTTTTCATGATTTTGTTACATCCCTCTCATTTCTCTTCCCAGGTTTTCCTCTACTTCTCTTATTTGCTTCTTAAAATCCTTTTTGAACTCTTCCATGGCCTGGGACTGATTCATATTTTTCTTGAAGGCTTTGGATGTAGGAGCTTTGACTTTGTTGTCTTCTTCTGGTTATATGTTTTGATCTTTGTCACCAAAGTAAGATTCTATGGCCTGCCTTTTTTTCTGCAGTTTACTCATTTCCCCAGCCAATTACTTGAGTTTTACACTCTTTGTTAAGGTAGGGGTCTGCTTCCAGTGTAGAGAATGTACTGACCCAAGTTTCAGGGGTTTTGTGCAGCTTTTTTCAGAGATACTTCTAGGGACCTGTAAATTTTCAGTTCTTCCAAGGTGGTATGATCAAGGGTGAGGTGTTGACTCCTTTCCTGGCCTGTGCTCTGGTCTGTGAGTGAGCACAAGCACTCTTTTCTGTGAGGAGGATTCCCTCTCTACCACCACCATAACCTCCACCATGCCAGCACTCCTCCTCACCCCAGAACCACCACCCAGAACTGTGACCCAGATCCAAGTATGGGCAAAGCAAGAGAATCCTGCCTCAGCACCAGGAAAGAGATCCCTGCAATCACCCTTTGATCAGCCACTCGATCCCCCCTCCATCTGTGGGCTGAGAGCTTTGGAAGCAGTCACTGGGGTCGTGTGGAGACTGGGGCTGGGACCAAGCTTCTCTCTTACCATGATCACACACCTTTCTTACTGACCTTCTCAATTGTCTTTGGTGTATGTGAGTTGAGAAGTCTGGAAACCACTACAGCTCCCCTTGATTCAATCTCCTGAGGACTACTCCAGGTTCGCTGAGGCCTGGTCTTGGCCTATGGAGCCTGAGTGGCCCACACTGAACTGTGCTCCTCTCCCAGCCCAACACAACAGACCTTTTCAATCAACCATTCAGGTTGTCTTGGGTTGGAAATTTGTTTCACTCTGGTTTTTTTTTGTGGGTTCTGCCACTCTAGAATTTGTTTAGAGCCATTTTTTACAGGTATTTGGAGAGGTTTGTGGGAGAGGTCAAGCAGGTCACCGCTTTTACTCTGCCATCTTGGCTTCACCCTCCAAATTTGGGGTTTACAGTGCCTAACCACTGAGAGACATAGAACTGTTGGCCTGGCCATTACTGATAGTTTGGGGACCATTACTGGACAACTTCATTTCTGGAGAGTAATACCTTTGAGAGACGGAGAGATGGAATATACTAGAGGCATAGTCTGGCAACCCTAGACAGTTATCATGCATTTACCCTTGGTTTATAGAATAATCAGTCAAATAAGCATTTATTAAGCTTCTCCTATGTGCTAAGCACTGTTAGATAGAAGACAAAGAAAAGCAAAACAGTACATGCTCTCCTTTTGTTGTTTAGTCATTTTAGTCATGTTCCACTCTTTCTGACTCCATTTAGGGTTTTCTTGGCAAAGATACCGGAGTGGTTTGTCATTTCCTTCTCTTGCTCATTTTACAGATGAGGAACTGAGGAAAACAAGATTAAGTGACTTGCTCAGGGTCACACAGCTAGTGTCTGAGGCCAGATTTGAACTTAAGAAGATGAGTCTTCCTGATTCCAGGTCCAGCGCTCTTTTTACTGCAATTAGCTACTATTTAGTATTTTTTTTAGTATTTACTATTTAGCTACTCACACGCTGTCTGGGAGCTTACATTCTAAAAGGGGAGTCAACATGTATATATGTATATATATATTTTTATACAAAACGCATACAAAGCAGATAGAGAGTAACTGTGGAAAAAGCACTAACAACTTGGGGGTTGGGAAGAGAGGTATGACCAGGAAAGGCCTCAAATAGAAGGTGACACTTGAGCTGAGTCTTGGAGAAGGCCAATGATTTTAAGAGGTAAAGATGAGGAAGAAGAGAATTCCAGGCCTAGAGAACAGACAAGGCAAAGGTAAGGAGAGGCAGAAGATGAAGTTTCCTGTATGAAGAGCAGCAAGTAGGCCAATGGGATTGGATTGTAGGATGTGTAGAGGGGAGTGATGTGAAATGCCTTACAAAAAATGCATATTTGACTCAAGAAGTGTTAGGAAGCCACTGGAGATTATTGGTTGAACGAGGGTGGGTGATGTGATCAGACCTGTGTTTTGGGATGATTATTCTGGCACTTTTGGTGTGGAAGATAGCTTGGAGTAGGGAGAGAATCAAGTCAGGGAAACCAATTAGGAGACTATTGCAGAGGTGATCAGGGCCTGAACCAGGGTAGTGATTATTTGAGGAGAGACATATCATGGAGATAGAAATGAGAAGACTTGGCAATTGTTTGAATAGGTCAGGATTAGGAGTAGAGGATGGCACTGAGGTTATTAACCTGGATGATGGGAAGGCTGGTGATGCCTTCAACAGAAATAAGGAAGTTTGGAAGAAGGATGAATTTGAGGAAAAAGATAATGAGCTCTGTTTCTGGATATGTTGGAACATCAATGGGACTTTTGTTGTTGTTCAGTCTTGCAGTTGTGTCTGACTCTGTGATCTCATGGACCGCAGCACACTCTCCTGTCTCTCAAAGTCTGTCCAAGTTCATGTTTGTTGCTTCCATGACAGCAGCTACCCATCTCTTCCTTTTCCATCCCTTTCTCCTTTTTGCCTTCAATCTTTCCCAACATCAGGATCTTTCCCAATGAATCCCATCTTCTCATTATGTGGCCAAAGTATTTAAGCTTCAGCTTCACTGTTTGACCTTCCAGTGAATAGCCTGAGTTAATTCCAATGGGACATCCAGTGTTAAATATCCTATCGGCAGTTTGTGATAATGTATTAGAACTTGGGAGAGAGAGTAGGACTGGATATGTAGGTCTGGGAGTCTTTTGTATAGAGATGATGATTAAACTCTTGAAATGTGATGAAGTCACCAAGGTATAGAGAGAAAAGAGAAGCAGGCTCAGGACAGAACCTTGGGGTACACACAGCTAGCAAAAATTATATGGATAATGATAGCACAGGAGAATGAGAAGGAATGGTCAGACAGATAGAAAGAAGAATAATCAAAATCATATTGGAACTCCTCTGTGGGAATAGAGGGGAGCAAGAAGGAGAAAGAAAATAATTCAAATGAGAGGGGGAGTAGGGTGGAGGAGAGGAGAGACATGGGAAAGGTTGAGAAAAGAAAGTCAGAGAGGTACAGGACATGAATTGTAACTGATGCTGTGCCCAACTGAGTCAGTGTGGTATTGTGAAGATCTTGCTAGATTTGAGATCAGAGGACCTGGCATTAGATCTTGCTTTTGCCACTTACTGCTTGTGTGATCATGAGCAAGCCATTGAATCACTATGACCTTAGTTTCCTCAACTGTAAAATGAAAGATGATCTCTTCACTTTCTTCCAAGCGTCTGATCCTATAAACCAAAGTTAAATGTCAAAAATAAGACCACAAATAAACCTTTTATACCTGAACCTCTCATTACAACTAGGACTGAGGTAAAGGCAGGGGAATGTGGGGAGAAGGTACACAGATAAACTTCTTCTACTTCACAATTTTGCCTAGTCACGGCCCGATTTGTGTCTCATAGAATTAATAAGTTTGACTACTTACTGTATGCTAAACAATCTCATCTTGTTACTGAACTCAGTACAGAGGCAAATGTCTATTCAAATTTGATTCTCATAATTGCTA
Source organism: Vombatus ursinus (assembly GCF_900497805.2). NCBI lineage: Eukaryota > Metazoa > Chordata > Mammalia > Diprotodontia > Vombatidae > Vombatus > Vombatus ursinus. Next base: position 76,742,775 of record NW_020954610.1, on the reverse strand, counting down.
ACTTAGCTGTGTAATCATGGGAAGGAGTTAAACTCCCTTGATCTTAATTTCCTTATCTGAAAAATGAGGTGGCTGAACTAGATGATCCCTGGTTCTAAAATGATCTTTACAGCTATAAAATGCTGTTAATTAGCAATTGCTCTGATTTATCATTCCCATTTTAATTGCTAAGATTGGGTCTCATGAATATCCTGAAAATGTAACTTCCAAGATAAACCTTGATTCTGTCACTGTTAAACTTTGGTAAACCTAGATAAGACATTGATGGCACTTGGAAATTCTGTTGGAGAATCTTGTCAAGGGGTTGGCTTACTGCTTGGTCTGTCCATTTCCTTAGAAATGTAATTATTTCATTTAACTATCTGTGAGTAACTTTTGTATATTTACACGTAGAGGAAAAACTTATTCAGGATAATCTAAGTTTAATCATTTGTTCTGATGTGCTTGTGTGGAGTTAGTTATTTTTCCCCCTCCCACCACTAGTTAAAATCATTGCATCTTCAGAAATCATTGACAAAGTTCCAGGTAGAAAATTTCTCATTGTGATAAATTAATTATACATATTTCAAACATTGTGATTTCTATGACAGTGAAAATTTTGGGATGATCTTAACATCTTCTCTAGAATATAGAATGTTCCTCACACCTTTTACATTCCCAATATAGGGGTTGCACCACCTAGCTGTACCTTAGGCTCTTTTTTTGATTAATGCTTTCAGATAGTCCAATAATTTTTAAATTATCTCTCCTCAATCTATTTTCCAGGTCAGTTGTTTTTGTTTTTTTTCTTTTTGGTGAGGCAATCATAGTTAAGTGACTTGCCCAGGGTCCCACAGCTAGTAAGTGTCAAGTGTCTGAGGCCAGTTTTGAACTCAGATCATCCTGACTCAGAGCCCAAGCTCTATCCACTGCGCCACCTAGCTACCCTACTGATTATAGTTCTTAAATCTTTCAAAGTCATTTATACTGTTGTTGTTACTGTAGTTGGGCTCACGTCTCTTTGTATCATTTCATACAAGTCTTCCTAATTTTCTCTGAAACTATCCCTTTCGTTATTTCTTATTAATGGAATAATATTCTATCATATTACTATACCACAATATCAATAATATTATATTAAGTAAATGCTATTAATATGTTAGTAGAATATAATTTTTATTTTATTTTTAATTTATGGAATAAAACAAGCATTTTTATAATATAGTACAATAAAAAATGATTTTACATGAAACTGCAAATCTACTATGTACAACTTGCTTTTCCTTTCAAATATACGACTAAATTATCATATAAATTTCTTTTTTTCTTCCTTCCCTCCCACCCTAGAGATGGCTACCATTGTATATATGTGAAATTACTCTATACATATGTCTATTTATCAGTTCTTTCTCTGGATGCAGATAGCATCTTTGTATGTCCTTTCTAGCTAATTTGGGTATTTATAATAGTCAAAATAACTGATTTGCTCAAAGTTTATCTTAAAACAATAATGTTATTACTGTATACAATGTTCTCTTGATTCTGTTCATTTCACTCTTCTTTATTTCATGCAAGTCTTTCCATGTTTTTCTAAAATCATTGAGCTCATCATTTCTTATAACACAGTAGTATTCCATCACAATCATATATTTATCATTCAGCCATTTCCCAATTGATGAGCATCCCTGAAATTTCCAGTTCTTTGCCACCACAAAGAGAGTTGCTATAAATATTCTAGAACGTAGAGGTTCTTTTCCTTTTTCCTTAATGATCTTTGGAAATAAACCAAGTAGTGGGATTGCTGGGTCAAAGGGTACAGGTAGTTTAATAACTCTTTGGACATAATTCCTGGTTACATATGTAATAAAAGAAAATATATTAATATCAAATTAATAAAACAATAAAAGCATTCTTTCATTATTTCTTATTAATGCAATAATATTCAATTACATTTATATACTATAATTTATTCATTCATAATCCAACTGATGGATATCCCTTTAGTTTGGATCCTTTCCCACTTTCTTTGATCTCTTTGCATCATAGACCTATAGTGGTATAGCTGGTCAGATGGCATAAATATAATTTAATAGTTGAGTGACTTTTTGGGCATACTTCCAAATTGCTTTCCAGAATGACTGGAATGCAATGTAGTATTAGTGGAGCTGTGATATGATCCAGTCATTCTGGAAAGCAATTTGGAAATATGTCCAAAAACATATTAAATTGTGTACAAACCCTTTGACCCAGCAATCTCACTCTATGTATATCTCAGTAAGACAAAAGGAAAGGGGGAAAGACCCATATGTACAGAAACTCTTTTAGTGGTATCAAAAATTGGAAACTGATGGAGTGCCCATCAATTGTGAAATGACTGAACAAGTTAAGGTATATGAATATGATGAAATGTTATTGTACTGTAAGAAATGATGAAGGGCTTATGTGAATTGGTGCAATGGTCAAAGAATATGAATAGTTTTCAAAGGAAGAAGTCCAGGCTATCAACAGCCATTTGGAAATGTGCTCCAAATCATCAGTAATTAGAGAAATGTAAATTGAAACAACTCTAAAATATCACCTTGCATTTATGAGATTGGTGAAGCTGACAAAAAGGGCTGAAGGAAAACAGGCATATTAATTTTTTAATGATGTTCTTTTAAAGACATTTTTGTCCTTTTTTAAAATTCAGTTTTATTTTACTTCCAGGTGCAAATTATCTCCCTCTCACTCCTCTCATTAAGAAAGCAGGAAAAACAAATCCATTATAAGCATGTAAAAACTACCACATTGGCCATTTCTTAAAATAAATAAATAACCATTAATCTGGACTCTAAGTCCATCAGTTCTCTCTCTGGAGGTGGGTAGTATCATGAGTCCTTAGGAGTTGTGATTAGTCATTGTGTTGATCAGAGTTCCCTAGTCTTTCAAATTTGTCTGTCTCCTAGATCTGCTCATTTCACTTTGCATCAGAAAGAAAAACAATCTTTGTAACAAATAAATAAATATAGCCAAGCAAAACAACTCCATATATTTGACTTGTCCAAAAACATATGTCTCAATCTGTAGCCATCCTGAGTCCATCATCCCTCTGTCAGGGGGTGTGAAGCATGGTTCCTCATTAGTCTTCTGGAACTGGAGTTGGTCATTGCTTTGACCAGAGTTCTTATGTCTTTCAAAGTGAAAAATGCTTTTTTGTTAAGGCATTCAACAGACCCAGACCTTGAAGGACAATTCCCCAAGATCTATAGATTGTGGAGAAATTACATGATGTTTAGTTATATTTATTTTATTATGTTTTGTATCCCTTGCTAGATTATAAGCTCTTTGAGGACAAAATAGCCATGGCTGGTAGAAATAATGAATCCTCTGACGTGGTCACATTATTTGAATTCAAACCATATATTTCCAGTAAGCTGGAACTAATTACCATGTTTTACATAATTATAACTTTGAATAGTAAAAAGTTGAATACTTGCAACCACTTCAGGGGATTCATTATTCGAAGTAATTAGGACTTAGCTGTAGTGCTTTGGATTCCATATCACATCTAATTCAATGTCTTTTCATGCAGCAGGTATTTATTTTTAAATGAATAAATATAATGGAGAGAATGAATGTAACAATGGAGAATAGAAAAGTAGTTCCTACTTTTCACCTAGTCTAAAGATACAATGAATTTTCAGTTATAAATAAACAAATATTAAGATATTGTGCGAGGCACAAAGAAAGGTTAAACATAGTGTCTTCTGCTAAAGGAGCTTATAACCTAGTTGGGCAGATAAGAAATACATGAAAAAAGCTAAGATATGAGGTAATATAACTCAAAAACTTATGGGATCACATGTGGTCACTCTGAAAAACTTTGGCAGAGATGAGTGTGCCACTTGGTAGAAGTAACATAGAAATCTTGTTTTTAAATGAGATGGAACGAGGAGTCAACAAAGTAATGACAATAATTCATTAAGTGGGACAGGGTGTCAAAAAAGAGACATATATCACCCTATAAAGTGGGAAAAATAAGATCTAACATTAGGGGTGTGCTGGTAAATGTTTATAAACAGCTCCACAAAAAAATGGTACCCAGGATGAAAATTTTTTTAATTTTATTTTTTAAATTATCAATTCTTTTTTTTTTCTCCCTTCTACCTCACTCCCACTGGAAGCTACAAATTTTAAAAAAAATTTGTATTAAATAGACATAATCAAGCAAAACAAATTGTTATATTGGTCATACTAAAAATGAGTGTTTGAGTCTATCACCTCTCTGATTAGATCTTATCAGGTAAGTTTAATCTACATATTAATTTTTTCTCTATCACTTTCTTAAGTCTAGACAGTTGACAAAACAAATAAATTAAACCTTCATTTGCAGTACTTGCTGATTTCCTATGTATAAATACATTCCCTGAAAATTTAACAATTTTCTCTCTTGAGAAGTTATGAGCTGCTCCAGCACACCCCTGGCTAACATTGTTATAGTCCTTTATCATTTCAAAGTGCATGGCATTTTATTGGATTCTCACAATACCTTGTGAAGTAGGTAGCTCAAGGGTTATTATCATTCCTCTTTTTAAAGATTAGGAAAATGAGGTAATAGAGAGGGGAAAGAACTTGCCTAAGTGCTTGCAGCTGTTGAACAGTAGAAAATTTAGGTTTTCTGAGAACCTAGTCCAGCACTCACTCCCCTCTACCATTACCCTCATATATAAAGCTGTAATCAAGGAGAGTTAGGAAGAAGCTAAAATTGGTCCTCCAACTGTGAGCAGAACTGTCAGAGGCATAATCAGGAGCATTCAGAGTTATGGTTACTTTCAGTTGTTTTTCATTTACTCTTTTCCTCTCTGACTAAATAAATTTAAAATGAATTTTATTGATAACTTTTGTTTTTACATTTCTCACTGTGTTCCTCCCCTTCCTCCTCCCAGAGAGCCATCCCTTATAAGAAAAATTAAGGAAAAAAAAATTCTGTGAAACTAACCAACATATCAAAAAAAGCCCTATGTTAAATGCAGTATTGCACAGCCATGGACTTCCACCTCTGGAAAGGAATGGAGGAAGGTGTCTTCTCACACCTCTTCATTGTGGCCAAAATAGTATGCTTCCATCTGCATTCAGATTCCTAAGTTCTTTCTCAGGATGTGGATAGCATTTTCCATCCTGAGTCTTTTGGAGTTGTCTTAAGATCCTTGCATTGCTGAGAAGAGCTAAGTCTATCAAAGTCAGTCATTGCACAACATGGTTGTTACTGTGTACAGTGTTCTCCTGGTTCTGCTCATTTCATTCAGCATCAGGTCATATAAGTTTTTCCAGATTTTTCTGAAGTCTACCAGTTCATCATTTCTAATAGCACGATAGTATTCCATTACATTCATATACCATTCATATACCATATATTCATATACTTGTTCAGCCATTCCCCAATTGATAGACATCTCTTCAATTTCCAATTCTTTGCTACCACAAAAGAGCTGCTATGAATATTTTTGTACATATGAGTCCTTTTCCCATTTTTGTGATCTCTTTGGGATATAGACCTAGAAGTGGTATTGCTGGCTCAAAGGGTATGCACAGTTTTATAGCCCTTTGGACATAGTTCCAAATTGATCTCCACAATGGTTGGATCAGTTCACAACTCCACCAACAATCCATTAGTGTTACAGTTTTCCCACTTCTTCTCCAACATTTATCATTTTCCTGTTTTGTCATGTTAGCCAATCTGATAGGTATGATGTGGTGCCTCACAGTTGTTTTGATTTGCATTTCTCTAATCTTTCATTTCTTTAAAAAGGAATATTTCATTCCAGGAGATCCTTGAGTCTCTTTACCTTGTCTACTAACAGAGGCATAAAACTGAACTTTAAGCAAACACTTGGTTGTGAAAGAAAAGCAAACATCCCTGACTCAGTGTTGGTAATTTTAAAATTTCTTTTTTATTCGAAATGAGATACTCCATTCTTGCCTTTCTTCTAGTAGCTCCTTTGGAGAACTGATGTGTCAAATTGCTCGTGAGCACCTCAGCACCAGAGTGGTCATTCTGCTTCTCACTTATTAGCACTCTGACAACTACATCCAAATTCTTTTTCCTTATATCATTCTTTTCTCTTCTTGTCTTGTCAACTTGTTTTACCTACCTTGTCTTACCAAGTATCTTCTCCTACTTCTTCAACACATCTTCTCCTCCTTTAGCTTAAAGTCCTTCTGTGATTCCCTTTTCTCCTTAGGTCCTTCACCTTCTCCTTTGCTTTATGCTTTTATACAGACTTCTCCCAAGGAAGCAGAAATAGAATATGAAATGTCTTTAAATGAAGCATTTAAGATGTCTGCTTTCTGCATTTGCATATGAGTTCTTTGTGTCCTAACAGTTAATCAGTTTTTCATGTGCAAATTCTCTGGAATCCTGTAAAAATATGTATATTCTCTATTATTTCAGTCTGTAAATTTATGTCTTTCAAATCCAATTTTTCCAATATTTTATTTGTCTGTAATTTCCTTTTTGTTTACTCATTTATTGGATTTGTCAAATGCTTACAGAAGAATAGAAAAGAATCATAGAATTAGTGTCTTACTATGTAGGTCTTTTAACATTTCAGTTCATTCTTCCTTTAAGAACTTAGTTGTTATACTACTAATTTGCATTTGATATTGATATTATCTCTTTAAAAATGATGCTTTTAATTATAATGTAATCTTCATAGTATCTATAATTACTACAGGCTTATTCAAAATAATGATTCTAAGTCATACTTTTTTGGATTTAGCTCAAATATATTTTATCTCTGCACTTAGAACCCATATGAGACCCTATGCTTTAGATTCATTTTTATAAGCAGAAAATTAGTAAGTTTTTGTTTTTGAATCTACTCTATAATTAATTTCCCTTTTATTGATGAATTAGGCCCATTAACATTCAAGATTATAAATGATGTTTGGGGTTTTTTTGCCTTACATTAAGTCCTGTTACATTACATTTTTTTTGGCACAAAATGTCATCTTGTCTGTCTTATTTTTAATAGCCCAATCTTCCTTCCCAAAAGAACACAAATCATAGCTAAAGTTTTTCTTATTTTGTAACAATCTAATCTTAACTACCACTCCCTTTACTCTTCTACTTCCTACTTATACCAGAGCTATATCCCCATGTAACAGGGTCTTAGGGTTGATTACTAGGTGAAGCAGTCACCCTTCTCTTCATATATAATGACTCATTTTCCTTATTTACAGATATTGTGTAACCCTGGGCAGGTGACTTGACCTCTGTCTTAGTTTCTTCAACTATAAATTGGAGGTAAGAATAGCACCTACCTCAAAAAGCAGGAATATGTAATGACTTGTTTACAATATGAAAAGGGGGTGGTAGGCCAAATAAGTTTGGGAACCTCTGAATCTAGACCCTTTGAAGCTCCAAAGGTCCCCCTCTGGCTAGAGTGATAGAGAGGAAGGAAAGCGACCGAGGCAAAAGCCAAAACTCTTCTTCCTCACCTCACATCCAAGTGTTTCTCCCTCAGGAGTCTGCTAGAAAAAACCATGCTGTACTTTTACTACAATCTGATAATTTTCATGTCTTTATCACGGAACCTGAATATGTCATTGAATATCATTCAGAGGAATATTTATCTGGTTCCTATGAATGTCAGCTGTGCAAATGTCAGAATAGCTTGAGTAATATGTTCATGCATGTTTTTGGAGGGAAATATAGACTAGCATATCTGGTAATTCAGTTCTAAAGCCACGGTGTCCTTCTGAATGATAATTACTTGAACTAGTAAATATTAACTACTACCACCTGGCTTTTGGAATAGATTTCATATTAAAGAACCAGATTACATATTTTTTAAAAAGCTGTTAAATTAATTCATGTATTCATGCACATATTTTTTAGAAAGCACATTATCTTCAATACGAGTACCCAAATGAGAAAATTATAGATTTTTTAAAACATGAAGATATTTTAATATTGGATGGCTGTGTATTTAACCTCAGTTCACTTTTTAATGAAATTACAACATTTAACTACATAAATATTTATTGCATAGATGACAATTATATTTGTCCTTTTTGGACCCAGGTCTTTATTAAAGAATGTTAGATTATTTCATTTTATATGTTTATATTTGTAAGCCAGCCATTCAAGAGATGTCATTTCCTATTAGGTACTTGATGTGTAATGAGGATATGGTACCACCAATATTGGAGGCAGCTAGGTCACTCAGTGGATAGAATGTTGGGCCTGGAGTCAGGAAGACCTGAGTTCAGATCTGGCCTCAGACACTTACTAGCTGTGTGACCCTGGGCAAATCACTTAATCCCTGTTTGCCTTAATCCACTGGAGAAGGAAATGGGAAACCACTCCAGTATCTTTGCCGAGAAAACCCCATGGACATCATTGGCCTGATATGCTCCATAGGTTCACGAAGAGTAAACTACAGATTTTTGAGCCTAATACTAACAGCCGAGTTTTCTATAGTCATGATTACCTTAATTAAAATTAACAAGCTTTCTCAAAAAATTTCCTTTATAAAAACCAAAATAGAATCATTTGTTGAAACAGTTAAACATTAACATCTCTATAAAATCTTATCAAAGGTGTTGCTAGGGGAAAATATCACATTTAATTGTAACTCATTTGTTGACATTGTTCTTTTTTTCTTCCTTTAAATCTCACTCAGCCGTAGCCTGGTGCGGAGACATAGCTATGAGAAAAGTAGTTTGAGGTTCCTTCCTTCTGACCTCAACTATAAGAAAACACTTCATTATCTCTATCCTCAGGATGATGTTTTGGCAAAAAGCTAAGGCTCTTTATTATCTTATTATCTATATGAGTTAAGAACAGGAAATTATTTAATAGAGACAGTATTAAGGAAGCCAAATAGCTTTCCATATTGCCTTAGTTAGGACTCACAGTGTATTCTAATATTTCTTTGAAGTATTATAAATTCAAGAATATAGGACAATTTAAAATTTGTTGATATTTGGAATACATTATGTAAGTATTTATAGGTTGAGAATTTGTTATATTCTGGAATTAGAATGACTAGCTTTGTGACTCTGGGCAAATCACTTAACCTCTTTCTGCCTTAGTTTCTTCAACTATAAAATGGTCCAAATCTTTGTGACCCCATTTGGAATTTTCTTGGCAGAGATGCTAGAGTGGTTTGCCATTTCCTTCTCCTGCTCATTTTACAGATGAGGAAACTGGGACAAATAGGGTTAAGTGACTTGCCCAGGGTCACACTGCTAGAAAGTATCTAAGGTCACATTTGAACTCAGGTCTTCCTGACTCTAGGCCTGGTCCTCCATCTATTGTGCCACCTAACTGCCCCTTTCTTTTTTTATTATGAGCTCAGTAAACATGAATATTTCATTACACAGAGAAATGTGGATTGTAATATGAAAATGTGAATCTGTTTCACTCATTTGTTTTTCAGTCACGTCTGACTCTTTGTGACCGCATTTGGGATTTTCTTGGCAAAGATGCTTAAGTGGTTTGCCATTTCCTTCTCCAGCTCATTTTACAGATAGGGAAACTGAGACAGACAGGCCTAAGTGACTTGTCTAGGGTCGCACAGCTAGGAGAATGTCTGAGGCTGGATTTGACCTCAGGAAGATGAGTCTTCTTGACTGGTGGCCTGGCACTCTAGCCTGGCCGCCTAGCTGCCCTAATCTCTGTTATTTACAGCTTTTAAAAAAAAGTATATAGTAAGGGGCAGCTAGGTGGCACAGTGGATAGAGCATCAGCCCCGAAGTCAGGAGGACCTGAGTTCAAATCTGGCCTCAGACCAAACACTTGACAATAGGTGTGTGACCCTGGGCAAGTCACTTAACTCCAATTGCCTAAAAAAAAAAGTGTATAATAATTTGAAATGATATTATTTCTCCCTTCTACTAAATATAGTCAAGCAAACAGATTCTTACACTAATCATGTCCAAAAATGTTTCATTCTGCACCTGTAGTTCATCACCTCTTTGCACCTCTTCGCTAAGAGGTAGGAAACATTTTTCATTATCAATCTTTTGGAGTCATAATTTCATTGATTAGAATCGTTAAGTCTGTCAAAGTTGTTTTCCTTTACATTATTGTAGTCATTGTATAAATTATTTTCCTGGTTTTACTCATTTCACACACAAGTTCATAAAATCTTTCCAAGTTTCTCTGAAACCATCTGTTCACTTTTTGTTGCACAATAATATTCTATGACATTCATATACCATCATTTGGCCATTTTCCAACTGATGGGCATTTACTTTGTTTACATTTCTTTTCCACTACAAAAAGTACTACGATAAATATTTTTGTACCTATGAGTCAATAATCAATAAATGTTTATTAATTGCCTACTGTATGCCAGACAGTATGCTGAGCACAAGGGATGCAGAGAAAAGTAAAAGATGATTCCTGCTCTCCAGGAACTCACCATCTAATGAGAGAGTCAACACACAAATAACTATGTACAAATAAGTTTATATACATGATAAATAGAAAGCAAACAACAATGGCAAGGGACTAGAATGAATGGGGCTTGGGAAAAGCTTCCTGTAGAAGGTGGGATTCTAGCCAGGACTTGAAGGAAGCCAGGGAAGCCAAGGGGCAGAGATGAGGAGGGAGAACATTATATTCATGGGGGGTAGTCAGTGAAAATGGCCAGAGTCAGTGTCTTGTTTGAGGAACAGCAAGGAGGCCAGTGTCCCTGGATTACAGAACATATGGAGGGTGTGAGGGGTAAGGCGACTGGAAAGCTGTATGGGGGAGGAGCAGGTTATGAAGGGCTTTGAATGTCAAATGGAAGATTTTGTACTTGATCCTGGAGTTCATAAGAGAGTCACTGGAGTTTTTCAGTGGGGTGTGTGTGTGTGTGTGTGTGTGTGTGTGTGTGTGTGTGCATGTGTGTGTGATAGTCTGACCTGTGGTTTTGCATTTGAGTGTTTACCAGGTCATAGTAAATCTCTGGGTTGTAGAGTAGTCACAAGTTAGTGATTTTCTGGGTGTGTAGTTATCCTTTCCACATCGCTACTTTCCCCATCTTGGTTTTGATATATCAAGAGTTGGCATAAGAAATTAAATGGGAATTTTTGTGAGTTTTGCAGAAGCCACAGATGATACGAAAAGGTCAACAGATACAGAAAAAGCTTAGAAACTCAGAAACACATAAAATATATGCATAGTATTGTATAATATCAACCCAAATTTTACTATAAGGTACTGTGAACACCCCATAAAAAGAAAAAAAATTCAGACTTCTTCTCTGGTATGCAGGGACGGCCCAAAATTTTTAAGTTGATTTTCTAGCTCCCTGGGGCATAGCATCCTTAACCCCTGCTATGTGGAAGGGATAATTATGCTTCCAAATTACCTTCTGGAATAGTTGGAACAACTCAACAAACAGTGCTAAGTCAGTAGCTACACCACCGTAGGAATAAAAAACAACGTATGTATAAAACATACATATCAGAAGACATCTATTTGTTATAAAATTTGGGAGCATTTTTGGCTAGTCCTTGGTCTCAAATGGGTAGTAAGACAACTGCCCGAGAGCCCAAAGAACACTTCCAATTTGGGGTATGTTCTGGGTTATATCAGAGAGGTCTCTGGATTTGGGCCACTTTTCTATCTTTGTACTTAGCACATACCTGGATATAAGTCCTTCAGGTTTTGCAGCAGCCCAAGGTTAGGGCTTTGATCTTCACTTGTATACAAGAAGGAATATTGATTTCTTAGATGGACTGTGAGGGTTCCATCAATTTTTCTGGCTTCTGATACATGGCCCATCATTGCAGCTGCCACATTCCCAAGTGCTGCCCAAACCCGACTGAAATGTAATTGGGAACTATTTAACAAAATAAATGAAAAGATAATAGAATATAGATAATATCAGTATGTAGTGTTTGTAAGTCAATATGTGGCCTGCAGGGGTCTGTATATATGGTTGATGGTCCTGTTTCTGTTTGAGTGTGATATCATTTGTCTTCAGTATGTGGAACTCATGGGGTTAGACAATAAAATTAGTGGTACATAGACCTAGACCTGGGAAGGGGCATTTCTGGATTCCTGGGACCAGGATGAAAAAGAGTACCTTTTAGATAAGTATTTTATTTAAATAAACCCATACCATTTGTCAGAGACTGGATAAGTTTTCAGAATTCAAAGTCAGTGTTGAATAGGAAGCCACAAGGGCATTTTAAACAAACAAAAAAAATTTTAAAAAACATATATTAAGAAATATATGCATATATGTGGGCACACATTCCGATATGAGTTTTTTCTGACTAAAATAATATAAGTAAAAAAGCATAAAATATGTACCAAGGAGAGTTCAGAAAATTCATCAGTACAAGACTCAGTAGTAAATTTATCTACGTTTAGTTATTGCTAGCAAAACATATCTCTAAGCGAGAAGTCATCACTTTGCTTTCACTATGCTTTGGAATTAAACTAAATTAACAGAAAATAAAGAAAGATTTCTTTTTTCTTTCTTTTTTTTTTAAGGCAATTGGGGTTAAGTGACTTGTCCAGGGTCACACAGCTAGTAAGTGTCAAGTGTTTGGTTTGAGGCCGGATTTGAACTCAGGTCTGTCCTGACTTCAGGGCCGGTGCTCTATCCACTGTGCCATCTAGCTGCCCCCAGAAAGATTTCTTTAACAAGACAAATTCAGCTTCAGACAGTTACTAGCTTCTAGACTCTGGGCAAGTCACTTAACTTCTTTCTGCCTCAGTTTCCTCAACTATAAAATAGGGATGATAATAATAGTACCTACCTCCCAGGGTGGTTGTGAGGATCAATTGAAATAATATTTGTAAAATGCTTAGCACAGTGCCTAGTAGACACTTTATAAATGTGTTATTCCTTTTTCTCTTTCCTGAAGTAAGTACAAGGATTTTATTTGTTTCACTGGGCATGACTAATTTTTGTATTGCTCGAGGGAAAAAAGACAGGGACCTACCTTTTATTAAATTTAGATTTTAATTTTTCTCAAATATTTTATTTTTTCTAATTACATGTACAAAGTTTTTAACATTCATTTTAAATAAATTTTTGAGTTCTAAATTCTCTCTCTTTCTCTCCCCTCTCCCCTCATTGAGAAGGAAAGCAAGTTGATATGACCTGTGCATTCATGTAAAACATATTTCTATATTAGTCATGTTGTGAAAGAAACCATAAACAAAAAAAAAGAAAAATAAAGAAAGTAAGAAAAAGTATTCATTGATCTGTTTTCAGAGTCCATCAGTTCTTTCTCTGGAGGTAGATAGCATTTTTCATCAGAAGTCCTTTGGAATTGTTTTGTATCATTGTATTGCTGAGAATAGCTAAGTCATTCACAGTTGATCATTGTGCAATATTGCTGTTACTGTGTACAATATTCTCCTAGTTCTGCTCACTTCACTTTGTATGAGTTCAGGTAAGTCTTTCCAGGTTTTTTGTTTTGTTTTGTTTTGTTTTTTTGGTTAGGCAATGGGGTTAAGTGACTAGCCCAGGGTCACACAGCTAGTAAGTATTATGTGTCTGAGGTCACATTTGAACTCAGGTCCTCCTGACTCCAGGGCCGGTGCTCTATCCCCTGCACAACCTAGCTGTCCCTCTTTCCAGGTTTTTCTGAAAGCCTCCTGTTCATCATTTCTTTTAACACAATAGCATTCTATCAAAATCATATACCATAACTTGCTCAGCCATTATTCATGCTCAATGGGCATCCCCTCAATTTCCAATTCATTGCCACCACAAAAAGAGCTACTATAAATATTTTTGTACATATAGGTCCTTTTCCTTTCTCTTTGATCTCTTTAGGAAACAGACCTAGTAGTGGTATTGTTGGGTCAAAGAATATGCAGTTTTATAACCTTTTGAACATAGTTCCAAATTGTTCTCCAGAATGGCTAGAGCAGTTTACAACTCTACTAACAATGCATTAGTGTCCCAATTTTTCCACATCCCCTCCATTTGTCATTTTCCTTTTCTGTCATATTAGCCAATTAGAAAGGTGTGAGGTGGCACCTCAGAGTTGTTTTAATTTGCATTTCTATTATCAATAATGATTTAGAATGTTGTTCATATGACTACAGTCATATGATAGCCTTGATTTCTTCTCCTGAAAACTGTTTGTTCATTTTCTTTGACCATTTATCAATTGGGAAATGACTTGTATTCTTATAAATTTGACTCAGTTCTCTTTATATTTGAGAAGTGAGGCCTTTATCAGAGAAACTGATACAATTTCTTGGTTACATTGGTTTTGTTTGTGCAAAACCTTTTTAATTTAATGTAATCAAAATCACCTATTTTATATCCTGTGATGTTCTCTATCTCTTGTTTAGTCATAAATTTTTTTACCCATAGATCTGACACATAAACCATTCCTTGCTCTCCTAATTCGTTTATGGTATCACCCTTTATGTCTACATCATGTACCCATTTTTTATCTTGGTATACAGTGTGAGATGTTGAAGACATCTACTTTTTTTTTTCCTTTTTTTGGCTAGGCAATGGGGTTAAGTGACTTGCCCAGGGTCACACAGCTAGTAAGTGTCAAGTGTCTGAGGCCAGATTTGAACTCAGGTCCTCCTGACTGCAAGGCTGGAGCTCTATCCACTGCTCCACCTAGCTGCCCCCAAGACACCTACTTTTTAATGAGAAGTAAAATTACATATGTAAAATTATATACATATATATTTGTGTACATATATATATATACATATCTACTTATCTATACCAACATTATTAAGTCAGGCATGTATATATTTTGACAAATATTTCTGCCTAGGTTCTTGCTTAGGAGAGAGTGATCTCATATTTACAAAATGAAAGAAGCCATTCTCTATTAGTGATTATCTTAGAGTGAGGGACTATTGAAAACCCCTTATTAACTGATTTTCCTAGAGAGCAGGAAGGCTATTGTCACCATTTTCTCTTAACTGATAATTTAATATGAAAAAAAGAAAAGAAATCCATAACATGTACTATTCATTTCTATTTTTAAGAAAGGTCATAAAGTTTAGAATTGGTGATGGTGGGGTATTTGGAGAACAGATTTGATAGTCTATAATTGTCTTTGTGCCTTTAAATGTGAATTCCAATTTCTTTTTAGGATTGGTAGCTCAGAATTATGTATGACAAACCAAAAAAAAACAAAAAAGCCCATTTCAATACTTTGTATATGGAGATGTTCTGCATCTGTAATCTAGCTTAGTCAAAAAGTTGAAAAAAAAACTAGGGAAAAAATAGCATAGTAACATAGGAGGATGAAGGATATATATATTGGTTTGGGGTAAGCCTAAGCATATCTATGGGCAGATTGGAAGGGGTCACTGTAGAGAAAGATACTAAAAATGAATGAAAGAGAGTGATGACTACTGGAGCAGAGTCCTTGAAGGAGATGTGAAGGAAAAGAATCATGGAGGAAAGGAGGAATATTTGGGGGATGATGCTGAGGAGTTTTAGGAGGTTAAGGGCCTCTTTGTCAGATGACCTCAATCTTAATGAAATAGAGACTCAGTGATCTGTTGTAAGTGTGGAGTGGTTGGAAGTTTGATGAAAGAGGAAAAGGTTTGGAACAATCACTATCAAGAACAAGATAATGAATAAGTGGGAAGAAAATAGGGAGAAATATTACAGAATAGAAGGATTGCCGAGCATCAGTGAAGGCTCAGTTATGTGCCATAATTATGTACCACAAATATGTACCAAAATTATGTACCATACATTTATAGGCAAGCTAGGTGGCACAGTGGATAGAGTGCTGGGCCTGGAGTCAGGAAGATCTGAGTTTCTAATCTTGCCTCAGCCCCTTCCTAGCTGTGTGACTCTGGACAAGTCACTTAACCCCGTGAGCTGGAGAAGGAAACGGCAAAACGCTCCAGTATCCTTGCCAAGAAAATCTCAAATGGGGTCATGAAGAGTTGGACAATCAAGAGATTGAAACGAGTGAACAACAACAAATCATACATTTGTAGTGAGTGGATAAATCACCTTGAGTTTGTGATTTTTCTTTATTCATGATTAGCAGCAGCAATAAATAAATTGAATGGTGGGGGCTACCTTAAGGATGAGAAAATTAATAGGTTGTCAGAAAGTCATGGGGGTATAGGATTCTAGGACAATGACTAGTAAAACATGAAAGTGGCATACTCATGGGGTCAGGAATAATAAGTGAAGGCCAATGGAGGCAAGTGAAGCCACATTGAAGGAAGAGGGCTAGGAGAATGACCAGACATCAAGGGACAAAAAGTCACATTAAGGTGAAAAACAGATCTTGTGTGAGTGAGAGAAGAGAGAGGAAGAGAATGGAAGGAAGAGAAGACACTCCCTATTTCAATGGGCTAGTCAAGTTGAACTGCTTGGCTTTGAAAGCAGATTAAGCCAGGGTTGTGGTCTAGGGCAGGGCTGAGAATAATACAGAGATTTTTTTCAGTTATATGTAGTACCAGAGTAATGATGATCAGCAGGCTATAGCAAAGACAGCAACAAGGCAGACAGATGTCTGAGCCCAACCCCTTGAGGGCAGGGTTTTATGATTTACTAGTCTTTATATTTCCTTTTAGTGCCTAATGCTTTGAATAAATATGTGGATTAAATGGAGGGCTGGAGCAAGAACATAGGTAAGGAATGACTGCATTCTGGGTAGGTTTGTGGTTAAGGAACAGAGTCAAGTCAGTAAGGTAAATAGGCTAGAGTCCCAGTGGTGGGGAACCTGTGGCCTCGAAGCCACATGTGACCTTCTTTGATGGAATCCAAACTTCACAGAACAAATCCCCTTAATAAAAATATTTGTTCTGTGAAGTTTGGATTCAGTCAAATGGCTCCACTTGAAGACCTAGAGGGCCACATGTGGCCTTGAGGCCACAGATTCCCCACCCCTGGGACTGTGATATGGTTAATGGTTCCATAGTCATGAGGACTGGTCACATAGCAAAAGGCAGAATCCGAGACCAGAGTCTGAAACCAGAGGGTTTATTACACTGATGGAGGTCTTTGCTGAGTCTAGCTCTTTAACACAATGGTTAGAATTTTTCTTAGTAGCCCCATTCCAGGGCAACCCTTCAATATTTTTGAAAGGTCAAACCTATCAGGATGATTCTGGTGTCCTGGGGTCTGTCCAAAAGCCACATATGTCTACCTTTGGCAGAAATATTGAGTATTTGTTGAGGTCCTGACTTGAATTTTGTTTGTGGAAGAGGAGAATCTGAAAGGAGAATAAAATCTTGGACTAACAGAGCTTAAGGGAAGCTTACATATCTCCTAGGATAACTACCTCATTTTATAATTGATGAAACCGATTCAGAGAGATCACTTCAGAGTCACTTATCCAAGTTCACAAAGCTAATTAGTGGGAGAACTGGGACTTCAGTACCTGGTTTCATAGATCACAGTCCAGTGGTCTTTCTACCGCTATGTCACTAGCCAGAAGCTATAGTCATCTTCAAAGTGAAAGAGCAATGACAAACTCCAGATCCCCTTCCAATTCCATCTGACTTGGTTGCTAGTAGCCAATCCTTCTGTTTCTCTCTCACACTACACACACATCCAGACTCACACACACACACACCCACACACACACACGCCTCTTTTCATAGTTATAAGCTTCTCCCTTCAACATTAGTCCTTTATAAAGATTGACTGTTTTATGACTGTTGTATTTTTTGATGTAGGGAAGATATTCTAGCCATAGTTATAAATTCATTTTCTCTGATCCATTTGACAGTACATCAATAATGGAAATTTCCTACAATGGTATTTTACCTGAAGAAGGATGAACAGTGCAGTCCTCCACACTTAGAGAGATCCCCTGTGATTGAGGCTGTAATGAGAGGGAGGAATTGAAGTTGCAAGAGCCAGTTCTTTTCCCCTTGGCCTGCTGAGACCTCATGACTCACAATAGTAAAGGAGGGGAAGACTTCTGTTCTGCTTCTGGGTAAAAGTCGAGGTCCTCAACGATCTTGACAGCCTAGAACACTGGGATGAATTTAACAAAATGCAATTCAGCATGGATAAATGTAAATTCTCACACTTGGATACAAAAAATTAACTTCATAAGAATAAGATGGGGGCTTTTGGGAGCCAAGATGGTGGAGTAAGCAGTAAATCACCTTAACTTTGCCATATTCACCTCCAAACAACCATAAAATAGCTCCCCCAAACAAATCCTGGAAGAGCAGAATCAGTAAAAAGATGGGATAAAATAAACTTTTAGCCCAAGAAACTTGGAAGATCAGCAAGAAAGGTCTGTCTCACTCAGGTAAAATGGGAATGCAGTCCAGGACAGGAAGCCAGCAGAAAGCCCCACCTCAGCAAACCAGTGGGAGATCCTGAGCTAGGCCTAGTGCAGTGAAACAGGTAGACATCAGGACCTCCAACTTGCCTCAGCACAGCCAGGGAAACAGGCAGACTCCAGCTCCTAGAATTGTGCTTCAGCATAGCCTGGGGCAAACAGACAACCTCCGGCAGCCAGACCACCACATGCTTAAGTGTAGCCCTGAGGGAAATGCAGAAACACCCCATCAGTCTCAACTCAGCCTGACACCAGCACTAGGACCCTGGCCCAGCAGTACCAGCCATCTCCCCACCTCCTGCCACACCAATTCCTCTACACAGCACCAGACAAGAGGTTCCTCTGTGGGCCTCAGGACAACATCAGTGCAGCACCAGGTAAACAGACAGGGCCTGCAGCCACTGGCACAAGAAGCCTGTGATAGAGCCCCTTCTACTCTGGGAGCAGAGCTCAAATTTGAAAGAAAGGAAAAAGGCCAAAAAAGATGAGCAAAAATCAACAAAAAAAGAATCTGACCATAGAACGTTATTAGAGTGACTAGGAAGACCAAGACACAAACTCAAGACAAGGACAACAATGTCAAAACGCCTATGGGCAAAACCCCAAAGAAAAATGAGACGTGGTCTCAAGCCCAGGAAGAACTCATGGAAGAGCTCAAAAAGGAGCTTAAAAATCATATAAGAGAGGCAGAAGAAAAATTGGGAAAAGAAATGAGAGTGATGCAAGAGAATTATGAAAAAAGGGTCAACAGCTTGGAAAACTGCTTAAAAAGTAGAATTGACCATATGGAAAAGAAAATACAAAAATCCAATGAAGAAAACAACTCCTTTCAGAGTACAATTGGCCAAATGGAAAAGAAAGTACAAAACTAATTGAGGAAAACAACACCTTAAAAGTTAGAATTGGGTAAGTGGAAGCTAATGACTCTAGGAATTTCATGAATCAATCAAACAAATTCAAAAGAATGAAAAGACAGAAGAAAATGTAAAATACCTCATGGGAAAAACAACTGGCCTAGAAAATAGATACAGGAGAGACAATATCAGAATCATTGAACTACCTAAAAGCCATAATCAAAAGGAGGACCTGGACAGCATCTTTCAAGAAATTATCAAGGGAAACTGCCCTAATATCCTGGAACCAGAGGGCAAAATAGGTATTGAAAGAATCCACTGATCACCTCAGGGAAGAGATCCCAAAATAAAAACTCCAAGGAACATTATAGCCAAATTACAGAACTATCAGGTCAAGGAAAAAATACTGCAAGTGGCCAGAAAGAAACAATACAAATATTGGGGAACCACAATTAGGATTACATAGGACTTAGCAGCTCTAACATTAAAGGATCAGAGATCATGGAACATGATATTCTGGAACGCAAAGGAGCTAAGACTACAACCAAGAATCAACCACCTGGTGAAATTAAGCATATTACTTCAAGGGAAAAATGGTCGTTTAATGACATAGAAGAATTTCAAGCTTTCATAAGGAGAAGACCAGAATTAAACCAAAAATTTGATCTGAAATATCAAGACCCAAGAGAAGTTAAAAAAGAGAAAAAGGGAAAAGAAAATATAAGGGATTCAATGGAGTTGAACTGTTTACATTCCTACATGGGAAGATGATACTTGTAATTCTTAAAAATTGTACCACTAATAGTATAGCTAGAAGGAATATACATAGACAGAGGGTATGGGTATAACGTAAACTTGGGAATGGCAAAAAAAAGATTAAAGGATGAGAAAGAGGAGTACACAGGGTGCAGAAGGAAGGGAGAGGTAGAATGGGGTAAATTATTTCACACGAAGAGGAGAGACAAACCTATTACAGTGGAGGGAAAGATGGGAGGGTGGGTGATAGGCATCACTTGAACCTTACTCTCATCAATATTGGCTCAAAGAGGGAATAATGTACACAATCAGTTGAATATAGCAATCTATCTTACCTGACAGGAAAGTAGGAGAGGAGGAGATTAAGTAAAGTTGGGGAGGCAACTGAGAGAGGAGAGGGCAGACCAGAGGAGGCAATAGACAGAAGCAAAATACTGTCGAGGAGGGAAAGGGTGAAAAGAGAGACAGGACAGACAGGAAGAAGAATAGGATGGAGGGAAATACATAGGTAGTAATTATGACTGTGAATGCGAATAGGATGAACTCTCCCATAAAATGAAAGCAGATAGCAGAGTGGATCAAAAACCAGAATCCTACAATATGTTGTTTACAAGAAACACACTTGAAGTAGAGACACACACACAGAGTAAAGATAAGGATCTGGAGCAGAATCTATTATACTTTAGGGGTAGCAATCCCGATCTCAGACAAAGCAAAGACAAAAATAGACCTAATTAAGAGATAAGGAAGGAAACTACATATTGCTGAAAGGTACCATAGACAGTGAAATAATATCAATATTAAATATATATGCATCAAGTGGTATAGCATCCAAATTCTTAAAGGAGAAGTTAAGTGACTTACAGGTTCATGACCAAACAAGAAATAGAGAGCATTGCAAAATGTGAAATGGATAATTTTGATTATATTAAATTAAAAGACTTTTACACAAAGAAAACCAATGCAACCAAGATTTGAAGGGAAGCAGAAAGCTGGGAAACAATCTTTATAGCAAGCGTCTCTGAAAAAGGCCTCATTTCTCAAATAAATAGAGAACAGAGTCAAATTTGTAAGAATACAAGTCATTCCCTAATTGATAAATGATAAAAAGCTATGAACAGGCAGTTTTCAGATGGAGAAATTAAAGCTATCTATGGGCATATGAAGAAGTGCTCTAAATCACTTTTGATTAGAGAAATGCAAATTAAAACAACTCTGAGGTACTACTTCATACCTATCAGATTAGCTAGTATGACAAAAAAGGAAAAACAAAAAACAAAAACAAAGGGGAAGCTAGGTAGTGCAGTGGATAGAGCACTGGCTCTGGAATCAGGAGGATCTGAGTTCAAATCCAGCTTCAGACACATAACACTCACTAGCTGTGTGACCCTGGACAAGTCACTTAACCCCATTGCCTAGCCAAAAACAACAACAACAACAACAACAACAACAACAACAAAAAAGGAAAATGATAAATGTTGGAGAAGATGCGAGAAAACTGAGACATTAATGCACTATTGGTGGAGTTGTGAACTGATCCAGTCATTCTGGAGAGGAATTTGGTACTGTGCCCAAAAGGCAACCAAGCTGTACATACCCTTTGATACAGATCTTGATACTACGTCTTTATCCCAAATATATCATAAAAAGGGAAAAGGACCTACATGTGCAAAATATTTATAACAGCTCTTTTTGTGGTGACAAAGAATTAGAAATTGAGGGGATGCCCATCAATTGGGAAATGGCTAAACAAGCTGTGGTATATGAAGGTAATGGAATACTATTATGCAATAAGAAATGATGAACAGACAGATTTCAGAAAAACCTAGAAAGACTTGTACAAACTTGTACGAACTGATGCAAAGTGAAATAAGCAGAACCAGGAAAACATATATAAAATATCAGGAACATTGTGTGATGATCAACTATGAATGACTCAGCTCTTTTCAGCACCACAATGATTCTAGACAAGTACAAAGAACTCATAAAGGAAAATGCTATCCATATCCAGATAAAGAACTGATGGACTCTGAATGCAGATCAAAGCATATTTTTTCACTTTATTCTTTTTCATGTTTTTTTCCCCTTTTGATTTGTTTCTTCTTTCACAACTATGACTAATATGGAAATATGTTTTACATGATAACATATATATATATATATATATACCATATCAAATTGCTTACCATTTTAAGAAGAGAGGAGAAGGAAGAGGGAGAAAAATTTGGAATTCAAAATATTGTAAAAATGAATTCTAAAAATTGTCATGACATGTAATTGGAAAAAATACTGTTAAAAATAAAAAGAATAAGATGGGGAAGGCATGGTTAGACAGCATTTCTGAAAAAGGATCTGGGGGTTTTGTTGTTGTTCAGTTGTGTCCAACTCTTTGTGACACCATTTGGGGTTTTCTTGACAAAGATATTGAAGTAGTTTACCATTTCCTTCTCCAGCTCATTTTACAGATGAGGAAACTGAGGCAAACAGGGCTAAGTGACTTGCCCAGGGTCACACAGCTAGGAAGTGACTGAGGCCAGATTTGAACTCATCAACATGAATCTTCTTGGTTCCAAGCCCAGTGCTTTATCTATTGTGCCACTTAGCTACCTTGGTTTTAGTGAACTGAAAATCCAATATGATTCAGCAGTGTGGTGTGGCAGCCAAAAAGACTAATGCAATCTTGGGCTGCATCAGAAGGGTATAACCTCTAGAAATAAGGAGGTGTCCTTGTCAAACTTCATTTGGAATATATTGTCCATAGGAGAGTAAGGAGGCTCTTGAAGCGCCTTTCATCCATGTCATATGAAGATTAGTTAAAGGAAATAGGCCTGAATTTTTCACCTAAAAAAGAAAAGACTCAGTCAGGGTCAGTGTGATAGCTGCCTTCAAATACTTCAAATACTTCCACTGTCCAGTGGAAGAATGATTAGACTATTCTGTTCAGCCCCAGAAGGCAGAACTAGGAACAGTGGATGCAAATAGCAAGAGGTTAATTTAAGGTTGATGTAAGGAAAGACTTCCCAATAGTTAGAGGTCCAGAAGAGGAATGGGCTACCTTAACAGAGATAGTGGAGTCTTTAAGAAGAGTCTGGATGACCACTGGTTGGGTAGGTTATAGTGGGGATTCCTTTTTGGTATGAGTTGGACTAGATTGTCTCTAATGTGCCTTCCAACTCTCAGATTTTGTGATTCTGTGATAGTCCTTGAAGGCAGTTAGGAGACATCTCTTCTCTTATCATAAGTTTAAATTTTTAGCTAAGTACTTTTGTCCTGTACTTCCCAGTCTAAATATCATTCTCTGTGCAAGAGAAGATTGAAGTAAAAGAAGATGAGTAATTGTGTCTTTTCTCCAACCAGTATTCACAGACAATGGGTACATGAATCTGCTTTTACATTTTGGAAGGGTGGGCAGGGAGGGCGGATATTCCTTAGATTTGTACTGAGGCAAAGGGAATGACAAATGTTCATATATATTAGAACTGGGTTATATTTGGGCATATGACCTGGAGTAAGTTGTAAGCTTGGATACAGAGACTATAGGGGAGTAGGAAGCAAAAAGCTTTTACTACCCAGGGTGGATTAAGATCCAGAGCCACTTTTGTGTGTAAAGCCTGGTTTGTGAAAAAGTCTATGCTATTTTATTCAGGAGGCTAACCCCTTGGCACTAGAACCTCTTGTTCTTGGCATTAACTGCTCTAACTCACCTACAATATTTGACCATTCTTTCTGTCTATCCAAAGAATAAAGGACATTTTAATATGTAGAAACTGAAGACTCAGAAAAAAATTCTTATCAATGTTTTAAAAGTTGAAAGGTTCCCAGACCTAGTGCTTATTCATCTCCTAGTGATTATATGGGTCATATCTTTAATACAGTTGGTTTTTTTAAAAGACTGAAGCTCAGCCAGTTAATTTGTCAATCCTCATTTGTCCTTAGGTTACTGTAACTCCTATCCCCATCTCTTATACGGTGGCTACACTTGGGATATTCAGCGAGGACTAGCACATCTTGACTCTCATCCACCTTTTTTATCCAACTTCACCCAACTCTCATCTATGGCTCCAAGAAGCTATACCATGCATAGTGACCACACTCTGGTAAACTGTCTTAGCAGATGGGTAACAGACAGGCCTCAAACCCATAGGTGAGTTAGGGGGATGTCTATCCCAAGCATGTGAAGATTTTCCTCTGCAGAATGGGTGGATGAGGACGACTTGTTCCAATGGCCAAGCAGGCACTGTGGAGTGCGTAGAGCTTGGTCAGACATTGAAGACTCCAAGGTCATCCATTGCATCCTGGGCTATCGCCAGTTATCTCGACTTTTGAGATGCCACTGGACTTCTAGGACTCTGAAAGAGAGGGTGAGGCTGATTACTTTGTGCAACTCTATCTCATTTAAATCTAATTCACTTACAAGTCACAACATCACCTGTGATGTCATTGGTCCTCTTCAAAATGAAGGACAAAACAACAACACCGCTAGTAACAGCATAATCTTAAAGTAAAGCTAGCAAGGGTTATGTAAATATCAAAGATGGTCCTTCTACTTCCCATTTTAGGACTTGAGTATTTACCTTCTCAGGCCTCATTCAGCCAAGCCTGAGAAATTTCTGCTTCCAAAGGTGGCATAGCTCCCTCTAGGTTGACTGTGATCCACTTCTAGGCTGGACCAACCACGTCCCTCAAGGATTTGCTCCTCATTGTGTTCAGGTGTCCACAAACTCTGGATTTCAATTTTTGAACCTTTTAAAGCTCACAAGGTCATAGCTTAACAAACAAGGCAGTAAATAATAGACATGATAGGGACAGAAACAACAAGAAGGTCATCGGCACTTGGCTTCATGTTAAGCTAGGTGGAGATAATAGACCACTGGTGCTAGCTAGCTCTCTGTCGGCACTCAGAGACTAATAGCAATCTTTGCCTCCTCACCTAGATGCGGCTAGGCAGGAAAGAGGGAGAGAGGCTTGTTTTGGCTGGTTAGTACTTTTTGAATGCACACCCAGTTCTGGCTGAGCAGCTAATCAAAAATCTGTTTGTTTTTAATTACATAGTGCATGGGTAACAAAATCCACTGGTCTGAAGGGGAGAGCAGGGCCACTCCCTTCCACTTTACCAAGCCCTCTTAGAAGCAATCTCACCAAATGTCCAGGCTCCCAGGACTGAGCCCTCATTGGCCAGTCTCCTGTCATACAAGTGTGATATCTTAAGATATGAGAGGGAAACAGACTGCTGCTGATTAAACACAGGGATAAGCAACAGAGACCACAGACAAAGATTACATGTAAAGAAGAGATTAATGGAGAATGGACTCTGATTATTATGAATAACTTTATGCTAATAAAAGCTAATTATGTTAAAACAAATGTGAACAACAAGAAAAGCAACATATTTGTAATTAGTGGTTGGATCAAAATTGGGGAAGAATAGAGAATAGCAATAAAGACATGCATCAGGACAGGGTAATGTACTTATATGAATGTAATGTGCTGTGACCGGAGAGAGGATGGGCTTGAACTTTATCTGTACAATGACTTTATTATACTTTTAGTTGGGACTATGCAGGCTCAGTAAAGTACACTAATCAAACCAGTGTATGTTAACTTTACTTTGTGACTTGGCCACAATGGACAGAAGGGTCTGGGAGCACCATCTTGGCATAGTTAGTAGAGTAGTACTTGGCTGATTGCTCATCCTTTGGAAGCCAATTGTTATATGGATTTGGGAATAGCCTGGGGCCTTAGTGAATGGCTAACATCCATGTTATAAATTGGAGCAATAATGCACATACGGTGGAGATCAAAGTTTCAGATAGAAAAAATCTAACTACAATTTGCCTGGAAACAGTTGATATGTGGAATACTGTAGATCTTTGTCACTGTGAAAAGGAGACTGTGTCTTAAGGGGAAGATTTGTTTGAGAGACAATATAGTCTTTATAATTAAAGTAATTAAAAGGAAAACAATGAAGGCTGGTTAGTCTGGCAGACTTTAAGGGTAGGTCACCTTCAATGCTGGCAGATGTTTAAAAGAGAGGAACAATTGAGAGTGAAAGGAGAAAATGGGTCAAGAGTTAGAAGGGTAACAAAGAACATCAAACCATGTATCTTGAGCAAGAAAATAAAGCTTTAAATCAAGGCTGACTAAGGAGAGGCTACAAGGAGAGCAATAGACTGATGAACATTGGCTGCTACAAGCTGAACAGCCAGTTCAGGAATAATATAAGGCTATCAAAGGGAGACAGGAGAAATAAGCTTATTTCCATGATGGTCTTGCAGAAGAATTTTGGTTTTTACACTAGCCAAAATATTGCACCAGAGCAATCATGCTTTGCTGCTGAGAGATATACATAATAAAGACTGAGATACAGACTAGATCAGGGGTGGAGAATCCGTGGCCTTGAGGCCACATGTGGCCTTAGTCCTCGGGTGCAGCCTTTTGACAGAACAAATCCTCTTATTCTGTGAAGTTTGGATTCAGTCAAAGGGCCACGTGTGGCCTCGAGGTCACAGGTTCCCCACCCCGGGCTAGATAATGGAAAATTCTACCTTGTCTCCTTCGCAAAGGGAATGTAAATTTTAATCTCTGAAATTTTTTTTTTTTTGTTTTGGGTTTTTCTCTTAAAGACCAGCTTTAACCCTCTGGTCCCAGACCAAGCCCTACTTGGGCCATGATTGACTTAGAATGAATGTTAATAACAATTGTTTCTGTTTGGCCAGAAAACCTGAGGGCCTTCCCCTCTCAGATCTTCTTTTTTTTTTTAAAGAGGTTATTCTTTGCCTCATTTTTTATTAAGTCTTAATCACTGAATGGGAGCTGCCTCAGTCAAACTGAGACCTGTTAAAGACCTTAGTTTGAAAAGGATGGTAGGGTATATGGAGGGGAGTACAGTATGTGAAGACTGGAAAAGTAGGAAGCATTTAAGTTGTGAAGGGTTTTAGAAGCCAAATAGAGAATTTTATATTTGATCCTGGAAGGGGTTAGAGAAAAGAAAGGGTGGAAGGGAATGAACATTTATTTAGTACTACGATATACCAGGCACTGCATTAAGTACTTCACAATATTTTCTCATAATAGGGAGCCACTGGTGTTGTTGTTTTTTTTTTTTAAGTTTATAGAGACTGGCAGCTAAGGAGAGGATGGACTGGACTGGGGAGAGGAGAGGCAGGGAGACCAACTAGCAGGCTATTGCAACCATCCAAGCCTGTAAAGAATGTCAGACTTGATTGGAATCAGGAGACTTGGAGGTAAATCCTGCTTCAGATTCTTTTTACTAGTTCTGTGACCGTATATAGAAAGCAATTTCTCAAAGCCACGTATAACATGGAGGTAATAATTATTGCACAGCAAACTTTAGGATCATAGCATATACTTAGATCTGGAAGGGATTTTAGAGGTCAGCTAGTGCAATTCTTCCATTTTACAGGAAAGTGAGAACCAGTTGTCCAAGATCATACAGCAAGTAAGTGGCAGAGTTGGGAAATGAACCCAACTCCTTTGACTCCAAACCCAGTGCTATCTAAATGTGAGTTTTTAATGTTACCCCTTGGCTCAAAAAACCTTCATTATTTCTGTATTATCTCCAGAATACATGATAATAAAGCTATTAGCCCCGGTAACCTCTACAACTTTATCTTGTCTCCACCCACCCTCCACCAAACCCAACCACGTGCTTTTCCTGGAAAACCCGCCTGGCTTTCCTGCCTGAAGTGACCTTTCCTGATACTTCTTCCCCCTATCCCTCTCTGCCGGACATTGCCTTCCGATCCTTCCAGGTCCAGACCTTCTCCTCCACCAGACTGTCCCAAATGTCCCAACTTCAGGTTTTCTCGCCTCCCATAGAAATCCATTCCTTCCTTGACAGCCCTGCTTAGGAGCCCCCTCTTCCATAAAACCCGTCCTAATTAATCCCCCCCTAATTAGAAATGATCCCTTCCAGCCTAAATCCGTCGTTTCTCAGTTCGATCTCTTCTCTGAATTGATTTCATTCTTCTTTGTCACATAAATGGATGTATGGGATGTCTGCCGGTCTCTTTCACCTCCCCCAGAATGAAAGCTCCCTGAGGGCAGGAATTGGGCCAAGTGTCCCTGCCACTTACCACAGTGCCCTCAGCATGAGGTAGGGGCTCAAATTTATGTTTGCTTTCTTATATTTGTTAAATTGCTTAAAATATTTATTCAAGAATGCGTGAACGAATGCATGCGAAATCGCTTTACAGCTGCAGTGTAAGGTGTTGCTCTTTCAGCCCCACTCTGTTCACAGCCTTGGGGAGGCAGCGGGAGAGGGCTGGGCAGACTGGCCTCCGACTGAAGCAGAAGCACACGAGGGATGGAAGAGCCAGTCCCGTCTCAGAACCTCTGGGTCCTGCAGACCGGTCCGACACGCCACACTGGCCGTCGTCCTCCGAGGCACCGCCCCCACTGGGGCGGGGCTACCGACGCCCCGCCCCTTGCACCGGCGCGCTGCGGACGTCACGTGGGAGTGCACCCTGCGTGGGGCGGGGGCAGGGGAACCGGATTTCCGGGCGGGGGAAAGCTACGCGGAGGCCGCGTGAGGAATAGGCGATTTGAAAACACGCTCTCTGCTAGGGCAGAAGAAAAGGCGGCGTTGAGTGCGGCGAGTTCCGGGGGCAGTAGTGGCGCGAGCTGACGTCTCTCCTTGGCCGGGTTGGGCCCTGCACACCCCACATCACAGTCCCAGGTTAGAGGCCTGAGGCCAATGCGGGAGGATGCGGGGGAGAGCCAGTGCTAGCGGCGCCGTGGGTCCTGGCGCGGGGCCCCGGCCCGCCCGAGCCCGTGCACTGCCCCGCGCGCGGAACGTGCGGGAGGCACGAGGCCTGCGACCTGGGGACCGGCTGCCCCGGAGCAGGGCGAGGAGCGAGCCTGGGGCCCGCCGGACTGGCTTGGGGGGCCTGCCTGAGGGCAGGCCCGGCAGGGCAGGGGCGGGGCGGGGCGTCCGCTGCTCCCCAGAGCTTCGAATTCTGGAGCTAGCGGCGGTGGGGAGGGGGAGCCTAGCCGGCTTAGCGAGCGCCTAACCTGCGATACTCATCCTCATCCCCTCCCCATTGCCACCCACTGCCGCTGTGGCCTAGGCTAGGGCGAGGAGCAGAGCGGGAACGGTCTGGATAAATGCACGGAGGAAGTGGTACCCCCGCCCACCCTTAAATGAATGCATTGGCCGAGGAGCAGTTGAGGTGTCTTGTGCCTGGTGCTTTGACATGGAAGGTACCAGATTCATAAATTAAGAATTTAATTAAATTTCATTCTATATAGCCGCGATTTGCAGGTATCAGTGGCTTCGTTGGCTGTGCCGCGGAAGACCATCACGCATCACCGACCCTCCACTCTTAATTGAGCAGTAGGTGGTTGGGAGAGGCCTTGGGAATTCAAAGCACCTATGCCAGGAGAGGCCGGTGGCCCTCCCTTGCTCATGCTGTGTTTCATTGCTTTCCCCAAGATTACCCCCAGTTTATTGGGTCTCTGTTTTGCTTGTTTGTTGTTTCCACGTTTGTCCTCTGTATTAGACTGTGAGCTCCATGAGAGCAAGGACTGTTTTTGCCCCTTTTTGTATACCCAGAGAAAAGCACACACAGTAAGTGCATAATAAATGCCAGGTGACCAACTGAAGTTCACATTTGTTCACTTGTGCTTGGGTGCTCAGTGCTGGAACCAAGACTTATCCTGAGGAGGGGAGGGAGGGAATTGAAAATACAAGGAAAATTACATAAGACGTACAAATTGTTTACTTTCCAGTGACTCAGCTGTGGTGAGGTTAGAGAAAAGGAAAAATTAAAGATGTATGAAACACGCAGGCAAGGGATAAACTTAGAGACTGGGCTTACAATTTTATTGCTATAGTGAACTCCCAGGTTAGGAAATTACTCTGCCATGCCAGGTAGGGTCCTCTTCAGCGACTTGTGCTCTTTTGAGAATTAGTGAGCACTGAGATGTTAAGTGTGACTTGCCCACAGTCACAAAACTAGTATGTATCAGAGGTAGATCTTGAATCCAGGTCTTTTTGCCTTTGAGGTTTGCTCTCCACTTCCTGGGCTGTGCCTGCATTATATGCAAGGCACTAGAACATTTTTACATTTATTTCAACCCTTTCCTTCCTCCCAAAGCAGGTTTAAGTATTCCTATATTTGTTTGGGAAAAGGAGGTAGGAATTAAGGAAGCTAGTCAGGTAGCAGACAGAAATAGGTCTTTCAAGACAATCTTGGAACCAGTAGTATGTAAGACTTGGGTTGGAATCATGGAAAGAATAAGGTCCTCATCACCTTTTCCTGGCCTATTATAATAGTTTTCTTAGTTTGTCTCTTTGCCTACCATCTCTTCCCTTAATCTGACTCTTTTACTCTCCCATACAGAAACTCCAGTGGCTTTCTCTTGCCTCTAGTCTAAAATACAAATTTCTCTGTTTGCTTTTTAAAGTTCTTCACCTTTTATTTTCAGCCTGCCTTTCCAGGCTCATTGCAGTTTACTCTTCCTTTGATAACTTTAGCACTCTAAGCTCTGTCTAAACTGACTTGTTCTTCCGTGCACCGGATGACATGCCATTCTGTGCTTTTGCACTGGGTCTCTCTTCATGTCTCCAATGTGTCTCCTCATAGAATCCTTACTTTCCTTCAAAGCATAACTCAGCTGTCACTTCCTGTTGGAGGCCTATTCTTATGCCCCCATTTATTAGTTCTCTCCCCTTGGAAATTACCCTGTAGATATTTTGTATTTGATTTTTAAAATTATTATTATTTTACAATTAACAGGCATATGCTCTCTCTTACCTTTTTCTCTTTATAGAGAAAGAAAAAAAAAAGAAAACTCTTTGTAATAAATATAGTCGAGCAAAACAAATTCCAGCATTTGATTTCATTTTCTATGTACATATTGCAACCCCTAGAATATCATCTCCTTTAGGGCAATGAGTTAATTTTTGTCTTTCTCCAGTGCCTGTTAACGTGTGGCACCTTGTAGGTGCTTAAATGCTAGTTGAATGTACCATAACATCTATGGAGAGAAGAACTAGAACTCAGGACATTCTTTTGAAACTCTATGTCATGTGCTCAAAAGACATTACAAAACAGTAGAGTAATAATAGCTAGCATTTATGCAGTGTTCTTTACAAATATTTCATTTTATCCTCACAACTGTGGGAGTTAGATCCTATTTTTATTTCCATTTTACAGGTAACTGATGCAGATAGCTTATGTGACTTGCTTAAGGTCACACACTAAGTTTCTGAGGCAAGATTTGAACTCGGATCTTTCTGACTCTATCCACTGTGCCATCTTAACTGCTTGGGAATTAGCAATACTTTGAAAATTTTGTACTTTATGTAACAAAATCATGAACTTGTGACTTGTGTTTTGTGCTTAAAAGTAACTTCACTTTTCAGTTCAATAATGGTCAGTCTTCTACTCAGTTATCCATTATTTGTGCTTGTGGAGGTGAAATGTTAGTGTGGATTATAAAAATGATGGATAATTTGACCAGGGCTTTCTAGCTGGGTGAATCCTGGAGACAGATTACATAACAGGCAAGACAGTCTAGGAAATGGGTAGTGAATTCAGCCTTTTTTGTTTAGCATTTGATACATGTTCTTTTAGTGAAGCGTTTTGTGTTTATTTTAAGTTGGTCTAGAATAAAATTGCTTGGAAGGCAAACAGAAATTATGGACAGTAGTTTTGTATGAATAATGGCTTACCTTTGATGTATATAATGTATGTATAGAGCCTATCTTAAATAATATTTGTAATATCAACCGAAGATGTAAGTTTTACTGAGTTTTAAAGGTTATCAGAACATTTAGAAATGCAACCACTTCTATTCTCTCAGACAGGGATATTCAGGGTTTTGTTTCCATAGGTATGGTGATTAAGGGATGAAAGGAGAAAAAAAATATCCATTTGTAACTTTAGAGGGGCAGCTAGGTGGCACAGTGAATAAAGTGCTAGGCCTCGTGTCAGGAAAACCTGAGTTTAAAACTGGCTGCAGACACTTACTAGCTATGTTACCCTGGGCAAGTCACTTAACCCTGTTTGCTTCAATTTACTCATCTCTACTGGAGAAGGAAATGGCAAACTACTCCAGTGTCTTTGCCAAGAAAACCCCAACTGGGATCACAAAGAGTTGGACGTGACAGAAAAATGACTGAACAACTTCAGAGGGAAAGCATGAAAAACCAGGCTTGAAACCCTTAACTACATTCCTTATATTTTATTGGTCAACGAATCTTTTCTGTTCCTTAACAGTGCATTTCATAGCTATTCATTTGCTGTTTTCATTGCTGCCATTCTGATCCAGATCTGTCTATGACTCCTAGGTTGTGACATGTTTTTATTTTTATATATATATATGTGTGTGTGTGTGTGTGTGTATATATATATATATGTATGTATATATATGTATATGTATATATGTATATGTATATACATATATATGTATATGTGTATGTGTGTATGTATATATGCATATATAGCATTTTTTAAAATTTTGAGTTCCATATTCTCTCCCTTCCACACCATCCTTTACCAATTGAGAAGGTAAGCAATATGATACTCATTATACATGTAAAGTCATGTAAAACATTTCCATATTAGCCATGTTTTTAAAAAGAAAGCAGAAAAAATATGCATCAGTCTACACTCGGTTGATTAGTTCTTCTTTGTAGGTAGATACATTTTTCATCATGAGCCCTTTGGAATTATCTTGGATCATTGTATTAATCAGACTACTAAGCTTTTTACAGTTGATCATCCTAACAGTATTGGTACTGTATACAGTGTTCTCCTGGTTCTGCTCATTTCACCTTGCATCATTTCATCTAAGTCTTCCCAGAGTTTTCTGAAACCTGCTTGTCTTTTCTTGTAGTTCATTAGTATTCCATCATAATTATATACCACAACTTAATCAGCCATTCCCCTATTGATGGGATCCTCTCAGTTTCTGATTCTTTGCCATCACAAAAAGAGCTGCTGTAAATATTTTTTATTCGTGGATGTCTTTTTTTCTTTTTCTTTCATCTCTTTTGAATACAGACTTAGTAGTGGTACTGCTGGGTCAAAGAGTATGCACAATTTTATAAGTCTTTGGGGCATAGTTACAAATTGTTCTCCAGAATGGAAATTGGATCAGTTCTCAACTCAGCTATAAGTGTGACTTGTAATAGCCTCGTAGTTGGTTTTCCAGATTCTAGTCTTGTCCTCCCCACTCACCCTTTCTTCTTTCCCAGTCTATATTTTCTTAAATACTACCTATATTCTGTTGCTGTTTGTCTGCTCAAGAACATGCAGTGACTTTTGTCTGTGGCATAAAGTCTTAAATTCACCAGCATTTAGGGCCCTCTGTAATTTGACCTCATCCTGCCTATCAGAACTTTTTTTTTTTTTGCTCTACTCCAGCTTAAATTACTTGTTCTCTTTAGATCTTTTACTTTCTTCATGTCCATGCTTATATGGGATTCTTGCCAGGGATTCTCTACTTTCTTCTTTGCCTGGAGACCTAGCCCAGTTTTCCTGAAACTTTTCTGGTTGAGATGATCTTTGAGTTCCCTGAGGACATTTGACTGCTATTTCTTTGTATTAACTCATTCAATTTAGAATCATCTTAGGCCCATTGTAAATGATGAGTGAATGAATAAGTGGGTATTGAATATGCACAAAACATAACTCGTAAAGCAGTGAAGTCCTCCAAATAGCCATGATTAATAACTGTAGGTGGAGCTACTTCACTTCAAGTTCTTCATAAATTTTATTTCTCTTCTATTCAGTTCAAAATTCAACAAACATTTAGGCCAGGACTTCTTAAACTTTTTCCACTTGTGACCTCTTCAGCATTTCTTAAACTGTGGGTTGGTTGTAACCCACAGTTTAAGAAGTGCTGATTAAGGTCTTCTGCCTTTAAAGCACTGATGTTTACAAAATTTGGTGCTCTGTCCTTTTTTTTTTTTTACCTCAATACTATCACTAATGCAAAAGGTGTGAAGCTGCTATCTTCCTCTATCTGCTGTTGGTTTTAATTTTATTAAGTCTGGAATTTTTTTGTTCTAGGGAAGAAAAGACTTGGGAGGTGTGATTGTTGTTGTCTTCATATACTTGAAGGCCTGTCGTGTGGAAAAGAGATTAGAGTTCCTGTATTTTGAGGACTGAATGGGGAACGATGGATGGAACAAGGAAGCAGATGTAGTCTCATTGTAAAGAAAGAAATCTGTGACAGTCAGGAGCTGTCCAACAATGGATTTGATCATCTCTAGGGCTAAAGAGTTGTTTTACAAGATCTTCACATGGGTGCTAAATGATTGGTTGTCTGACATGTTATAGATAGGATTTATATTTCAGATTGCTACCTGAGCTAGAATAACCTCAGAGATTCTAAGATTCTGTTTCTGTAAGGATGAACTGTGTGTGTTATCCTACCTGATCTGAACTCCACTGCCTTAAATCCTGGAAGTAACATAGCGTGAAGATTCTTGACATTCTACCATTAGTAATTAATTTCTTTGGATCATAGACTTCTGAAGCCGAGTCTAATGCGACAGTGTGTGTGTGTGTGTGTGTGTGTGTGTGTGTGTGTGTGTGTGTGTG
>NW_020954610.1:76409162-76708345 GCF_900497805.2 Vombatus ursinus | reverse complement strand
TGTGTGTGTGTGTGTGTGTGTGTGTGTGTGTGTGTGTGTGTGTGTGTTGTGTGTAAGAGAAGTCATAAGGAAGCAGGTTTTAGCTCAACATGAGGAAATATTTTTAGCAAGAGCATCTGAAGATGGAATGGGCTACCTTATTAGGGAAAGTGTTGTATTTAAGCAGAGGGTCAGTTATTTTAATTATGGAGAGAATTCTTATGTACAGTTGGAGTAGATTATTTGGGATTCCTAAATCAAATAATGGTGATGTCATATTTGAGGGTTGGGAGAATGGGATAACCTTAAAATAAACTTTTTCTTCTGTGGATTCCACTTAGCTCTGAAGAAATAAAGAGAAACTTCAAAATTGTTTTGAGCAAAAGCCCCATCGTTAGAATAAATGCGTACTCATCCAAATAATTCCTATTACTCTCTAGCTATATCTTGTAAATAGAATTTTTAAAAAACCCATCATTAATAAGTGGAGTATGATAGTGTCAAAATATACTAGCTTCAAGGTATTAGATAGTATTAGTACATTGTGCTTTATTTTTGTATTCCTTTATTCTAAGACTTAATACTATTTTATTTGAAAAAGTTAATCACTAGATTCACATATATCAAATATTGATAGGGTAGTTATGTGCGATGTTATTTCCAAGCCATCTTATGGCCCCAGTAACTTAATACAGTAAAAACAATATACATTGGATTTAGAGTTAGAAGACAATAGATTTTAGTCCTAGTTGAGTCCTACTGCTTATTTTGGAAAGATCATTTGAGCTAGATGATCTTTCCAACTTTTTATCTCTACTATGTGATGTGATATCTAAGTAATAGCACCAGTCCATTGCTGGGGATAGTGAACCAAAGGAAGGGCACATTTCAGAGAGGACCTAACCAGCCCTTTTAGGACTTGCCATTACCTTAAAATGATATTGGTAACATGTTAAAGCATCTTCTTTACAGTTTCCTTAAGCATGCTTATCTGATCCATTGCACAGAATCAGTGGTGTGAGTGCTGGGACTACAGTTATATATAACCATTATATGCAAAAGTTTGTATCCTAAGACATGACATCCTGTATTAAGTATTAATGGAGTTCTGGCTTACAACCCCCCCCACCCCCTCCCCGTTTTGTAAGAGATATTTGCTTTTTTATTATCTTTCAAGCCCCTAGGGGCAGCTAAATGGTTCAGTGGATAGAGTACTAGCCCTTGAGTCTGGAGGACCTGAGTTAAAATCTGTCCTCAGACACTAGCTGTGTGACCCTGGGCAAGTCACTTAACCCTGTTTGCTGCAGTTCCTCATCTATAAAATGAGCTGGAGAAGGAATTGGCAAACCACTCCAGTATCTTTGCCAAGAAAACTCCAAAATAGGATCATGAAGAGTTGGACGTGACTGAAAAGACTGAACAACAACGCAAACCCCTAATGTATTAGTAGTCTCTGGTTCTTTTAATTTTAATTTTATTTTTATTTATTTATTTATTTTTAGTCTCTGGTTTTGAAGGGAAGATTTGAGGCCAGTGTTCTTTAATTCTTTATAAATTTTGTTTCTGTAATGTGCAATTTATTCCTTATCACTATTGTGTAAATTTAAAGTTGTCATTGGCTATTTTTTCCTCCTTAATAGTACTTTATTTTTTTTTCCAATTACATGTAAAGATAGTTTTCAACATTCATTTTTGTAGACTTTTGAATTCCAAATTTTTCTCTTTTCCTCCTCCCTAAGACAGCAAGCAATCTGATATAGGCTATACATGTACAATCATGTTAAACATGTATTCACGTTAGTTATATTGTGAAAGAATAATCAGAGCAAAAGGGAAAGACCATGAGAAAGAAAAAAACAAAAAAGAGAAAGAAAAATGAAAATAGTTTGCTTCAATCTGCATTCAGACTCCATAGTTCTTTCTCTGGATGTGGTTAGCATTTTCTTTCTTTCTTTCTTCCTTTTTTTTTTTCCCACAGTAACAGCAATATATATTTTAAATCAATTTATTTTTAGTTTTCAACATTCACTTCCACAAGATTTTGAGTTCTGTACTATCTCCCCATCTTGTCCCTCCCTCTACTCCAAGATGGCATGCATTCTGAGTACCCCTTCCCTTAATCTGCCCTCCCTTCTATTTCTCCCTCCCTTCTATTTCTCCCCCCCTTCTCTTATCCCCTTCCCCGTCAGTTTTCCTGTAGGGCAGGATAGATTTCTATGCCCCATTACCTGTGTATCTTATTTACCAGTTGAATGTGAAAACAATTTTTTTTTAACATGTGTATTTAAAACTTTGGTTTCCCAATTTTCTCCTTTCCCTCCCCACCCACCCTCATTGAAAAAATAAGCAACTCGATACAGGTTATACATGTGTAATCATGCAAAATACTTCCATAGTAGTCATGTTGTGGAAAACTAAGTATATTTTCCTTCATCCTATCCTGCCCCCCATTTATTCTATTCTTTTTTTTGACCCTGTTCATTCTCAGAAGTGTTTGCTTCTGGTTATTCCCTCTCCTCTATCAATCCCTGCTCTCTAATCTCTTCCCCCCCCCCCCATTTTCCTGTAGGGTGAGATAGATTTCCATACCCAGTTGAGTGTGTATGTTATTCCCTCCTTAAGCTAAATATGATGAGAATAAGATTCACTCATACCCTGTCACCTTCCCCCGTTTCCCCTACACTGTAAAAGCTTTTTCTTACCTGTTTTATGTGAGATAATTTACCCCATTCTACCTCTCCCTTTCTCCTTCTCCCAGTATAATCTTCTCTTACCCCTTAATTTTATTCTCCAGATATCAGCCCTTCATCTTCAACTCACCTGTGCCCTTTATCTATCTATCTATCTATCTATCTATCTATCTATCTATCTATCTATCTATCTATCTATCAATCTATCTATCAGTCCCTTATGATTTCTCTTTCTTGTTTACCTCTTCA
Organism: Vombatus ursinus; assembly: GCF_900497805.2. Classification (NCBI taxonomy): domain Eukaryota; kingdom Metazoa; phylum Chordata; class Mammalia; order Diprotodontia; family Vombatidae; genus Vombatus; species Vombatus ursinus. The sequence goes on along the minus strand of NW_020954610.1, from coordinate 76,705,427 downwards.
TGTTTCTCTTGAGTCTTGTATTTGAAAGTCAAATTTTCCATTCAGCTCTGGTCTTTTCATCAAGAATGCTTGAAAGTTCTCTGTTTCACTGAATGTCCATTTTCCCCCCTGAAGGTTTATACTCAGTTTTGCTGGGTAGGTGATTCTTGGTTGTAATCCTATCTCCTTTGACCTCAGGAATATCATATTCTCAGCCCTCAATGTAGAAGCTGCTAAATCTTGTGTTATCCTGATTGTGTTTTCACATATTTGAATTGTTTCTTTCTGGCTGCTTGCAATATTTTTTTCTTTGACCTGGGAACTCTAGAATTTGACTGTAATATTCCTAGGAGTTTTCCTTTGGGGATCTCTTTCAGGAGGTGATTGGTGGATTCTTTCAATTTCTCTTTTACTCTCTGGTTCTAGAATATCAGGGCAGTTTTCCTTGATAATTTCTTGAAAGATGATGTCTAGGCTCTTTTTTTGATGATGGCTTTCAGATAGTCCAATAATTTGTAAATTCTCTCTCCTGGATCTATTTTCCAGGTCAGTTGTTTTTCTAGTGAGATATTTCACATTGTCTTCTATTTTTTCATTTTTTTGCTTTTGTTTTACAATGTCTTGATTTCTCATAAAGTCACTAGCTTCCAATTGCTCCATTCTAATTTTTAAGGAAGTATTTTCTTCAGTAAGCTTCTGGACTTCCTTTTCCATTTGACCAATTTTGCTTTTTAAGGCATTCTTGTCCTCATTGGCTTTTTGGACCTCTTTTGCCATTTGGGTTAGGCTATTTTTTAAAGTGTTACTTCTTTCAGTATATTTTTGGGTCTCCTTTAGCAAACTGTTGACTTGTTTTTCATGATTTTCTTGCATCCCTCTCATTTCTCTTCCCAGGTTTTCCTCTCCTTCTCTTATTTGCTTCTCAAAATCCTTTTCGAGCTCTTCCATGGCCTGGGACTGATTTCATCTTTTTCTTGGAGGCTTTCGATGTAGGAGCTTTGACTTTGTTGTCTTCTTCTGGTTGTATGTTTAGATCTTCTTTGTCACCAAAGAAAGATTCTGTGGTCTGACTTTTTTTGTGCAGTTTGCTCATTTTCCCAGCCAGTTATTTGAGTTTTACACTCTTTGTTAAGGTAGGAGTCTGCTTCCAGTGTGGAGAATGTACTGTCCTAAGTTTCAGGGGTTTTGTGCAGCTGTTTTCTGAGATACTTCTAGGGATCTGTAAATTTTCTGTTCTTCTAAGGTAATATGTTAAGGGGTAAGGTGTTTATTCCTTTCCTGGCTCGTGCTCTGGTCTGTGAGTGAGCACAGGCACTGTTTTCAATCTTGGAAATATGAGGAGGATTCCTTTTCCACCACCACCACAAGTTCTACCATGCCAGCACTGCTCCTTGTCCCAGAACCGCCACCTGGAACTGTGACCCAGATCCAAGTAAGGGTAAAGCAAGAGAATCCTGTACCAGCAAAGAGCTCCCTGCAATCCCCCTCTGATCAGCCACTCAATTCCCCTTCATTCTGTGGGCCAGAAATTCTAGAAGCAGCTGCCACCCCAGGGACATGCACAGGACTGGAGCTGAGATGGAGCTTCTCTCTCACAGTGGTCAGACTTTTCCTACTTACCTTCTAAGTTGTCTTTGGCCTTTGTGGGTTGAGAAATCTGGAAACCACCACAGGGGCTCGTGATTCAGTCCTCTGAGGGCTGCTCCAGGTTCACTGAAGCCTGTTTTGCCTGTGCGCCCACACCAAACTGCATTCCTCTCCCCACTGGCTCGATAGACCTTTCCAATCAACCATCCAGGTTGTCTTGGGTTGGAAATTTGTTTCACTCTGTTTTTTTTGTGGGTTCTGCCACTCTAGAATTTGTTAAGAGCCATTTTTTACAGGTATTTGGATGGGTTTTGGGGGAGAGCTCAAGCAAGTCACTGCGTTTACTCCACCATCTTCCAGTAACAGCTGGTTAGCATTTTCTATCATGAGTCTTTGGAATTATTTTGGATGGTTGTATTGCTGAGAAGACCTGAGTCTTATCATAGTTAATCATCATACAATGTTGAGGTTGTTGTGTGCAATGTTCTACTTGGTTCTGCTCATTTCACTCAGCATCAAGTCATGTAAGTCTTTCCAGGTTTTTCTGAAATCTGCCTACTCATCATTTCTTATAGAACAATAGCATTCCATTACATTCATGTATTACTACTTTTTCAGCCATTCCTCAGTTGATGGGCATCCCCTCAATTTCTAATTCTTAAATTCTAGAGCTATTGTATTTCTTTTGAGAAAATTCATTATATTATATTTTTCACTTGGATGTTATAAATCAACTAGTTTTAATCAGTGTCAGCTGTTAAATCTAGTAATCTACCCAATTCACATAATATGAAAAAACCCTTAGTTTGAGGCTGTTAATTTACAAAATGGATAATTAATTTGTAGACAAACTACTTTTTACTTTACTCTTAAGGAGGCTGAACACAACTTCTATTTAAAATTGGCTAAGTATGTTGTGAAATGCAAAAGGGCACACAAGGAGAGAAGGGAACTGGCCTCAAGTTGGATTTTACTATAAAACCCAGTCTTTCCCTGGGAAGTTATCAGGTTTGAAATATGAAAACAATGTTTTCAGTGGAGTCAAGGATCACTTTCCCAAGGTTCCTGGGACCCTAGTAATAGGTAGCCAATTGATGTTTACAAAAACAGGTTTATATACTTAATGCACATGCATGAATTAGAAGTAGTTTTTAATATTATGGTTATGTTTGTGTCATTACCCCATTACTTAAGGTTGTGAGCTTCATGAGGGGAAAAACCTATTTTAATTAATACCTGCCTAGTAGTCCAGCCCCTGCATATAGTAATTGTTTGGTAAATGTTTTTGACTTTGAATAATTGCAGTTGGTGTATAAGTTATGCTGTACAACTCTGTAAGCTGGTTCTATTTAGGGGTGGATGAAAAGGGAAGACTCATGGGTTTAGGGGCATTTCTGGCCCCCTTTTTTCTTTCTCATCCCCTGGGCTCACCACCCCCACCCTCTATTTTCTGACTACAAAGATCATTTTGTGACTTTTGAAGAGGACTTTTCACTCAGTTTTGTTAACGTAGCATCCTTAACATTTGCATTTGTCTTGTCCTCAGGCTGTTAAATATTAAAATAGTAATATAAGCATCTGAACCATGCAGTTCTTTGGATTCATTGTTCTTGCTTTGTTTTTGAAATCATCCTTCTAATTTTAGGATTCAAGAATGACTAAAAAAAGGAAACATCAAGATGATTTTCAAAAGGTGAAACTGAAAGTTGGAAGAAAGAAGCCTAAAGTAGAAAATGCCACAGATACAAACTTTAAAACAAAAACAATATGCCTTCCTGCACAACTCAAAGAAGACGAAACACTCCCAACTAATAACAGAAAACTTAACATAAAGGTACACCATGGTATTTTGGCAGTTAAAACATTTTATTATGAAATCATCTAAACAGTTTTTTTTGGTTTTTTTTTTTAAATAAAAAGTGTTTTTGTTAATTCTAGTATGATTAAGAGGACTATCGTAAGATAATTGGTTAGTAGGCCAAATAGAAAGCCTCTGTTTTCTGGTTCAAGGGACCTATCTTCTTTCTTTTGTATTTTGCTGCCTTTTCTCTAGCTCATCCACTGTACTGTTTGAGATAACTTTTAGTCCAGTGGTCTCTTCTACCTCTAAACTCATAGCGCTTAATGTCCATACTATTCATTTGATAATAAACTGTATGTTACCATCTATAGTATTACTGTCTTGTATTATACTTTTCATTTGTGGAGCTTGTCTCCACATTTATTTTGTAAGCTTATTGAGGGAAGGGAGCCTGATTCATGCTCTTTTGTGGCCCCTAGAATGCCATCATAAATCTAGTTAGATAGGATGGTGCCACATTAAGGAGTGTCTTGATTGCAAGATCATAGGAGTTTGAGTTTTACTCAAGAAGCAGTAGGGAGCACTTGAAGATTTTTGAGCTGAGGAAGAAGTGAACATTATTGTCTGTATTCAAGAGAGATTATGGTGGTAGCATTTTGGAAAGGGGACCGGAGTAGAGACAGATTACAAGTGAAAAGACCTATTAGTAACTCTTAACAGACCAGTAAGGTAATGAGGTGGGTGATGAAAACAGGAACAATGTACTTGATGTTGGTAAAAAAGATAGTACTTGGTAGAAATGTGTTATGAGATAGTGGAAAGAATGTCGGACTTAGAGTCAACAGACCTGGGTTTGAATCCTGCCTCAGACGCTTCTTAGCTATTTGATCATGCTCATACCACTTCTTGGCATTTTAGTTTCCTCATCTGTAAAATTGAAATCTTTGTATTGTCTATCTCAAAGCATTTATTTTGAGGAAAGCATTTTGCAAGCCTTAAAAATTCTATATGTGTATATATTTGGTAACTTAATGGATTTGAGAAGTCAGGGGAAAGGAGGGGTTATTAATTACCTTAATCCATGAGAGTAGGAGGAACCAAAGGAATGATCATGCCCTAAACAGAAATAGTGAAGTCAAAAGGGAGAACAGTCTTAAGGGGAAAGCTCTTAAAACTGGATTTGAGGTGCTTATAGGACATCCAAGTAGAGAGGTTCCTTTCTTTAGTCACCTGGAGATGCAGGATTGGGTCTTAGAATTCAGAAATATAGATTTGGAATATTTGGAGCTATGTTAGTGAATGAGATTACCATGGAAGGAGATCACAGAGAAAGAGAAGAAGAAGAAGAAAGCAGACACAGGTATTTGGGGGAAACCCATATTAAGAGAGTAGGCTAGGGATAGGTTAGGGAAGAATTTAAAGATGTGGAACTAAGGATTGTATATCTGGGGCCGAGAGAGGAGAGAGTATCCAATACAGTGAGGATAGTCAACTTTGTTAATTACACAGAAAGGAATGAGAATAAAAATTGAAAAAAAAAAGGCATTTGTTTTGATGTTTAGGGAGGTTATTGGAGAGGGAAGTTTCAATAGAGTAGCATGGTCGGGGTCAGGAGCTACATTACAAGAAGTTGGAGGAGAAGTGGTTAGCAGGATAGACATGACCAGCACTGAGCTACTGAACAGTACATTAATGGCATGTGTTGAAATTGTGCTCAATTTATGTTGTTATAAAGAAATTATATTTTATTTATATTTATATTATTTTTCCTTTGAATTGTACTACTAGATGAGATAATTACACTTAATCTTGTATCAAACTCTTAAAAGATTTAGAATAAAATCTTTTCATTTCTCTGTGATTTCCCTTATTTCTCATGTTAATGTATTTCAGTAAATGTACCCTTGATGTTACTGTGACTCTATACTGAAAGTGTTTTTCCTCCCAAGCCCAGAAACGGCATAAGTGAAATGTGTGGCCCCTTCTACACTCCCAGAACATAACCTCACCCCACTATACCCAACTTACGACTATCCCTGTGCAACAGAGACAGAAAATTCTCCCTAAACATCTAAACCACTTTTCATCATTCCTTGCTCTTTTTTAAAGTCTATGAACTTTAATCTTTTAGCGTTCCTTAAGATGAGTCAGAAATTAATTTACTGGAAGTTGTATACATGTTAAGGGAGCTCTTTTCAAGGTGTTCTGGTCCAAGATTGATGCCTTGGCAAGACTATATTTGTCTTACTTCTTGATCTTCTGTGTACATTTTATTAATTTTGTCATTATTTAACAGTTAAGTACATCGCAAAACATTTTAAAACAAAAAACTGCAACAAAATACGACATTTCTAGGGTGTGAGACAATAGAAGTTTTGTTCTTTCTCTTCTTGGGATGGCTGGAATGGCAAGGAATTAGCAGATAAGTTCTGAATTTAGCTATGGCAAAAAGAATAAAATAAATTGAAAGCTTGAAGTGTAGTTCATTTTGATATTTTTTGGCCTTAAAATTTAAATAATTAAGCACTTACATATTGTTTTCTTTTCTTATACAATTATTAAATTTACTGGAGATAATGTTTTCATATTATAAATATTTTTATATATGTGCATGGGAAGTGCATTCACGTATTGAAAACAGACTTTTACACAAATGAACAAAATTTGTCTGAATACAGATCTAAGCTGTGAGTCAGTGTTTAAGTAAAATTTTAAAAGCCCAGAAACTAAAACAACTTAAAAAACTTTGAAGACAACTTAAAATATTACTCTCTTGAATTAAAATTCATTAAGTTCTTGACACTGAAGGCTTTAAAATTTTTTAAGTCCTAAATCATTGTGGATTGATCCTATGTGCTTATTTGTAAATGAGTAGTTTTTTACATATGGGCCCATATGTATTAATGAGGTTCATACATGTGTAGATATGTATATATTTCTCAAGTTCAAGAGACTTGCAGAAGCATTTATACTTTTTTATTAATTTAGACTTAATTTTTGAAAATTTAGGAGAGAAGTGAGCTTACGTTTTTCCAAAGCAAAAATGTAATGAACTTCATGGAATATCCAGGTTTTGATAATGGAGTTCTTATAAACTTAAATTTTCCATTCTGCAAGATTTAGATATGAAATAGCCTCTCAAATAAATTAGTATATATTTTGAACCCTGTAGAAAAAGGAGGGAAATAATTCATAATTTGTTTTCCTTTGGCATTTCTTCACTTTTAACTTTTTTTTTTGAAAGTATGGTTTGGGCATTTTTGGTGGCTTTATGTTGATGTTTGAGGATGATTTAGGGGAAGTGAAAAACTGGTTCTTATTGGTTGGATAAAAGAGTATTCAAGTACAGTTTGGCTCCCATTGTTTTTGTCTTCACTTCATGTCATTCGTTAGAATCACTGATTGCTATTAAAAGACTAGAAACAGGCGTATAAATATTAGACAATTCAGTAGCCAAGTAAGAGGTATCATTTTATGGACTATCTGGTGATCTATCTATATGTCACTGTATCTGGGATATAGAGGACTTTAATATTTTTATTATAATGAGATTTTATATGTATCTGTGAAAAGATTTCCTAAGCATATTAATGTTTGTTAATGGGAGATGTTAGATTTTATTTTTTTAGTAAAAAGAAAAAAAAAAGAATCCTAGATACTCTGTTAATCCTAATCAAAGACTCACTTCTCACCAGTGGCAACTGAATGTATTAGTGAGGCTTATAAATTCCTTCAGGTCTTGGCATATGGGTCCACTAGGTTGGAAGAATCTGGTGATGGACTTCAGGAACAGAAAGACAGCCCCTATGCTACTAGGAATTCCATATGTATCAACTGAAAGGAACATGCCAATGACAGGCAGCATATCCAGGTTTATGAAAATGGGTGTTCACAAGCCCGATTGAGTACTTCCAAGTTCTTTTAAGTAGTTAAGTATCATCATTTTAAGTTGTCTACTAATCCAGTTAAATACTTATTAAATTCCTTGTGGAACTGAACTACATTTTGGAAAACTGAGGAAATTGTAGCCATGAAGTTGATATTTTCACATATATTTATATAGATGTACATAATACACATATAATTCTATTTATATTTATAGGACCTCCTGTCACAGATGCACCACTACAATGCTGGAGTTAAGCAAAGTGCTCTTCTTGGGCTCAAAGACCTTTTGTCTCAGTACCCGTTCACAGTTGAGGCACACCTTTCAAACATATTAAGTGAAGTAACTGCAGTGTTTACAGACAAAGATCCTAATGTGAGAGCAGCAGCAGTCTGCCTTCTTCAGTTCTTGGCTCCAAAAATACGACCTGAACAAATAACTCCATTTTTTCCCTTAGTAAGTGCCCATCTCTCTAGTGCCATGACTCATATTACTGAAGGAATTCAGGAAGACTCTCTGAAAGTCTTGGATATTCTGCTGGAAGAGTACCCAACCCTTGTTACTGGCCGCAGCAGTGTATTGCTAAAGAATTTTGTAGAACTTATTTCGCATCAGCAGCATTCTAAAGGACTGAAAAATAGAGACAGATCCCAATCCTGGATATTATCTATTAATCCTAATCGGAGAGTCACATCTCAGCAGTGGAGGCTGAATGTATTAGTGAGGCTCAGTAAATTCCTTCAGGCCTTGACTTATGGATCCACTAGGTTGGGAGAATCTGGTGATCGACTTCAGGAACTAGAAGACAACTCCTATACTACTAGAAATTCCATATATGTCAACTGGAAGGAGCACGCCAATGACCAGCAGCACATCCAGGTTTATGAAAATGGGGGTTCACAGCCAAATATCCATTCACAGTTCAGGCTACGGTAAGAGAGATTTCACTTTCAGTTATGTATGCACTAAGTTACCTTATGTTGACCTATAGTTATTGATCATTTGATGGCTGATAAAAGTCATATCTTCTGTAGTTAATCGTAATTTGATTTTGTGGAAGTAGTGATTAAAATTATATTAGAATAGTTTTATTGTCAGGGGAACCCTGTCTTGAAGTAAAAATTTTAAAATTACTCAATGGGCTCTATTTATTATTAAGTTATAGTACTTTGTTACCAGTATTTTGTATGATACTAGATGTAGACATCTAGCATTATCACTTCGTGTTATTTAATTGCTACTTAATACTTTTAAGCTTTTTTAAATCATCTAAGGGATTGAATTTAAAGTAATTTTATTGTCTCTTTGTTTTTCTTTCTGGTTTAGGTACCCAGTTGGAGGAGCAGGTGGTATGGATGAGAGCTTGTCATCAGCTGAAAATTTGAAAGGATTCATTGAAATAATAATTCCATTACTAATTGAATGCTGGATTGAAGCTGCACCTTCACAACTTGCTACTTCCATTATAAATCCTGTAGGATCAGAATCTCATCAGGTTATGGAGCAAGTGCTTAGTATTATTTCCCTATTGTGGAAACTCTCTAAGCAACATGATGATACACATAAAATGGTAAGAAAAAAGGAAGAAAATTACAGTTACCTGTTGACACTTTTATTATGGATGTGAAGAAAATGTTTTCTTAAATTATTGTATAGTATTGTTAAATTTTACTCAAGAGAATGCCATTTTGGTAACTTCTACAAAACCTTGATTAGGAATTATTTTGAAAATGGTACATTTCTCAGCTTTATTGAATTTAATTTTCTTTTGATCCTTGCTAAGAGTTACAAATGTGCAAGAGATAAAAAGTTCTCATCATGAAATCTGTCGAAGTTAACTAAAACAGAAGGTTTGATTTCCTTTTAGTTTTCTTGTGTTGTTTGAAGTACTTGTTACTGTATATTGGATAGTAAATGCTAGTTCATGTATGTACCAGCTGGTTCATGAATACTTTGCATGGGAATGAAGAGGTTGCTTATGAAGTGTGGGACTCTAGGTTAGGGTTTGGGGTGGAACTGCCGACTGTGAGTCATAAATAGTCTCAGGGTATGGGTAAGGTTTCAGTTCCTCAGGTGTCATGAGACCACTTTAAATTCTTTTAAAATGTTCTGTGCTAAAGAGTACAGACTTTAATAAAACAGCTTTTGATATTCTTTACAAAATAGGTGAGCATGTAAACTATCTATTGATAGGGTGTAGCTAAGAGAAGTACTATATGTTATTTTATTTTTAGTAATTTCTGTGTATTTATTTTTGGAAGAAAATTTATTCTGAAGTCAGTCACCAAAAAAGAGCATTTCCATACACACAGCAGCACACAAAGAGGTTCTTTGTGAAACTATAAATCTCCATTTCATGCCACTTGCTTAAAACACACACACACCCGTCCCCCCCAAATTCTGCATGTTATTTTCAAATCTTTCCTATAGTCTGTGTTTCCTTCTGTAGAGAAGTATTATAATCTCTTTAATATGCATAAATATATATCAGTAGCAACTTCGAGTTAGAAAGCTGATGGGAGGTGTGATGTTTCACTTTTTTAAGAATTAAGTGGAAGGTCGTTTCCTGATTGAAGATAATTTGGTCATGGAAGCTTTTCTGTTATGGTTATAGAAATATTTCCTGTGCAGTTTTTGTCTCTGTTTCTGTTGAATGGTGTCGGGGGAAAGAAGCAATAAGAGCAGAGTTGTAAACTGTCAGAGGGCAGATAAGGGAGAGTGATTTTTAAAGCTGAAGCACCTATAACTGGCAGCAGAGAGAAGGCAGGTAATGCTTTGATCCTGGACTTAAAGCCTAGGTGCTATGCATATGCCCTGGGAAAGGCTTTTTATCATAAAATGAAATTTGGGGTGAGGTCATACACATTCTAGTCAGCCTGTGGATTATACCCTTGCTAGATTAAGTTACAATTGACAGTACTTAAGCATGAGAGCAAAAAGTTCGAAGTGTACTTTTTTCTTTAAAGGTGTATGACAAAATAAGAGCTTTTTTTTTCTTCCTGTATTTAGCTGTTTTAATAAATTGCTATGGCCGTTCTAGTAATGAGATTGTAAGCTGGCCACAGCAACCCTTGAAAACAATTTATCATGTAAGAGCAGTGTTATCTTATGGTGGAAGAAAACATACCCACAATAACAAAACTACAGTATTGAAAAAAGGATTTTGTTGTTGTTGTTGTTAGGAATGAATACCAATTGTTATCTGAGCCTCAAATCAAGACTTTTAGCTGAGACCATGTAAAAGGGAGCTATCTTAATTTCAGGAAAAATACTTAAGAGGGAAAGTCCAGTGATTACCAATGTCAATGAAGCACTGAGAATATAAAAACCTTGATAGAGAATATTTAGTAACCTAGGCTTATATCAACAGTAAGTATGGAAATCTGAGAGCTGATCTAAAGGGGAAAAAAAAACCAAACCAAAATTGGAAATGATGTGGAAAATCTTACTAAGGAGGCCCCCTGAACTTTCCAGTAGTACTTAGGTGACATAGCTTCATAGAATCATGGATGTGTCAGAAGGAACAGCAAAGACCATCCAATATAACCTTTTTGTTTTATTTTTTTTTTTAAATATAATCAAATTTTATTTTTTCCATCAGTGAAAATCATCTCTCCCTTTCTTCCCTCACTAAGAAAGAAAAAAAACCAAAATCCTCTTTCAGACATGTATGGTAAGATGTGTAGGCAAACAAAACAAATTCCCACATTGGCTATTTTAAAGATGTTAAATGGCTGAGCCTGGTCCCCCTCCCCTTGTGCTTATATACTTCACTCATGTGATTCATGTAAGTGTTCATTTTACAGATGAGGGAACCCTGGCCCAGGGAGGGTTAAGTGACTTGCCTCGGTAGCAACAATAGTAAACATCAGAGGTGGATTTGAACTTTGGTAATTTGACTAGTGTTCTTTCCCCATTTTAGAAGAGGGAAATGTTATGAAATTATCTGATATATACAAATCTTATTTTAGCCTATCTGTATTCTAATTTATGTGGATACTTGACAGTGTAACGAGTTGCAACCCATCCACACTTTATCCTATAAGTCTATGTTCCTTTCCTTGGTGCTCCCCTGCCCCCATCCTTAACGCCTCACATTATATAGATAGCATTGATAAACATGATTTGCACTGCCTATTTATCTGACACTCTTGGAACATAATCAGACCACCTCTTTTTAAGATTATGTGTCTTTCTGATGAAATCCTTAATGCTGCTTTTCAAGTACAACTCTTTATTGGTAATATATTGCAGCCTGATATCCACAACGTCCCATTATTGCTTTAACATGACCTGTAATCTTTGCAGATTAATATTCCATGATCCACAATCATAAGCAACACTGGAAGACTAGTGATATTAAAAATGATGGATCATTATTTCAAGGAGAAGGTTAGGGTCATAACAGTGCTGCACAATTTCCCCAAATGCAGTCCAGCTTTCCCCTTTTTTAATTCTATGTTCATTATTCATCAACAGTGTCTGTCCAGAATATATGTACTATGCTAAAAGACCAGTTTTCTGAGATGTCACTCAAACCACAGATTTCATCTTTATCCACTCGGTTTTTCTTGTGTGGATGGTTAGGCCCAGCTTTTTTTGAGTGATTATGGATCTCATTTAGGAAGCTGTGCAATGCTATGGGGCTTGAGGCTCCTGTTTCCAGATGACATTGTGCTGATTGCAACTGGCGGACCTCAGCATCCACAGAGGAATTACTTTTCAATTTGGACTTTATCCTGGACATCCTCCATGGTGGTGGCAAATACTTTTGGTGAGCATATGTCTCCCTCTTTTATGCCTCATGCAAAATTAATCATCAGGGGGTTATCAAAATTATTTTTTGTTATGCCTTTCAAGGAATCTTGTATGGTTTTGATAAACTTGGGAGGCAACATGGGAGAGCTTTTTAAGGCAGGATTTTGGTCTACTGAATCAAATTCTTTGGTTAACAGACAATAAAAAAAGTGGGGTCTTTTTTTCTCTGCATTTGATAATCAGTTGTATGTCCGTAAAGAGCTGCTTTAGAGTATCATTTGCGAAAGCTTGTTTGTTCCCTTTTAAAATCTTCATCAAAGCATCTCCTTGATGCATACAAGGATTATTCTCATAAAGTTTCAGTAGACACAGGAAAGAAGGCATATGGAGATTGATAGTTATTGCTGTTTTCTTGTATTTTTTTCATTTGTTGTAAGTTCATAGATTTAGATTTACAAGGGATTTTGGAGGTTATCTAGTTCAGTTTCTTTGATTTTGCAGAAACTAAGGCTCAGAAAGAAAGCTTAAGTGACTTCGTCATGGTGACTTAGGTAGCAGTATCCATGGTTTCAACTCAGAGTCTTATCTCTGAGTCCAGATCCAGTGTTCCTATTTCTCTTAGGCCTTTGATGCCTCCCTACTTTCAAATATGTTGAGAATTGATCACTCCCTCTCAAAGCTTTATAGCCTGAAGAATGGACCTTTTCTTTTGTATACTTGGTCTGGTCCAGTTTCTCTTACTGTCTTTATTTTCTTTAGTGCTATCTCTATTTTTGATGTAGCAATATAATGGCTTTGATTTTGGAATCCAGAAATGTTGGATCCATTGTCATTGATGGGAAAAAGAGTTCGTTACAAAGATCTTAAGAGCACTTTTGTATTTTTTGTTTATTCATTGTTCTTCTGTTTGACCCCTTGGTTGATCTGGCTTATTTGGATCTCTCATCAAGAGTTCTATAAACATGCTTTACCCTATACTGTTTCTTGTTTGCTGCTTTATGAAATGATACTCATTCTGTTCCACCAGCCAGTCCACAAAATTCTGCTGATAACTTGATATTTAACTGGTGTTGCTGTTGGCAGCCATATTACTTGCTTAGCATGATAGTTGAAGTACTTGATTCTAGGTTCTTAAAGTATATGATCCTAGGTTCTAGAGTCTTTTTTTCCTCTTTGATTTATATTGGTTAAATTTCCTTAATAAATGGTAATAATCTGTATGAATGTCTATTCTTTTATCAATTTCCTTTTTTTGGGAGATATCAGCAACTTGGTCAGACTGGTGTTGTCTTAATTGCATGTTACATCTTTTAAAACTTCTTCTAATGTACCATATATTTAGATCTTTCCTATAACAAATCAGTGTTCTGACAGTACTGGGGCAGGTGATTTTAAAATGACTCTCACATATATAACCAGTTTTTTCTTGTCAAATGATAATTAATTTTGCCTTTTGGAGGCAAATGTTATTTGACACTAAGCTGTGTCCAACATCTCCTCACTCTTCTTGAAGAAAGTATTCATGATATTCTTTTTATCTTAATTCTGAACCGTGTTTCCTTATATTTTTCATCATGTTCCTCTATTTTTACCTTTGCATTGAAGTCATCAGGTTTTAAAGTATGTGTTGATTTAATTTGGGGAGTTTTATAAAGTTCATTAACTGGGCTCTTTGATTAAGAACTGGAAAGGCCCTTAGAAGTCATCTAGGCCAATCCTCTCATCTTATAGGTGAGGAAAATTGAGACCCAGAGAGATTAAATGATTTGTCCGAGGTCACACAGGTAAGAGTCAGTATCATAATCCTGGTACTTTAATTGTAAATTTAGCCTTTTCCTCACTATATCTACCATATTCCCTCCATAGAATTTCCTTACCTACTGGACCTCTGCAATAGATGTTGGTGCATAAGCTGCCGGTATCTTCTGGATGCTCTTTTTGAAGATGTTTTTCATGAGTATTACAATATGAGATGACCAAGTGTCCTATGAAATGATAGTACTTTGGTGCCTTTGGTCATGTAGTATTTGATTCTCTGAGATGAATTTGTAAGCCATCCTTCCATTTAACTTCAACTTTTTGTTTTCTAAAGTAATTTTTAGTGTGACTTAGAAGACTGCTAAGATTCAGTTCCTGTACTGGAGTGTGTAGTAACTAGTTCATTGGACAAAGATCCCACTCTTAGAGTACTAACAGTTAAGTGAATATTTATAGATGGTCTGGAAACTTGACTCTTAATACCCTCTACCTCTGTTTACCATACTACCACTATTACTGAAGAATCAGAAGGTGGCTATACTGGACTGGTTTCTTGCATTAATATATTTTCAAAGAATTTTACCACCAATAATTTTATCACCAGCTTGTTGGTGATGAACCTCTTCATATTTAACTAGGCTGAGTACAAATCTCTTGTAAAGATTTTACTTGAAGCTTTTTCAGTATGGCAGAACCTGCCAGATATTAGGCTTTACTGACATGAGAGCCTACAGGGGTGGGGAACCTGTGACCTGGAGGCCATGTGTAGCCTTCTGTGTTCTTGGGTGCAGACTTTTGACTGAGTCCAGGTTTTACAGAATGAATCCTTTTATTAAGGGCATTTGTTCTGTGAAGTTTGGATGCAGTCAAAGGGCCGCACCTGAGGACCTGGAGGGCCACATGTGGCCTTGAGGCCTCAGGTTTCCCACCTCTGTCACTCATCTGCCCTAGTGAGACATTAGAGTTGGGCAAAAAAGCATTTTTATTAAAAATTGATTTTCATCACTTCCTTTAACTAGGCTTTTCTCCTGGCCCCTTTCACAAAATGGTTGGAAAGACTTCATATAAGTAGGGAAGGAACCCTAGAAAATCAACTTTGGGAAGCTTAAAGGGCTCACTAACGTTGAGTTCAAATTTTAAGTCAAAGATTGGAGCTTTAGATCTTTCCCAGAATTGCTTGGCATGTAATTAGGGATCATAAGATTACTTCTGTACATATATCTTTTTGGTCTTTTCAACAGTTGGGAAACTTCCCTAGAAACAAGTATATGGCATTTTTAGCAAATTAAAATTTTTGTTCTTCAAAATGAAAAAAAAGTTCAGTAAACTATTATCAGGTATGCTTGTGGATTGTAATATTATAGCTAATTAGGGCAACTTAGTTAAAATTTGCTGTTTGCAAGTTTTGTACAGTTAAGAATCAGTGAAATGTATTGTTAATTCTGAGGGCTCATCAGTAATTTTTAGCATTTTTCAGTTAGTCTTAATTAAAAAAAACAATCATTTTGTATCTCATTGCTTCATTTGATGTTGTTTAATGAATGACTCTACTTATTTTTATCTGAAAATTTCTGTCAGTGACACAGTATATTTGACTCAATGCCAGTACCTAGTTATCTTTCAATGGAAATTGCTTAAAAAGTGAATCGTTATACATTTTGATAAATGTGGAGGGAGTGTCCATACTTGAGAATACTAGAAATACTGTTTAGTTGAGTTTTATAACAATTCCTATGTGTTTCATAATTATTGCATTAATTGCTTAGGATCTAAAATTTAATTTTTGTGGTATCTACTTCCAATGTAAATTTTAACCAACAGGACAGCTTTGAAAGTTACATGTTAAACTTACATAATTAAAAAGAAAAGCAATCAGTTTACAGTAGAGATTCATAGTTTCATGTAAAATACTCTTTCTGTTTGACTTTGTATGTGGAAATGCTTATTTTATTTGGTGTTCAGAATAATAGAATAAAATTTCACTAAAGTTTAATTTGGCTGCAAAATAAGTTGTGAGTGACTATAATTAATATACTTGACAAAGGCTTTGAAGGTGAAAATGGTAGACCATACCAATTCACTTTACTTTTATTTGGATTGTCATTAGCAGATGTCATTTTTAGTAATTACAAGCATAGCTAGGGGACAGGTAGGTGGTGCAGCGGATAGAGCACTGGAACTGGAGTCAGGAAGATCTGAGTTGAAATTTCACCTCCAACACCAGCTGTGTGACCCTCGGCGAGTCACTTACCCCCTATTTGCCTCATTTCCTCATCTATTTAAAAAAAGAGGGTACATTGGAGAAGGAAATGACAAACCACGCCATTATGCTTTGCCAAGAAAACCCCATGGTTTCATGGAGTCACAAAGAGTTGGATACGACTGAACAGTAGGTGGAAAGGAAACTTTTTAGTTTCTACTTCTAAGTTTTATTTTTGACTGTTAAGTAATTGAACGTAATTTTACTCAGATTTTTTTAATGTTGCATTGTCTTTTTAATAGGAAGTATGGCTTCGAAAGAATTACCTTCTTGATTTTAAGCACCATTTTATGAGTAATTTTCCTTATAACCTACAAGAAATAATGAAACATAAAAGGAAAGAATCAAATAAAAGGTATTGTTTTCCATTATATAGAGCTGGAAAAGGAATATATGATCTGTAACTTAAAATTTTTGAGTTAAAAATATGAATGTATCCTTCATAAGTTATTTTTAGGTTACTTACATTTTAATTAATCATTGTTAAAATTACTCTTATTTAAACTAGGACCAATATTCTATTAAATACCTATTTTTCTTTTTTCGTTTTGGGAAACTTAATACTTTTTAAAAGTATATTTTTATTAATTTTTTTTGCTTTTCATATCACCTTCATTTCTAAATATATTCTTCTTGTTTCCCTTCCCTGAAGAGCCATTCCTTATACCAAAAAACAAAAAAGAATGAGGTCAGTTACATTACATTACGTGAACCTAGTCTGATATAATATGCAGTGTTTCATTTCCATCATCCCCAACTTCTTCAGGGAGAAGCTTATTTTGATATTTAAATGTCTTTGTAGTTCTTATGAAACAAATATTAGTGATAATATGTTTGATCCTGAGCAAATTTTATTCTAGACCAGTTTCTGGATCTGACACTTAGGAGATGGTGACCTTAAGCAAATTATTTAACCTGTTTGAGCCTCAGGTTTCTTCATCTATAAAATAGGAAAACAATTGATATTAATAAAATTTTGTATAGATAGATGCTATGGTTCGGAGAAAATAAAGGTCATTTCTCACTGGAGTGAACAGAGATTTGTGGGGAAATGTTGTAATCTAGTAGGGAGGTAGCTCTTGACTTGGTTAGGTTGGATCAATACTATTGTAGTTCCTAGAGAAATCCATTAAAGAGTATTAAGTTTGTAACAGTGGTCCAGGAAATGGAGATTAATTATGATGTCTCATAAAACAGGAGAAAAATGTGAATTAGACTCATAGTGTTAAGCCTGACTCCACGCTCAGCACTTTATCCACCGTGCCACCTAGTTTTTTAAAAAAGTTCTATTGATAACTTTTAAAAATATCATGGACATTCCTGATAACACTTCCTCTCAGTTGAATGCCCTCTTATAGAGCAATATTGTCAAATGAGATAATATTTGTAAAGCTCTTGTTACACTGCCTGGCACATAATAGGCACTTAATAAATACTTGTTTCTTCCTTCTGCAGCAAAGAAAATGTTAAGCAAAATGATCAGTAAAGCAACTTTGTTTGATAGTGTTTTTAGTATTCTGCTCTTGTATGTACTTCCTTCTCTACTGAGAGTAAAGAAGTGTGTTTTGTTCCCCAGAACCAAGGACGAAGATTAGCCATTGGTAGTAATATGAATTCATTATTATTGCATCAAATTTTGCCTGCTAACAAACCACTGTGAAGTATAGGCCAACGTATATTTTGATATATTGATATATTTTTTACAATGGTTATATTCTTTAGTTCTTTCTAGATTCAAACTGAGAGTTGCTTAACCCGTTTCAGGT
This sequence comes from Vombatus ursinus, assembly GCF_900497805.2. Classification (NCBI taxonomy): domain Eukaryota; kingdom Metazoa; phylum Chordata; class Mammalia; order Diprotodontia; family Vombatidae; genus Vombatus; species Vombatus ursinus. Next base: position 76,687,632 of record NW_020954610.1, on the reverse strand, counting down.
CTTCACCCACATGTGACTCCATAATTAGATAAATGTCTTACCAAAATGGTTATTTCCAACATGTTTGCACTTGCTATTGAAATTTGCACTTTATTAAGGGAGGCAGTCTTCTTAATATTTATTAATAAGGTACCTCATTATAATGGATAGACTGTCTTATAGGGTTTTTTTTTTTAATTTAGCAGCAAGTACGTGACTCCCTTAAACAACGTAGATCATCTTTTACTGAATATAACTTTGTGTGATATCATGGTGTCCTTGGCAAGTACCTCAACGTTGCAAAATGACTTTGATTGGATAGAAATGATTAGGAAATTTGTAACTGAGAGTTTTGAAGATGGCTACAAGCTCAACAATAAGCAGTTGAACAGACTGCTTGGGGTGACATGGAGATTAATGCAAATACAGCCAAATAGAGGTAAGTAATATTTCTAAAATTATTCTGTGAAATAGTTGTGGATAAGATGGTTTTTATTTGTACTCCTTTCTTGTGTGTTTCGGAGCTCTTTAACTCTTTACTACTTGTCTCTGGAGGAAGAAGCTTGACACTACCGAACAGTTATCGGGCTTTGCTTCCACTCTTTATGGCTACAAGTTTGTGAGGCTTAGATAAATCAATATCTTTAACTTTTAAAAAATGACTACTCTCTTAATTCTTTCATTCACCAAACACTTAAGAAGTGCCTACTACGTGCATAATCCCATGCTAAGTACTGGGGATTCACTGGCAGAAATGAAACAGTCTCTTCCCTTTGGAGGTATACATTCTGCTTTAGGAAAGTCCACAGATGAGTTGATAGATGATTTGAAGAGGGAGAAAGTACTAATAAGGCTTTAAGGTCCTCTGCAGAGATTGGTGTACTCTGGACTAGTCTTCTCTCCTGGTGTCCACACAAAGCTTTTTCTCCCCCCCCAGGATTAAGTCTTTAATAATATGTGTTATTTCCTACTAGATTTTAAGTCCCATGAAAGCAAGGATTTGTCTCATCTAAACCTTGTATGTCCCCAGCACTTAACACAATGCTGTGTATACAATAGATACTTCAGATTTTTATTTATTTATTGGAAAAAACTTGGACTAAATTAAGTACATTAAACACTCTGAAAAGCTCATAAAGAAAGGACATCTTGATACTGATAAAATCACAAGTCTGAACTCCCCTCCCCAAATACAATTGGTGTACTGTTCTGTGCTAATCCAAAAGAAGAAAATATTAGCACCAATACTATACTTTTTAGATTTTAATTAGACTAGTTCTCTAAGAAATGTGACATGCTTTTCATGTGATTATAGAACAAGAACATAATAGGTGCTTACTAAAAGTTTGTTGAATTGATAACTTTAGGATAAGCCTTTTCTTTTTTCCCTTCCATGCTATAATGGGTCTGAATATAGTCAACATCTCTAAAATGATGTGTATTTGAAAACATATAGTTATAGGCTGAAAAGTAATTAAGTTATATTAAAAAATATTTTGCTGCTAAAGTTGAGGGTTTGGACAGGAGAGTACACAGTATAATTGATCTGTGGCTGACCTCTTGGAGTTTGGGGTGGACCACACTCCCTGTCTCCAGTGGGTTAATATATGGGTACTGTGCAGATTTCCAAACCCGCATTGTCAGACCATGGGGACTAACTATGTTACATCTTCATTCTCTCCCTCTTATTGTAGGAGGCTAGTGCTGGAGTGAACAGGAGCCAATTAGACCACAGTTATATTACCTGTTAATATTTTGTACAGGCCAGCTCTTTTGGGAAAAAGTTATCTATATTCTGGGTATGTTTGCCAGAATAGTCTGTTAACTAATAGTTGTTTTCTAATTTCTTCTTCACTAGCATTTCTGCTTATATTTTATTCAAAAAAATCCTTTTTTTGATATCTTCCTTCTTCTCTCTCAAGTTCCACACTTCCGGTCCACACTTGATAATCACTTTAAACAACTGGTACCATCTTAATTGATCTGTTTTGTGTTGTCATTTTTCTGTCAGAGAAAAGGATAACACCTCTCTTCATTTGCTAGTTGTTACTTTGACAGTTAGATCAAACACTGTGAATCATTTTTGTGGACCATTCAATGCACTGGATTTTCTGTAGTATTTCTAATAAAATTTTATGATCATGAGTTTCCTGTAATAAATTTTTTCCAAAGAAAATGAGGACTGATCATATGATTATGATGCCAAAGTTCATGTTTAATCAATTTACATAAAATTTGTTGTAAACTCTTTTCCTTCTCCTTCTAGTGGCAACAGAGGTGCTAATCAGGGCAGTTTATACACTTTATCAACAGAAGAACCTCCTTGTTTCTGTCCGTTCTTCACTTCTGAACTTCTTTAGTAGCATTTATCAGAAAGAAGAAATGGGTCCTCACAAAATCAAGTAAGAAAGGATTTTAATTTGTTAATTTTTCATTCCTAGGTATAAATTTCCTATGGTGATATTTCTTCCTTTTTGGCATGTTGTACTATAGTTCAATTAAATGATTGCATAGAACAGTGTAGTGTTTCTTGATTAATGAATCATTTAGGAATAAAAACTTTGAAAGAAAATGAATGAAAAAAAAGCATCTAAGTACACTCAAGATGGAAATAGAAAATCAAGACTTACCTGCTCGTAAGGAACTCACATTCTAATTAGAGGAGACAACTCATAAAGGAATGTTCAGAAATGAGAATGGAAAAGCTTAGGATCACCTCTGAGATGCAGTGGAAGCATATATGGCAAGGCCCATGAGAGCTTTATAGTTTAGATGTCATGGCTCAGGAGTCTGCAGGACTCTATAGTATGGCACCTAATAAAGCCTGGCAGGCCAGGAGGCATCATGGACTGTAAGGACCAATCATCCTCCATCTTATTGGAAGGATTGTATTTGGTAAATCCCTGCATATTTAAATGGTGTGAGAGGCCTTCTTCACCCTATGTGAGTGGTTAATTGGAGAGACTCCTGCCCCAGCCTTTGAGAAAAGGAGAGTGCTTTTCCAGGCTTTTTTTCTTGGTGTTTGGCATCTAACCAAGAGGAGGTAAGAAAGATTCAGCAAGCAGGTTGCAGAGAAGGAGAGATTCTGGTGGCATCTGGTCAGGGATCTGAAGTCAACAGGGTTTGAACACTTAAGCAATTTTTAAGTAAATCATGTCATGTGGCTTAACGGCAGGCTTCTTAACTAAGTTGCATAGATGTATTATTTTTAAAACAGCTTCTTTTTAGCTTAAAGTTTAGTTTTGATTTATAAGTAGTTGAAGACCAGGTACTCAGGAAAACATGCAATATTTATGATTGGTTGTGGGTGGGTTTGGTGTAGTAAAGGAGTTTGTGGAGCATCTGGATGACATTTTCTCTCACTGTCCAAGTAGCTGCTCACTTAGAAGTTTCCACTTTTGTGCACTTTTAACTGTGCCCCATGCCCTCTACTATTGGTGTGGTTGCAGAACATATAGGTGCCTACCATTGGGAAGCCTGACAGTGCCAGTCAGGATGAAACGGCTGTTATAAGGTGTGTATCCAGGATATAACAGCCTCCTGAAATTTTGGATCTGAATTACGCTCTTTGTTTCTCATTATCAATTTGGGGATGAATTGTAATACTAGAAAGATCCTAGATTGGATATTGAGGCATCATGAGAGGAAATGGAGAAGATTCGGGGACATGGGTGGGCTTTCATTACTAATCCTGATTTGAAGGTAGGTACTCCAGAGGAGAGAGCGTGATATTGGAATATGTTAAAGACAATTCATAATAGCCCTGTGAAGTAGGTATTATCTCTGTTTACAAGAAGCCAAGATCCTTGGAGGTCACAAGCCTGTGAATGGTGGACTAGGTTCAAATGTGCATTGTACTCTACCAAATGGTAACAGGAAAGAGATGCTGGGGGTGAGGAGGCAGATCTGTGATTACATTGGTATGGGGAAATCAGTCTCCCATTGCAAATTGGCACCTTCTCTATAACCTATAGTCTTGGGGGCATTGCCTGAGTCATCAAAAATTTAAGTGATTTGTCTAGAGTTACACAGAAAGTATGTGGTAAAAGCACAGCAAGAACTTGGGTCCTTTTTTTTCTTTCTTTTTCTACCCCAAGCCAGTTTTGTATCCATTACGACTTGTGGCCTTTTCAGACACTGTCTTTACTACCTGTTCTCTCCCTGGTTAGGAATGACTTTAATTTATTAAGAAAGGATTCAGTTACATTGATTGTATTCCATTTAAGGAGGCACTGAAGAATATTACAGTAATTTTTATCACAATGGAATAAGAAAAGTTTTAACTCTTAATTATTTTAAAATTTTGCTTAAGTGGAACAGTACATTCTCCTACCATGTCAGTCAAATGAAGAGCTCTGTGATAGCTCCTTCAGAATAGAGATTGTTTCATTGTTTTATTTCTATCTCTAGTAACTAGCACGGTGCCTGGCTCATAGTAGATGCTTAATAGATACTTGCGATTGATGCATATTTTTTCATTATTTCAGTGTTCTTAAATATGCCATTTGTGGTTTGTTGGGGTTTTTTTTTTTTTTCATTTTCTTAAGTAAATGAATTATCTTATCATCTTTGCCCTTTTTTAGGAGCCGAAGTAAAGTATTATCTCGTTGGCTGGCTAGCTTGCCCTTGCAGCTTGCTCAGCTTGGCTGTAAAAACCCTGAACTCTCCACTCAGCTTATTGACATCATTCATGCTGCTGCGGCACGATCAAGTAAAGAGTTACTAAATAGTTTGCAAGCGACAGCTTCTCGGATCTATGGTACGACTTGAGATGTTTAACAACTTCTTCTGATGAGTGGTTTCTGTTTTTTGTTTTGATATCACCTTTATTCCCCATTTCTGAATATGTCTCATTTTCTGAAGTAGGCAAAGTAAAATATTCTAGGGTAGCCTTTTCTTTCTTCTCATTTGAATTGAGTGATTTAGGATATTAAGGCATAATTAGTTGAAGAAACTTAAGATATTCACATAATTCTAAACCCAATATGTAATTTTCAAGTTAGTAGACTCAAAGGAATTATAAAATATTGGTGACTTGGAGTAAACTTTCATTTGTGGATACCTTAGATGTGATTGCTCCACTTGAAACTATAAAGTAGTCATTTAATTTTCTTGTAACATGAGAACAAGTAGCTTAGTATCTAGGAGAAATTTTTTTCTTTGAAGTTTAGGGAAGTTAATAATATCTTTGTTCTTTGAATCTTTAATCTTCTCCCTTCTCCCTCCCCTTCCTCCACCCTCCAGTGAAACTCATAATTATCCGTGGAGGAGACAGTACTTTTTTATTCAAAAATCAGTAACATCAAATTGTACTATGACATATTTACATCATTAATCACACGTAAAATGAGCCTTTATGCTTTTATTCACCACTTGTGGGGAAGCACCATTTAAATAAAATATACTAAGCTTAAAAAACTTCCTTTTTCAACTCCTTTCTGAATCACAGAATTGTTTCCTTTCTGAAAAGGAAAATTTATGGATCTGCTTATTGTAACGTTAAGCATTGTATATTGCTGCTAGAGAGTAAAGTGGAGTTATTTTAAAAATACTTTCTAGTACTCTGGCTCTTAAAAATGACTAGAAATTAGTATTTTGCATATCTTGGCCTATTCTGAACTACAAAGCTAGGGAGGTTATGGAATGTCCCCCATTAAATGATGATCAGGGTATTTTTTGTTTTCTGAATAAAGAGACCTTGAGAAAAGATGTTTTTATGATAACAGTTGTTATAGTAACTCTGCATTTCTAAGTATGGTTCAGAAATTGCAACATTCAGAATAATATGCCTGTATTGAGTATTGCTAAATCTTTCTAAGTGAATTCCTTTGACTTCTTACAGTTTTTATACTTGACTTTAATTTCTCTTTGTCTATTTAGATCCACAAGAAGGCACTGTGGTTCTTCTTCCTGCAGCATCTCAGCAGCGTTTGGTCCAATTGATATATTTTCTGCCTTGTCTACCTGCTGATTTACTGTGTCATTTAAGTCATTGCTGTATTATGGGAAGACTTAGTTCAAGTTTGGCTGCTGCTGTTATAAGGATACTGCATATGAGGTAGTATGCTCAAGTGAACTTTATTTGTATGCTAATTTTCCCCCTTACAGTGATTCTAATTTTGTACTACACATTTTCTTCCATCACTAACATTTTAAGATTTGTTATTATAATTGCTTGGTAGGATAAATATCAAGTGTAGAAAGTTAGGTTTTAGTAATTGGGACAGTGTTAATGATTTAATGGTTTATTTCTGGTATTGTAGCAACTTAATAAATTTTAGCTGCTATATGATATAACCAGAAATTGACTGTTTTCAAGTAAGACTATATTGAGGTGTTTGATTGGTGGGTTATAATTGAGGTTATATGACAAATATCATCAAAATGCGGTGTCCACTTGTAGCTTGGCACTGTACCTAATGCTGTTAAACTTACAGAATAGAACATATAGAATGTAGACACATTAGAGAATGGAATGTAGATACATTAAGGTGTAGAATTTAGTGGAATATTTCAGCCATCAAAGTGTAATATTTTCCTCTCAGAAAACAAACTGGCTAACTTAGATTCCTTGATTTTGGATATTTTGGATAGCTAGGGGTTGGAAACTTTTGGTACTTTAATATTATTTTAACGGGCCCTTGGGGTAATAGCACTCTAGATCAGTGACTCTGAAGCTTTTTTTACTCATAATGCAGTGTTCTCTGCCATGAAGAATTGTACTACGCTGAACCTTTGAGTGATAACATGAGAGGTTCCATTTGGGGAGACCCTTTCCTGTGCAGTTTTTCCTCAATGACCGCAGATGTTTTGTTGAATTCTTTGGCAGTTCAAGGTCTGATGTTTTTTGAGGTGAAACTTAAGTATATAATAGGCAAGTTTTGTTTATTTTATGAATACTGTATTTACCATACTGTCTGTTCTGATTAAGTAAAATTTGTATTAAACAATTATTTATAGATTTTTTTTTTAAATCTGCAAGAATATTCAGTATTATGTGGCGTACTTTGTGAAATTCATTGCTTTAGAGGTGACTTAACTTGGTCGATAACTTTTACCATTGTAAATTGGTCTTGCTACCATATTCAGAAATCCTAAAGCAGTGGTTTCAATTTGATCGAATGCAACCAAATGCCACGTAATGCAACCAAAGTTATCTTATTCTGCAGAGCATATTATAATACAGTATAACACAGAAATTTAGGGGCTCTAAGTTTAGATGTGGAAGAACCACTGGGACACGTGAGATCGCAATTTGTTACTGGGGGGGGTGTGTGTGTGTGTGTGTGTGTGCGCGTGCGCGCGCGCGCGCATGCGCATGTGCCAGAAAGAGCAAGAGGCTTGGAATTTGACAAACTTGGTTCTAATCTTCCACTTAGCAAATTGTTGATTGCGTAACATTAGACAAGTCATTTTTGCCTCTCTGGACTTCATTTTCCTCACTTGTAAAATAAGGAGATTGGACTAGGTGATCTCTCAGTTTCTTTCATTCACATGTGGGATAGCTGGTGGTACAGTGCACCAAGCTCCGGGCCTGGAGTCAGGAAGTCCTTCAAATCCAGCTTGGGTACTTCCTTGCTGTGTGACCCTGGGCAAGTCACTCTACCTCTGTTTGCTTTAATTTCCTCAACTATAAAATAGGGATAGTAATAGGTTGTTGTGAGGATCAAATGAGATATGTGTAAAAAGTGCTAAGTGCAGTACCTGGCACATGGTAGGTAATATATAAATGTTAGTTGTTATTATTATTAATAGCTTGCATTTATGTAGTCCTTCAATGTTTGCAAAGAACTTTACGTGTTATTTAATTTGATCCTCACAATATTAAATATCTGAAGTGGGATTTAAATTCATGTCTTCCCAATTACAGGTCCAGCACTCTAGGGAAAACAGAGTCTTCAAAGTATGGCCAATGAGCTTGTTTTTCATTTTTGGAAAAATTTTAGAAAGAATCATTGACAATTTAGTTGGTGAACACCTTGAAACGGAAGTAATAATTACAAGGAGATAGCATGTATTAAACTGTGCCTGCCCTTGTAAAAGGACCCTTATGTACAAACACATTTATAGCAAATCTTTCATAATGGCAAAAAATTAGAAACTGAAGGGTTGCTCATCAATTGAGGAATGGTTGAACAGATTATGGTATGTGAATGTGATGAAATATTCTTGTGTTGTAAAAAATGATGAAGAAGATGGTTTCAGAAAAACCTGGGAAGACTTGTACAAACTGATGCAAAATGAAGTAAGCAGAACCAGGAGAACACTTTACATAGTAATAACAATATTGTAAATACAAACAACCTTGAAAGACTTGGGACCTCTGATTGTTACCATGGAAGCAATGGTGGTTCCAGAAGATGAAACATTCTGTGCCTCTCCACATAGAGAGGTGATGCATTTAGAGTGAAGATTAAGGTATGTTTTTTCAGACATGGCTAACGCAGAAATTTGTTTTGCCTGACTGTACACATTTGTAACGAATTTTTATTTTCTTCCTTTTTTTTTTGGTGACTGAGTGGGGGGAATTGTGAGGGAAGGAATTAGGATCTGAAAATAAAATAAAATTGAAATTAAAAAAAACCACATAGCATGGCTTCACCAAGAACAGGTCTTGTCAGATTGACTTCCCTCCCTACCTGTCTCTTTCCTGTCCAGAATGGTTTCGATATAATTTTATCTAGATTTTTAGCAAGGCTTGTGATGGCATACCTCTTACTATGCTGATAGGGAAGGTAGAGATGTATGGATTAGATGATAATATAATTAGATGGATTCATAACTGGTTGGCTGGTTGGACTCAGTAGTTTTCAGTTGTTTAATGTAAACCTGCATGTTCAGTGGAATACCCCAGGGATCTGTTCTTGGCCTTGTGCTGCTTAACATTTTTTAATTAGTTACTTGGATAAAGGCGTATCTGGGAAGAATAGTTAACACTAGATTAGAGTCAGTATTCAGAAGGATCCGGACAGGCTGTATAGCATTGGGCTGACTCTGTTAAGATGAAGTTCAGTCGAGATAATTAGAAATCCTGCACTTTTGTGCAAAAATTCAACTTTACAAGTAGAAGATGGGGAGGGAGCACATGGTTAGACTTTATTCTTATCAATGGTGTCCTTGGGGCAGTAGCTTAGTAATCGAATCTGGTTCAAAGGATGTGGATATTTTGAATATTTTGTTTGCATAATTCCAAATTGCTTACCAAAGTTGTTGTACTGTTCCACAACTCCACCAATAATGCAGTAGTGTACCTATGTTCCCACAGCTCCTCCAACCTCGACTATTACTGTCTTTTGTCATTGGAGTATTTTGAATTGTGTTTCTCTTATTAGTGATGTAGAACATTCTCTGATGTGGTTAATAGTGTTGCAGTCTGAGAGGTTGAGACCCCTCAAACACCGGGGTACAGGACAGGGTCGTCTGAAATGAATTCACAGACTCAGGCATCTTTAAGTCAAGGTGGCAAAGATTTATTGTTATGCTTTTCAGCAGGCAAGGATTCTTAAGGAACCTGTGAGAGACTGAGGATGGAGCTAGGGTGTATATGGGAAAGGAATGCTAGGGATACTGATTAGGTAATCTAAAGGTCCAGGTGTCTTTGGGAGCTATGGATGGGAAAGTACAGGGAGTATACCAGACAGGGAGGGAGATGACAGAGGTATGGATCTTGGGAATCTGGCAGGAGGAAGAGTTCTTAGATCAGGCAAAGACAAAACTCCTTGGGCTGGGCAAGGCACCCTTCTGTCTCTGTCTTGATGAGAGAATGCTCTGCAACAAGGGAAACCTTTCTCACAAGATAGAGACTTACTAAGGAATTGAGAGGCTTCCAGAGACATGATCTGAATGCTGGGGCCTGAGCAGCCCAGCACTGTCTCACCCAACTTTGCGTAGCTGCACCAGGAAAAGGTCTCGCTGGGGCCCACGCATGAGAAATTGCTAGGCACAGTGTCCTTGGGCTGGGGAGTGATTGTCAGAGACAGTATTTCTGAGACTAGGGAGAAATTGGGGTCCAAGTGTAATCACAAGCACCCCATCAATAGTTTGCAGTCCTTTTGAGACCATTTTGTTCATATCCTTTGACCATTTTATTTGTTAAATGTGATTTTTAATGTTAAATTTATTTGTTTGTTTAAAGAATGGCTTTTTATTGTTACAGCTATTTCTTAATTGTCTTATGTATTAGATATCATTTTATCTAAGAATTTTGTTAAGGTAGGAGTCTGCTTCCAGTGTGGAGAATGTACTGTCCCAAACTTTGGGGGTTTTGTGTAGCTGTTTTCAGAGATACTTCTAGAGACCTGTAAATTGTCAATTCTTCCTAGGTGGTATGATCAAAGGTGAGGTGTTTACTCTTTTCCTGGCCTGTGCTCTGGTCTGTGAATGAGCACAAGCACTCTTTTCTGCCTTGGAAGTGTGAGGAGGATTCTCTCTCCATCACTACCACAAGCCCTGGGGCTGCGCCAGGACTAGGGCTGAACTGAACTCCTCTCTCACTGTGGTCACAAGACTTTTCCTACTGATCTTTTAAGTTATCTTTGGTGTTTGTGGGTTGAGAGGTCTGGAAACCACCACAGCTCCCCTTGATTCAGTCCCCTGAGGCCTACTGCAGGTTCGCTGAGTCCCCGTCTTTGTGTGGCCCACTCTGAACTGCGCTCCTCACCCAGCCCAGCACAACTGACCTTTCCAATCAACTATCCAGGTTGTCTTGGGCTGGAAATTTGTTTCACTCTGTCTGTTTGTGGGTTCTGCTGCTCTAGAATTTGTTTAGAGCCATTTTTTATAGGTATTTGTAGGGTTTGGGGGAGAGCTCAAGCAAATCACTGCTTTTACTCCGCATCTTGGTTCTGCCCTAAGAATTTTGATACAAAGATTTTTATTCTCATTCAGCTTTTCTTATTCTCAGTATATTTTGTTTGTGCATCAGCTTTTCAGTTTTATGCAGTCAAATTGTCTACTTTGTCTGTTGTGATTACCTCTATCCTTTGCTGAGTTAATAATATGTCTACCCATAGCTGTGAAAGGTATATGATCTGCCTCTCTTCTAACTTTTTTATGGTATGATCCTTAATATTAAGGTTGTATATCCATTTTCAACTTACTGTTGGAATATGGCATACTAGTTTTCCCAGCAATTTTTGTTGAAAAGGAAATTTGCTTATTACATAAATTTGTAGTGGACTCAGCCAGCTCACTTCTATTATTTTTCTCAGCTTTGTTAAGCAACACACAAATAGGAGTGAAGGTTTGGATATTGAGAGTCATCCAAGGTTGGGACTCGATAGGACAAGAGTAGGTGATAGGTGAGGGTGTTCACTGTTCAGTCTCTTAGTCCTTCAAAGTTGATATGCAGTTTATATTAATACAGTTTTTTGTGAAATTTTGTTAAAATAACAAACTTCTGTGGCCTATTCTTATAGACTTATTATGAAGAGATTTTTACCAGCATATTAAAAAGAGAAGTTTGAGATTTGTTGTTTTGTATTACCATTTTACTTTGGGATTATTAGTGGCTTATTTATATTCTATTTCTGGTTAAGAATCTTGATAATAAAAATATTTTATACCTATAACATTAATAAAAACATACATGTATATGTGTGTGTATGTATTATATATGTGTGTGAAAATATTTATATGTGTGTGTGTATATATATTTATTTATATAATTATTCCTTAAAAGAGTGTTATATTCTTTGGGAGACTTGGGAAACTTCGTACAAATGTGAAATTTGTAAATGGAATAGATTTAATTTGTATTTGAATTCATCTTCCATGATAGGGCATAAAAATTAAATAATTTCTGTAGCCTTGCTGTAGCTTGAAAGGTTTTGATGACTTTCTGTGTGGTTTTCATTTTTAGTATATGGAGTATGATCCTTCAAACTTAACTATCAAGCTTTTTGGTTCCCAGGGGGAAAAAGAAAGATAAGCAGTAGTTGCTTAAGCAGTAGTCCACCTCTTACTTTGGCCTGCTTGCTACTTCACCCTCAGGTCACCATGAACTATGAACAGCTGAAAAAAAAAAAGGAAGGTAACTAGAGTTAAGCCTTTTTCTGTGTGTATATGACAGAAGCAAAAAAAAAATTAGAGTTAGTTTGAGTATGTGTTTGAAGAAATGTACAAAAAAAAGTTAACTAAGGTTAAAAAAGAATTAATTTTATTTAAAAAAAAATACTCTTCCACAGGTTAAAAGATGACTTTTTCTTTAAAAAAGAGCATTTTTATTATAACTTAAAATATTCTTTATAATTCAGTTCATTTGATAGTTTTATTTTGTAGGATATGGGAAAAATGCTAGACAGAATATGGGAAGCATTAGATCTGCCATTAACTAGCACTTTCAGAGTCATGTAATCTCCCTAAGACTTAATTTATTATATCTGCAAACCCTGTAAAATGAGGGGTTTGGACTGAATTCTCAAAAGGTGGCTTCCTACTATAGAATTACATTTCCTTTATGTTTTTAGAGACAGGTAAGGTTTTAACTTTCCATAAACTTAAGAAGATCTAGTGATTTGTCCCTTTTTCTCTGCATTGTGTTATATTTTTAGAGCTACCCAACCTATATGCTTTGAAATGGAAACTGATTGTGTCTTTGAGATGTTTTAAGACCAGAACTTGATGTCAGTTGAGTAGAAGAGCTTTTTTTTTTTTTTACTTCTAAAAAAATAAGCTATTAAAGGAACCTCAGTGAAGCTAATAACATTGGGCCCCTATTCCTACTGGGATTCACCTCTCCATCCTCTTTCCCCATCTGCTATATGTTGTAACTTGTAGTGTGTGTAATCACTACGTTAATACATGCACTAGGTGGTGTAGTGGTTAGAGCATCGTCCCTGGAGTCAGGAGGACCTGAGTTCAAATGCAGCCTCAGATACTTGACACTTACTAGTTGTGTGACCCTGGGCAAGTCACTTAACCCCGATTGCCTCACACCCCCCACCCCCAGGAAAAAAAAAAAGGTCAGTAGGAGCCGAGTGTTGTGTATGCAGGGCTGAGGAGTTTGGAATGGACTCCAGGAGCACAAGGGAGAGTTGAGGTCAAAGACCTGAGTTTTTTTCTTTTTTTTTCTTTTTTCTTTTTCTTTTTTTGAGGCAGCTAGGTGGCGCAATGGATAGAGCACCAGCCCTGGAGTCAGGAGGACCTGAATTCAAATCCGACCTCAGACACAGAACACTTACTAGCTCTGTGACTCTGGCCAAGTCACTTAACCCCAATTGCCTCGCCAAAAAACCAAAATAGAAGAAAACAAAAACATTTCTAGTAGTGTTAGAACCTTTATTCTTTGATACTTTGACCTTTTGCATATCTTAAATGTATATGTGTATGTGTGTGTGTGTATATATATATTATATATGTACATGTGCATATGTACATATACACACATAAATATATAATACAGAAAAAATAATAAAATACATTAAAAGTGCAGCTGACTCATCTTACAGATAAGGACACTGAGTCATAGACTAGCTGTATAACTGACCAAATTTCTTTATTGCTCTGGGCTCCCTTTTCATCATCTGTAAAATGATGAGATTGAACTGGATGATCTCTAAGATCCTTTCTAGATCTGAGGTTCTTAGATTCCATAAAGTGCCTAGTCCTCCTGGAGTCAGGAACATTCATCTTCATGAGGTCAGATCTGGCCTCAGACACTTACTTACTAGTAACCCTGGACAAGTTCACTTAACTTTGTTTGCCTCAGTTTCCTCATCTGTAAAATGAGCTGGAGAAGGAAATGGCAAACCACTCCATTATCTTTGCGAAGAAAATCCAAATGGGATCACACAGACTTGTACACAACTGAAACAATTGACTGAATGACAACTAATAAATTTTAATCTACTCTGCTTCCCAGCTTCTTTTGGAGTCATTGAGTTTGACTTCCTCTTATTACCCTTTTTTATTTATTTATTTTTTTTGTGGAGGGGACAGGAAGGTAGGAGGGGTAAGAGTGGAGAGAGGAAAATGTCATGTGTTTTTTTGTTCTGGACTGGGGAATTGGAAGACCTAAATTTGGGACAACTTGATTGGGATGCCGTGAACAAATTAATTAGCCTCTCTGAATCTATTTATTCATCCATAAAATAAGGATAATAATACTTTTAATTTACTCCACAGAGTTGTAAGGGAAGTATCTTATAAATTGTAAAGTGCTCTATAAATTGTTAAGTATTCTATAAATGTGAATTATTATTTTTGTAGATCTGCATTTTCTGGATGGAAACGCTCTCTGCGAACAAGTACAATGAATGATGTGGACTATTTCAGTTTCTTATTTTCAACCCTTACAGGTAATTCATACCAATCCTAGACCTCCTCCCTTCTCTTTCTTCCCTTGTTGCTATGTTAGGAAAAAGGAGAATGAGGATATTGCTGTGGGATCTCCTTTTTAAGATGTGCTGTGTTGGCATGTCATATTTCAGTATTTAAAGTTGTTATACTTTGGAATTCTCAGGTGATAAATGAATGAGAGGGCCCTTACATTTCAGTTGGCTTAATAATGCCATTCATTGTCTTTATCATTCCCTTTAAACTTTTACCAGGCTGAAGTGGTCTGCTTGTTTTACTTTAGAAAAGTTGAAGGAAATCCTTTAAAAGTACTGTTTGAATTGGATTTTTTTCCCCCTTATTGACTTTAATTTTTTATTTTAAACATGACTAAAAAGGCCATGTTAAAATGTATCAAGCTTTCAGTATCCCTTAGTATTCTACTCAGTTCTATTTGCCTTCACAGACCAAGGCAGTAGAACATATTTAGAAGGTATGTAGTATATAAGCACTATTTTAAAAAATAAACACAGAAGAAACTATCTACTTCAGGAGAAACACTGATGGATTATTATTGATCAGAGTTACATATTTAGCATCTAAAATGGGTTTTAAATGGTTTTTTTTTCCCCCCCAGGATTTTATATGAAATGAATATTTATTAGAAAAGAATCCTATTTGAAGAGTACCCTAGTTAGTGAGATTAGCAGCATTTATTTGGCTTTTAACTTCTTTCTCAGGGCTCTTAGAAGTTTGATTAGTAATGTGGAATCATGTAGCAGCAGAATGTAGTATAACTTGAATTTAGGAAATTAAAAATGGTAAAGTTATCTACAAATTATGAATTTTAACTTTATTATTTACACTGTGTCTTAGAGTGTACACTAGTAATATTTTAAATTAGGGTTATATCGCTTGCTTGCTTGCTTTGAAGAGCAATCACCATTTCTCTTCTAGTTTCCTTTTGCCACCTTTTACTGGAAATTGTGGCTTTCACCTTAGTTAACCACAATAAAACCCTGTGGTAAGCTCCTTACAATGCTAATGGAGTTCATCATGTTTTCCATGCACAAAAGTCTATGATGTTTAGTCATTGTTTACCTCCTGTTGCTGTTGTATTTCACTTTTCAATGTCCTAAAATGCTAGAACATAAAAGAATGGAATAATTCTGTTATTAAGAATTAAGAGTTAATATGGAATTTGTCTTCATTATTTCCTTCTCTATACTGTATAGAAGATTGTATCTTCTGTAAAGATAATGCCTTGAAATAGTCCTTGGTGATATGTAATGGAAAAATCTCTGAATCTAGAATTAGAATGCCTGGGTTTTCATCTGGACTTAGCTTACCACGTCTGTCACCTTAAATCATTTAACCAACCTTATGGTTCTCACTTTCCTATTTATGGGCCTCAGTTTCCTCATCTGTAAAATTACAAGACTGTATGAGATGATTTCTAAGGTGACCTCCAGTTCTAAATCCAATTATAGCATGATATTAGTTTTCATTAATTTTACTTTCTTTAGGGTTTTCAGCAAAGGAAATGTCATGGCTTCAAAGCATCCGAGGGAATCCTCATATCAGCCAAACACAGCTCTCACCAGTACTTCTCTACCTAACTGATTTGGATCAGTTTTTGCACCACTGGGATGTGACAGAGGTAATTTTGACATTAATTTCAAGTGATAGCCAGTGGTAATTATCTTAACAATTTAATGAAATTTGAACGTTTAGTGTATAAGGCACAGTTTAAGTTATGGTCCCTGCCCAAAAAGAGTTCACAGTGTAGTTTTGTAGATAACATAAGCATGTCAAAAATATAGTATGAAGAAATAACAGTTCAACTACTGAAACATATAAAATGAATTTTATTTGGTAAGTGAATGTCCAG
The DNA here is from genome assembly GCF_900497805.2 of Vombatus ursinus. Classification (NCBI taxonomy): domain Eukaryota; kingdom Metazoa; phylum Chordata; class Mammalia; order Diprotodontia; family Vombatidae; genus Vombatus; species Vombatus ursinus. The sequence goes on along the minus strand of NW_020954610.1, from coordinate 76,671,488 downwards.
ATGATGGGTTAAAAAATTTAGAGATGATAACATTTGCAAAAATTCTGTTTGCTTTCAAAACAATTTATTATTATTTTTTTAAGCATTCGACAAATTTTTTTTTGAGTTCTGAATTCTCTTCCTCCCTCCCATCCTGCCCTGTCCATTGAGAAGGCAAAAATGTGGTCTCAGTTATACATGTGAAATCATGCAAAACATTTCTGTATTAGCTGTGTTGCCAAAAAACAAGAAAAATAAAGTGAAAGAATTATTGCAGAAAGCATTGTATACAAAAGCTCAAAGGTTTCAACTTGTTTTTCCCCCCCGTTTAATAGTATTTTATTTTTTCAAATTACATGTAAAGATAGTTTTAAACGTTCATTTTTAAAGATTTTGAATTCCAAGTTTTTCTCCCTCCCTCCCCTCCCCTCTCTTCCCCCTTCCCCAAGACAGCAATGAATCTGATATAGGTTATACATGTACAATTATGTTAAACTTATTTCCACATTAATCATGTGGTGAAAGAAGAATCAGAACAAAAGGGAAAAAATCACGAGAAAGAAAAAAAAAAGTGAAAATAGTATGCTTCGATCTGCATTCAGACTCCATACTTCTTTCTCTGGATGCGGATAGCATTTTCCATCATGAATCTTTTGGAATTGTCTTGGATCGTGGTATTGCTGAGAAGAGCTAAGTCTCTCATAGTTGATCATCATATGATGTTGCTGTTACTGTGCACAATGTATTCCTGGTTCTGCTCACTTCACTTAGCATCAGTTCACGTAAGTCTTTCCAGGTTTTTCTGAAATCTGTCTGCTCATCATTTCTTATAGCACGAGAATAGTATTCTATTACATTCGTATACCACAAAAGGCTGCAACGTATAAGGAGATCAGTTTGACTTTCTGAGAGTTTTATTAGTGAGAGAGAAGGCCGTAAAAGTAGCTAGGAGACAGCTTTTGGAATGCCTTGAATTCCAAGGCTGAAAAGTTTTATATTTTACTTGAAGCCTATTAAAGTGTTTTTTGGGCAGGGGAGAAATGAGAATGTGATATGATTAAAAAGTGTTTTAGGAGGACTAATCTAGTTGCAGTTGACTAAGTAGATTGGGAAAGGAAGAGATTGGAGGGAGTTTGAAGACCATTGTAGTTGGAAGGTACCTTAGAGATCCAGTCGTTTTCATGAACAAGAATCCCCTCGATGAAAAAAAAAATTCCCTCAATAGCATACATGGCAAGTGGAAGCCTTCTGGTGGAAGATCTCCAGTGAGGAAGAATACTATCTCCTGAGGTAGCCCATTCCTTTTTTGGATAGCTCTGATTTTTAGAGGCAAAAAAATTTCCTTTTATCAATTCTAAATTTATTCCTTTGCAGATTTCCCTCAGTCATTTCTAATTGTTTTCTTTGGAGCCAAGCAGAGCAGGCCTAAATTCATATGACAGTCCTTTAGATATTTGAAGACAATTGTCTCTCCCCTGCCAAATCTTCAGACTAAACATTCTCAGTTTCTTTAACCACTCCTCATACGATGTGAACTCAAGGATTTTCACTATCATGGTAGTCTTCAGTTTATCAGTGTCCTTCCTCAGATATTGTGCTCAGTATCGAACAAAGTTCTTGAAGTATTGCATGACTAGGACTGTCATTTCCTACGTCAGGATACTCTGATTCTCTTCATTCACCCTAAGATCACATTAGCTTTTTTCGCTACAGTATTAGCCTGTTGACTCATTGAACTTACAGTTTGCTGAAAACCTTCAGGTATTTTTCACATGAAGTGCTTTCTAGTCACACCTTCCTCTGTTTTATTGTGAAGTTGTTTTTAACCCAAATGTTATACTTTAACATTAAATTTAACATGAGATTTAGCCCAATAGTCTTGTTTGTCAGCATGTTCCTAGTTCCTTATTCTACTGTCTACTTTGTGACATCTAGAGATTTGATAAGCATGCCATCTCTGCATTTATGTAAGCCTCCAGTATAAATGGGCATAGGGCTAGCCAAGGGCTAGCTAACTCTCTTAGAGACCTCCTTCCAACCTGAGACTGACTTATTCATGGCTATTCTAGGTAGCCAAGTCTGAATCTACCTAATTATGGTATTGTATAGTCTACATCCCTCCATCTGTTCTACGTGAATAACATGAGGAACTTCTTTTTCTCCAGCTTATGTGTAGTGTGTCCCTGATTTGCCAATCTAGTAATCTTGTTCACCCCCCCGGCCCCCCAAAAAATGAGTTTACTCTTACTTGACCTGTTCTTGAGGAAAAGGTTAGCTTTTTTTTTTTTTTTTTTTTTGGTGAGGCAATTGGGGTTAAATGACTTGCCCAGAGTTACACAGCAAGCGCGTGTTAGGTGTCTGAGGCTGAATTTGAACTCAGGTCCTCCTGATTCTAAGGCCAGTGCTTTATCCGCTGCACCACCTAGTTGCCCCTACCTTTTCCTTTTCTAAATAGTCACTAATCATTCCTTTGGTAATATATCCTAGAATTTTGTTCAGGAATTAAAGTCAGTTCACTGGCTGGATATTTACAAGCTTCATTCTGGTTTTGTTTTTTAAAATAGGGATGGCATTTTCCTTTATTCATTTCTTTTCTAGTTCTCCACATCAAAGATAACTGACATTGTCATATCTGCTACTTCTTTTGGTGCCTGGATTTGTACTTCATTTGGGCCTTGGTGGACTAGCATCACCAAGGGACAGCTCTGTCTTTTCCTACTGGCTCTTTATCTTTCTTTCAGCATTCAACATGCATTTACTTTGAGTCAGGCACACTATTTAGACAGTTGGTATAAAAAGACAAAAGCAAAACAGTCTCTGTCCTCAGACACCATACTTACATTTTTACATTCTTTGGGTCATTTGGGGAGAAACAACATATACACCGAAAAACAAGTATTAAATATATACAAAGTAATTCGAGTGTGCTCTAGAGGTCAGAATAGGGCTTGTGGGAAGGTAGTACTTGAGGTGAGCCTTGATTGAAGATAGGGATTCTACAAGACCCAGATGGGGCTACATTCTGGTTAACAGGTCAGTTGTGTAAAATTTATTTCTTAAAACTGTGAAACTGGGGTACAATGGATCCCTGAATGTCAACGAATAATATAATGGAATATTTATACAGATAGTTATAGAGCTAAAGGAGTTACGTTAGGAACGGGAAACAAACAGATTTTAATGTCAGGCTTGGAGAGAGTGAAGGAAGGGTCTTTTCAAGGACACATTCAGCCCTTAGCTGAAGAGAAAAGGGTTTAGACATGTGATGGTGTAATGCAGCTGTTTGCATAAGATAAGAACATATAGACTCCCTGATTGAGCGAGAGAATTCCTGTCATGTAGATAAGAATCAAGAAGGGGAGAATCTGGATCTTGAGTGTCTTAAATGAGTTCTTCCAGTTTTGCAGGTTTGTACCCAACATTATATTTCTTTTTCTTCCGCCTAAGACAGGTCACATAGACTCTTATTTTTTCTAACACAAGAAAAGCTTTTTGTGTATTGAGTTAGACTGTGGTCAGCGTTTAGAATGTAAAGCAGTAACAATAAAAAGAAGGCAGATTTTTAGGCACAGGTAAAGAATTTTTTTCCATTATGGGGAAGATGAAGCAGAGTCAGGTAGCCTGTGTAGAGACACTGAGAAAAGAGATAGAATGTTGTGAATGGTTAGCATCAGGCGTGCCCATTTGACCAGAAGGTTTTGTGTCTTCATTCATTCAACTTGCAGGTTGGAGTGTAATTGAAATCTATTTTGGTTCCAAAGATGTTAAGTGTCTACTGTGTGCAAGATGTGCTAGGTGCTGAGAATTGAAAGACAAAACCAAAAAAGATGCTGCCATTTAGAAGCTTATCTTCTGTAAGGGGGATTTGTATGTCCACAGAAGCAACATAGTATTTAGTCAGCAAATATTAAAGACTGAGATACAAGAAAAAGTAAAAATCCCTTCCCTCAAAGAGTTCACAATCTAATGGGGAGACAACACACAAACTACTGTGCACAAACAAGATAACGGGATAAAATGACTCTAATTTTTTATTTGATTCATGTTTTTCATGTGTATGTGTGTAATTTTTTTTCTGCGTGTGTAAGGCAGAACTTAAATGCTAAAAAAAGAGCATTTTCATACATAGAGCAAAACACAAAAAAAGAATCAGTAGAAGAAAGCTACTAAAATTAAGGGGGATTGGGAAAGACTTCATGTAGAAGTTGGAATTTCACTTAAGACTTGAAAAAAACCATGAAAGTCAGGAAGTGGAGATGAGAAGGAGAGCGTTTAATTCATGTAATACAGCCAGTGAAAATGCTGTGGGTCAGGAGGTGGAGCATCTTGTTTGAGGACCAGCAAGGAGGCCAGTGTCACCGAATTGGTCTCTAGATAATTCCTAATTTTCTTTCTCACTCAGAATTGATTGTCTTTATGTCTTGAGAGTTTGATTTTTGAGCTTCTCTTCTTTCCTGGGCTTTCTTCTCCTGTACAATTTTAGTTCAGTAAACTCTCTTCATTCTTCAGAACCCTTTGAAATTTACTCTAGGATACATGCTAGACTTTGGTCTGGCTTTTATTCTCTTGTGTATTACAGATTTTTAAAATCACTTTCCCTCAATATTCCCATAATTTCCATCCCATCAACCAGTGTTTCCTTGTTAAGAATAAGATGTAGAATGGAATTTCCTCTTGTTGAATTACTAACTGCTCTCTTTCGGAGAGAAAGAGAGCTCTAGAATATATATTTAAATAATTGAAGTCCTCCATTATGCATTTGGTTTGCTTCTAAGGATGAAATGAATAAAAGTCTTGAACTGCAGGTGCTGGTATGAGGAATGGATAGGAAGAATTTCAAGAGATTTTTCAAGACACTTCAATAATTGACAGGACATAGTGATTAGGCATTAGTAGTGAGAGACAGGTAAGAGTTCACTCCTATTCTTGTAATTTATCCACCATTCTCACATCCACTATGGCCCTTCTCCTGGCAAATGACAATCCCTCTCCTTGACCTTTATCCCATTCTGTTCTGGCTCCTCTGGGACATTGTTTCTATCAGCTAGCCTGCTGCTTGGTGGTGTCCCCCCCCCCCCCCCCCCAATCAATCCCTCTCTGCTTATTCACTGGCTCTTTTAATGCTGTTCACAGACTTATCAAGGACTTTGCCATACTTAAAATCCCTTCAATTTACTCTTCCATTAATTCAAGCTATTATCTTACATCTCAGAAATCAGAATAAAAATCTCAGACTAATTCAGTCCTGAAATAGGAGTTTCTCATAGACATATAGATGACTCTTAGGGTCATCTATACTCATTGACTCCTTTTCCTCAAAGTTGTTTTTTCTTTATAGTTTTGTTGTAACTGTTTAAATTATTTTGTAAGTTCTGCTTACTTTATCTGTATCAATTCATATTCAGAAACCATCCCTTTCTTCATGTCTTATAGTGCTATATTAAAGGAGACAGAGCAGGAACTTTCATTCTAATCAGGGTAAATGACACAGAACGTAGTTGGAAATATAGCTGGAGATCAGAAGGGTACCTGTGACTTGGAAATGGCCACAAAATGCTGCTTTGAATACTTTTCTTAATAGCATCTGGGTTCTTTTCATTTTTCTTTTATATCTTTAGGGTATAGTCCTAGTAGTGGTATTGCTGTTTAAAGACTTTTTGAACATGGTTCCAGATTGCTTTTGTTGGTGTTCCACCAGCAGTCTACCTCTGTTCTGTTTTCTTTTCAGCCTTTCCAACATTTGTCATTTTCCTTTTTTATCATCTTTGCCAATGTGATTATTATTATCAACAAGCATTTATTAAAAAGATTGCAGTGTACCAGGAAATGTACTAAGCTTTAGACATATAAAGAAAATGAAAAGAACAAAATAAAACACGCTCTTTGCCCTCAAGGAATTCACATTATAAATGGGTATGAGTTGAAACCAAAGTTTGTTTGAATTTTTATTTTTCTGATTTTTTATTTGGTTCATGTTTTTCACGTGTATATGTGTAATTTTTGTGTGTATAAGGCAGAACTTAAGTGCTAAAAAAGAGCATTTTCATATATACAGCATAACACAAAAATAATTTTTTTTGACAGGCAATCGGGGTTAAGTCAAAAATAATTCTTTGAGAAACCTTCAAGCTCTATTTCATAACTCTTGCTTTAAAAAAAAAAGTACATAAATTCTGCCAGTTAATTTCAAAATTGCTGTACTTATTTGTGCTTTCTTCTTTTGAATTCCTTACGTTCCCTTCTGCATTAAAAAAAAACAGCAACAACAACAAAACATTCAGTGGCTGTTGGTGGGGGCATTACTATTGCAAACCCATTTTCCCATCATCCCCTTTATAAATTAAAAGAACGAAGGACTAAAACCCTGGTAACAAATAAGCGTAATCAAGCAAAACTAATCTGCCATTATGGATGAATAATTCTGTCCAAAAATGTATGTTTCATTCTGTACATTGTGTCCCTAACTTCTCTCTTAAGTAATATGTCTCATCATAGATCCTCTGGATACATTGTATTCATTGTATTCATCAGTCTTCTTGAGTGTTTCAAAGTTAAATTTCTTCATAAAGTTGCTTTCCTTGTGTAAATTGCTACCCTCATTTGGCTCACTTCATTCTGCGTTAGTTCGTACTATCCAGGATTCTCTGAAATTGTCTATTTTGTTGTTTCTTACAGTATAATAATATTTTTATTACATTAACATACACAGTTTGCTTATATATTCTGCAGTTGTTGAAGAGGAAATCTAAGGCATTCCCTTAGAGTTAATTAGAAGTATTAAACTAGTGGGGGAGAAGTGTGTGGGACCACCATATGTAAATGAGAATGTTTAACAAAATAAGTAAAAATACAGTATAACATTATTAATTTGAGGTTTTCTAAGTCAATATGTGGCCTGCAGGGAAATAACCCTTTCTGTTTGAGTTTGACACTCTAGCCTTAAGTTCTTTTCTCTTCTTTTCCTTCCATTTAATCCACCCTTCAGGATTAGGAAGTTTGTTTATTTTGTGACTTTTCCTTTCCTGGTGATATCCTTCTCTTACTTCCTCCCCTTCCCCATCCCTGCTTGTTTCTATGTTGAGTTTGATACACAGACTGCTTACGTGTTTAACTCTCCCTTGTCTCTTTCAGATGAGTTATCTGATGCCCACTCCCCTCACCTGTTCTCCCATGTATATGTACTTTTCTGTTCACCCCAGTTATGTGAAATAGCAAGTTATACCAACTTTTCTGGTCTTGTCTACATTACTCTATTCCTTTTACTCTCCTTTCTTTTTCCCTCTCTTAAAATACTCAAAACTGAACCAGTTTACCCTTAAGATCCTTTAATTATTGAACTCTACTAATTCTTCTGAAGTCATTAAAATTCTGAAGAGATCCTTGTTTCTTTTCCCCTTATTAGAATTTTAGCAATTCATTGTCTTCTGGCTCAAATAAATTTACCTTGGGTTTCTCTGGTTCTTGTGTTTTTACTTCATAATTCCCACTTAGCAATGGTCTTTTCATCAGAAATGCTTGGAAGTCCTCAATTCCATTAAATATCTATTTTTTTTCCCCTTCAGGTTTATATACAACTTTGTAGGGCAAATTATTCTTGGTTATAAGTATGTCTTTTGTATTTGTATTATAAAATCTCTAATTTATAGTATGAGTTCCTGGGTCATGTGTAATCTATCCTAAGTATAGTTCCTTAGTATTTGAACTGCTTCTTGATGAATGCTTGCAATAGTTTTTTTCTTTTTTAAAAATGAATTTTTATTGATATCTTTTTTAACATCTCCAGATTTTCTCCCAATATGCATCCCTTTTCCTCCACCCCTAGAAGGCTCTTCCATATCACAAATATTTTTGTTTTAAAGAAAAAGAAGCAGAGGAAAAAGGGAAAAAATCAGCAAAATTGATCATTGCATTGAAAAAGTCTGAAAAAATATGCAGTATTATACACCTGTGTATATCCTACCTCTTCAAAGAGTGGGGCAAGGATATCTTCTCAAATTTTTTCTTTGAGGGGCAGCTAGGTGGCGCATTGGATAGACCATTGGCCCTGGAGTCAGGAGGACCTGAATTCAAATCCAGCCTCAGACCAAACACTTGACACTTACTAGCTGTGTGACCCTGGGCAAGTCACTTAACCCCAATTGCCTTAAAAAAAATTTCTTTGGAGACATTCTTTTCAGCTTTGCAATATTCACTTTTGATTATTTTGTGGTGATTCTCTTAATTTACATTGTTGAAATATATATTATTTTCTTGGCTCTGCTTATTTCACTTTGCATCAGTTCATGTTGATCTTCCCATGCTTCTCTGTATACATCATATTCATCCTTTCTTACAGTACAGTAATATTGGATTACATTTATGTACTGCAATTTGTTCAGTCATTCCCCATTCCAGTGGTCATCTATTTTGCGCATACTTCTTTCCTGGTGTTATTTCTTTCATGCAGGAGCTCTTCATTTTGTCAGAAATTCCGTGGGACTTTTGAGTTTTCTTTCAGGAGGTAATTAATGGATTCTATCTTTGCTCTGTCGTTTTAATAGATCGGGGCAATTTTCATTTATGACTTCTTGAAATATATTTCAGTTTGTTTTAAAAAAATCATTCAACAAGTCTAGTGATTCTTAAATGACCTCTCCTTGACTTGTTTGCCAGGATGTATGTATGTTTGTTTGTTTTACATCAGGTATCTTAGGTTTTCTTCAATTCTTTTCAATATTTTGATTTTGTTGTAATATTTTTTGTGGTCTCATGAAGTTATTTATTTTTTAATGCTGCCTTTTAGTTTTTAGGAGTTCCATTTCTTGGGTAAGGTTCACCATTTTTTCTTGTAAGTTAGTGATTTTCTTTCCTTGAGCTTTTATTTCATTTTTAATCTCTTTGTTTTTTTCTAGGTATTCATGTAGTTCTTATAGAAAATCCATTTTTTTCTGTTGAAACTGTACTTAGACTTGTTACAAAATTACTTACTTATTTTGGAGCACCTTCAGATTTATGATAGTTTTTGATACTCATTGATATTTTATTTGATTTACTTATCTTTATTTCTTGAATAAGAACTTTTGGGTGGGATGGCCTGCCTTTTGTGATTTTCTATATCTATTTTTTTCCCAATTAATTAGACTTAAAATTGAAAATAATAGATCAAATCACCAGATTCCATCATGATATCAAAAATATTAAGAGAGAAATAAAGAGGTTTTTGTTCAAAATGATCCACTTGTGAATGATACGGCTCTTTAAAATGGAAATTGACCATCTTCTCATTTCTTTTCCACTTTCCTCTCCTATTTTTTCCCGTCTCCCTATCTCTACCTTATCCACATATCTCTTTGTGACTCATCCATATCTGTTTAGCTCCATGTTATGTTCAAGTCATAGAATTCTTTTCATGGAATAGAACTTTAAAGTATTATAGTCCGGGGAGCTGTGCTATTGGAGTCTTACTCATTATTCCTAGCTATTGATCTTCCACTTTTCTTAACAACATTCAAGTTGGTAGAGTGCTGGGGCTACAGTTTGAAACCTGTCTCTCCAATAGTTTTTTCACTTATTTTGTTTTTCCTAAAGAAGCACTGGAACCAACAGCTTTACCTAATAGTGTTCTCTCTCCAGATGTAGTGTTTTCCCCTCTCCATGTCGGGGAACTATTTTGCTCAATTCCATTGTTTTTCTCACAAAGTAGAAAATATATAACCCTATATATGAATAAGCAACTCAGTTATATGGTAGTTTGAGGATAAATCTACATGAAAAGCTGGGTTTTAATTGCATTATCCACTCTTGGTCTGGAAAATGGGTAATGAAATATGTTTGCTTTCTCTTGTCAGGAAAATGACATTAAGGGCAAAATGTTGCATATGCTGTCAGTTTCAGTTATTTTTGCTTAATTGATTTCCTTTTTTAGAATTTAGTGCTTGGGGTGGGAAAGGGATATATCTAGAAATCACAGTGGTATAAATGAATGAATGAAAAAAAATTTATTAAAGTGCTTACTGTGTATGAAGCACTGGGGATATACCTAGGACATGCAAGACAGTCTGTGTTCTTAAGGGACTTGTTCTTTTTGGGGGAGATAAGAGAAATGAAAGTTTAGTTGCAGGGCTGATGGAGAAGCCCAGGAGTCCTAAGGGTACAGCAGTGAGTTGGATGGCAAAGCCTCATGTGACAGTTACTTGGGTTATATAAATTGATCAGATGACAGGGAGGGGAGAGGACTACAGGGTGTAGGGGCCAGACCTTATCATCATAAGGCCTAGGTCCTCTGTCATCAGATGGAATAGAATTCTCTTACCATGATTCCCATGTCATCAAAGTCCTGTGAATAATCAAGCACCCAGGTGAAAGAGTAAGAAAAAGGAAGAGATGGTGTTTCTAGTAGTGGTGGGGAAATCTCACAGGGGTTATTCAGATGACATGAAGGGGAAAAGGAAGTGGAAAGGCAGGGGCAGGAAAGTGCCCCTGGTAGTGGTAAAAAACAAAACCTAAGGTCATCGGTAATACTTACTCATACACATACCTACTCATTAATGCATTTATGGGGTCTTTTCCTTAAATTTCATTGATGCCTTTGTTATTTATATCACAGTCATTTTCTTAAAGACAAAGTTTATTTGTTTCACTTAGCAAAAATCACCTTCCCACCCCATTCTCCTCTCCAGTTGAGAACAAAAGAAAGTCAAAACCCATTTCAAACATATTTTGTAAATCAAGATCAATTTCTGCATTGCCCATACTCTCAAAAATATTTCTCATTCTATATTATTCTTCACTTCTCTATGAGGAGATGGGTAGCATGTTTCATCATTAGTTCTGTGGAATTGTGTTTGGTCATGACATTGATAATAGTTTCTAATTTCTTACTTCTTTGAAGTTGTTGGCCTTTACTATATTATTGTCATTGTTTAAATTGTTTTCCTGGTTCTTTTCATTTCACTCTGCATCTCCATCAGTTCAAACAAATCGTCCCAGGTTTTTTTTGCATTCATTTCCGAAATATGGCCCCTGATTACCCCTATCCCAGAAAAGTGATAATTCAGTTACTTTCTTGCTTCATTTCAGATTGCTTTCCAGAAGTACTGAACCAATTTATGGCTCTGTCAACAATATTTTATTGGGCCTCTCTTTCATCACCACTCCAACACTATTTGTTTTTTATTACCTTTTCTTCCTTCATTGATATGGGGTGAAATTTGAGTTATTTTAGTTTGCATGTACCCAGAAATTTTTTTCTTTTTGGTGTGGTCATTGATAATATTCAGGTCTTTTGAAAATTGTTACACTTTTGGCATTAATATATACATACAGTACTACATTAGTCTGGATATTGGCTCTATTCCTAAAATAAGATGCCTTTGAAAGGGGGAAAAATGTTGTTTAGACTGGGAAAAATTGCTCCCCACTGCTACTTTGTTTCAGAAACTATATTTAAATCCCCACACTCATAGGCTTTTTGGAGCTGAGGATAAGGCTTTCACCCAATACCTTGTCTTTTCCACTCTGTGACCTTGAACTCATGCATCATAGCAGCAGTTCTTGGCAGGTGGGATTCCTGGAGATTCCCTCAGTTCTGAGCCTAGCATCTTGTTTCTTACTTCCAGGGCTCCAAAGAAAGAAGGAGCAGTTGGTAGGCTTTGTATTGAGATCCCTGTGGAGCTCAGGACAGGTATCTGGGCAGGTGGACTGTTGTCAGATTTTGGGGAAAGGTGTGGTTTTTGATTGGACCAATACAAAGAAATCTTGCCTGTTGAATTTCAGTTTTCATTGTGAAAACATTGATTAATTACAGTTTTCTTTTATTCTGACAGGCAGTGTGTCACAACTTATCCATTATTCCTGCTCGAAGTCAGTGTTTGGATGTCCTGCAAAGTGCCATCAGTAAGCATATGGTAAGTATACTTTTTACTACCTGTTATATTCAGATTGAATTTTTTTAAGTGCTGTGGGTGGTGTCATGATACACAAGGGACATTAAACTTTCTTTAGGGAATGGTAGGGTTAATATATTGCACCTTGGTTCTTCTTGGGGATCTGTTGTAAGGGACCTTTCATTCACTATGTGATATGAAAAAATCATCCAGACTAGAAGTCAGAAGATTTGACTTCAGGGAAGCTCAGCTCTGCTACTTCTTAACTGTCTAACCTTAGGCAAGACAGTTAACACCCTTGTGCCTCGATTTGCTTATCTGTAAAAGGAGTGGATTGGACTATGAGATTTCTAAGGTTCTAGACGTCAAATTTTATGGTTATATAAATTAATTAAATAGTATGATTTCATGGTCATCTCATAGCAGACATCCTCTTTATACTTGTAAAATTTCCTTTATGTAGGATTAGTAATAATAGACTTGCACAAGTTGAAGAAGTGACAACTCTAGGGGCCAGAGGCTTGGACAAAGTTAAAAATTGAGTAAAGGAGATAGTCTTGAGCATAGTTTCATGAAAACCTACCATAGCTGTGGGTGGGAATTTCTCAGGACTGTTACCTCTCAGACTTCCTTGACTTTCCTCCATTTCACTTTCTTTTCCATCTCTTTTTTGCTATCTGGCATATGTAGAATGAATTGATTAATTATTGTTTAATTTAACTCATTATTTTCTCCCTGCCACAGTGCTATCATCTTTCTAGTCACCCAGGCTCACAAATCTTAACTCTTCATTCTTATTTTTTTTTTATTTTTGGACCCTAAATCTTCATACTCTGTTCCAGGGGTGGGGAACCTGTGGCCTCGAGGCCTTCTAGGTCCTCCGGTGCGACCTTTTGACTGAGAACAGTTTTACAGAACAAATCTTTTTATTAAGAGGATTTGTTCTGTGAAGTTTGGATTTAGTTGAAGGGCTGCACTTGACCTAGAGGGGCACATGTGACCTTGAGGCCGCAAGTTTCCCACCCCTGCTCTGTTCCTTTGCACTGATATCCTTGATTGCTCTCCCACTTCTCCACTTCCTCAGTTTCTCTGGCTTCTTTCAAGACTACTCAAATCTTACCTTCAGCTGGAGATTCCTCATGCCTTCCCCTGAAATAATCTTCCATCTAGTCTGTGTATATTTTGGATGTATTTACATGTTGTCTCTTCCATTAGAATGCTAGCTCCTTAAGGTCTCTTTGCCTTCCTTTATATATGCTTGCTGACTATGACTGGCTGAAAAGTTTTTCCTCCTTTATACAAGAATAAGTGTGAAGGAAGTTGCAGCACAACCTGAAAGTCAAGAGATTTGGTTAAAGAAAGAAAGAATTCCTAAACAGAGCTTTCATAATTTTTTTTAAAAAATGTTAACTTTTCAAGGATCTTTGCTGTTGAATAGTTAGAATGGTGGTATTCAAATAACCAGACTCCAAGCAACCAGACTCCCAGCCATATATGAACAGGCAGTTGCCCAGCTTATAGATAACTTTGAATCTTGGAATGCATTTTCTCTGAAATAGTATAGAAATGAGTGGTTACCTTCCCAGGCTAGCCCACAAAAGCCTGCTTTAGCCTATGTCATTCCTAAAATACGGTATTAGAATCATTAACTAATATGGGTAACAAAATTTCTGTTCAGAGATGGTCATGGTTCCAATTTAAGATGTTTGGAACTTTAAATTTATTGGTGACTTGGTGTGTTGGAGGGGTTGGCCATAAAGTGCTGTGGGGGGACCACAGGAGTAGCAATTTTGTGGTGATAGCATAAAGCTGAAATGTTAAACTCAGCAGAACTCATGAGTGATGGAATCAGGTTAAAATAAAATTGGAAATGTTAAAAAAAAATTCAGTACGATATTAATAAGTGTTGTTTCCTATGTCAACATATGACTTCAAGGATCCTTTCTTTTGGACACCACTGGCATAAAGAACTTTCATAAGTTGAACAGTTGTAGGTATATTTACCACGAATGTACATCAAAGCTCATATAAATGGGTCTCATTACTTAGATTTGTCTAAAAAAGTTTCTTTGGGAGGAAGAAATAAGGTACTTCCCTAAGAACAAAGGGGTACTATTTGGTGCAATGGAATAATGAATTGTTAAATAACATAATGCTGTGTTGACTGTAAAGGTGTACTTGCATCCCTGACTTTCTAGAGAGTAGTTCATACAAGGTAAGAAAGAGGAACAGACTTAAGTATTCACATCAAAATTCAGTTCTTTAGTAGCTGAGTTCTTTTCTTAGGTGCAGTTGAGTTATTCAGGGAGAGCACTTGATAAGAGTTAATTGTCCTCTGTATCATTTAGAAAGCACAGGTATGTGCCTGGTAGTACCAAAGTCATTGTTATTTGGGGAGATTGATTTCTCTGGAAGCTTGAAAAGAATATTAAAGGTATTTCTGACTAGCATAGGTCTTTAAGTTATAATAAGGTAATTCTAGGAAAAAGGACACTTAGGAAAAGGAAGTATTCAGTCATGTTTTTTCTTGAGGTTACTTTCTAAGGTAATTTATTATAGGAATAAATTCTCAGAGGAAAATGGGAACCTTGAGGCAAGGGTGTAGGGACCTGTGTATTAAATTAATTTAAAATAGAAGTGCTTTAAAGTTGACTTTGAATTGAGCCTGTTTGGGAGTGGGAGTGGGGAGGCTTTGTAAGGAGGTGGACAGCATCTTTTGTAAATATATAATTAACCTATGTCTTTTATACCTAGGCTGGATTGTCTGTAATCCCTGATAGCACTGCTGGATCTATTTTGTGTGTTGTGAGTAAGCTCCTGGATCAAGCTTGTGTACTTACTGAGACAATATATAAGTTTCTAGCGTCTTGCTGTTACAGTCTTCTTCACTTCCTCCTCACTTTAGAAAAAGCGGATGCAGAGCATATGAGAAAGAGGTAATGATTTTCATTTTCCACAACTTTCTCTTTCCTTCACTGTCACCTCTACTCTGCATTACACTCTTATCCTTCCAAAAGGAAAGTTTCTTCAGTGAATTTTCTTACTATACATGTTAAAAGTCTCATTAAAAAAATTCAGCATCCTAGATTTATAGGAAGATGAGCTTTTATTGTGATCCTTTGGATTTTGTTTCTGGCTTTATTGGAGATGGTCAGAATTCTTGGGATTTAGAATTTATTGTTTTAAAGAAGGGGTTTTTTAATTAGTTGGTGTGTGTCTGTATTTAGGTGCATAGTTTAATGTGCTATTTTGAATTCTAACTGAATTTTGAATTATATCAAGCTTTTGTTCTGTCATTTCTTGGGTGCTCTCAAGGCTAAGATCAAGTTTCTGTCTCTTTTGCTGAACCTTCATCCAGACCTCTCTGAACTGTCGGTGAAACCCAGGATTCTATCCTGGGCCCTTTTCTCTTATGCTACTTCACTTAGTGATCTCATTAACTCCCGTGGATTTAATGACTGTCTCTGTGGTGATGGTTCTCAGATCTTGCCCCAGTCTTTCTTCTGATCTCCATTTTCACATCTCCAACTGCCTTTCAGACATCTCCACCTGGATGTCCAGTAGACATCTTAAAATCAGTATGTCCAAAACTGAACTCAAGATCTCCCCCAGACCCTCCCGTCTCATAAACAAACTATTGTTAAGGCCTGTTGATTTCACCTTTTTCATCTCTCCAATACTCTCCCTTCTCTTCTCTGACACTGCCACTACTCTGGTGCAGGCCCTCATCACCTCCTGCCTAGACTATTGCATTGACCTCCTGCTGGGTCTGCTTGCCTTAAGTCTCTCCTCACTCCAATCAGTCCTCTATTCAGGCACTGAAGTAATTTTCCTAAAGCACAGTTCTGATCCTGTCACCATCCTACTCAGTAAATTCCAGTGGCTTCCCATCACCTCCAAGATCAAATACAAATGCTCTGTTTGGCATTCAGAGCCCTTCATAATTTAACCCCCTCCTTCCTTTCCAGTCTTCTCATCTTACTGTCTACCACATACTCTTGTGTCCACTGACACTGGCATCCTGGCTGTTCAATGAGTAAGACACTCTGTCCCTTGGCTCTAGGCATTTTCTCTGTCTGCCATGCCTGGAATCTCTGCCTACTGGCTTTTCTGGCATCCTAAAATCTCATCTTTACAGGAAGCCTTACCCCTCTTACTAACAATGTCTTCCCTCTATTATTTCCTGTTTATCCTGTATATAGCTCGTTTTGTTTGCATGTCGTCTCCCCCATTAAACTGTAAATTCTTTGAGGGCAAGGAGTGTGTTTTGCATTCTTTTGTGTCTCCAGCACACAGCCCAGTTCTTGGCATATAGTAGGTGAATAATAAGTGTTAATTTAATGGTCCATTTATTAAGCATCTACTACATGCCTGGGACTGTGCTAGGTATTGGGAATACAGGCACAAAGAATGAAAGGACCCCTGCTCACAAGGAACTTACTTTCTAATAGAGCAGACAAGTACATATAACACACATGCAAAAATATAAAGTTAATTACAAACATATACAAAGTAATTAAATATAAGGTAATTTGAGAGGGAGGTCACAATTGGAACTCAGAAAACACTTCATGTAGAAGACTGTAGTTGAGCCATGTCTTAAAGGAAGAAAAAGATTGTTGTGGAGGTAACAAGGTACGGCATTCCTGGTATGTAGGATAGCCTGTATGAAGGCGAGGAGATGGGAGTTAATGTGTATGGGAAGAATCAAGAACTAATTTTGACTGGACTGCAGAGAATAGGAGAAAGAAGGATGTCCACTGAGGCTGGAAAAGTAGGTTGAGGCCAGGTTTTTCACGGCTTTAAAAACAAAGCAGAAGAGTTTATATTTTATCCTAGAAGGCACCATAGTTGATTGAATAAGAGAGTTGAGAGAAAAATAAATTTAGTTTTGTAGACATTGAGTTTAAGATGTCTCTGGGACGGGGCAGCTAGGTGGTGCAGTGGATGGAGCACCAGCCCTGGAGTCTGGAGGACTTGAGTTCAAATTTGGCCTCATAACACTCACTAGCTGTGTGACCCTAGGCAAGTCACTTAACCCCAATTGCCTCACCAAAAAAAAAAAAGATGTCTTTGGGACATCCAATTTGAAATGTTTTATTAGCCTTCCCACTGAGGGCTTAAGTTGCTAAATGTCTCTGAAACTCGGTTTCCTAATCTGTGAAATAAGGATGATACTTGCACAACTTAGCTTACAGGATTGTGTTAAGTAAAATGTTTTAAAGAATTCTTAAGTGCCAAATAAGTCTGATCTGTTACTATCAGACTGTCCATGTTCCTTCATCCTGACTACAAGACTATCCTGAAATACTTTGTTGAATGTAAAATCAGAGTAAATAGTATCTCTCTCGTTCCCGGGGTCATTACTTCTTTTTGTGAATCAGTGTTAGCTCCTATGAGTCACCTTATTCTTTTCTGAAGGCTCAAGAAATTCTCTGTCCTAGAATTTTGCCAGGAATCTACAGTCCACTTCATTCTCTAATTTCTAGATTCTGCTTTTTTCCCTTTTGGGGGAAACCAGGACATTTTTTTTCATCTTAATGTATAACTTAGTATTGATTAATATTTAGTGATGATCAAGCATTACTGGTTTTTTATTTTATTTTTGGTTCTTTTGATCAGTTTCTTCTCAGTCTAATGGTCTGACAATTTAACTGATAATGATTTAACACCACTGATAATGATGATACCTATTTGTTGGGCCCGAAAAATTGTCTATTGCCAGGTTTTCTGAAAGTCTGGGACTTCTGTAATATATTCGCAGAATTAATTTTCTATCTGATGAAATTAATTTTTTCCTCATTAGCTCGTTTGCTGTTATCAGCTATTTAAATATGTTGTCCTGTTAAATGAATATTTTCGTTTGGGGGAAAGAAGGAGAAATGAACGTTTTTGCTGCTGAATTCTTTATAGCCTCTTCTTCATGTCTGTCCCTTTGATCTTTAGGGATAAATTATGGGGATCCTGTATTTCAGTACTGGCTGTTCTGCCCCGAGTACTGAGACTGATGCTCCAGAATCTGCAGATCAATAAAACATGTCAGGAAGAGTTGCCAATTGTTGCTCAGCTGATTCGCTTGCTCCTACAGCAGGCACCACTGAGGGTACACATGATGACAAACGCACTTCTGGTACAGCAGATTGTCAAGGATATTAATGTTATGGTAAGAGGTTTTTTCACAAATCATTTCTTGGGTTTTAGCATTAAGATGCTAATAATGTAGTCTGAGCACGGTCCTGACCATTACATAACCATCTTGCTGTGGCCAAGGTTGGGAGTAGATTGTACCTTTGTGCTGACTAGTGCAGGATTTGTTACCTTTTGTCACTCTCAAGTGAGTGCTTTTACTTTTTTTTCCTGGTTCAAGCAGCATTCAGAATTCTAGCTGTTAGAATTTGTGATATCTCATACCAAGGGCCCAGATTTTAAGGCTATGAAGCTGCATAGGACTTTGGTGAGAAACCCTGTGTTATTGCTCAAGCAAGTTCTACCACATTTGATTTTGTGGACAGTGGTATTTGAGATCATAGGATCCTAGTAGATCTAGCTGGAAGAAAACTCAGAAGCCATCTACTTCAGTGGCCTCAAATTTTTGATCACCGCCCCCCCAAAATGTGAATATTTACTTATCTATAAATTACGTACATGTACTATTGTACTAAAAGGTATGTACCAGATAAAACTTACACAATAATAGACACTTTAAAAGGATGAGATGAAATAATGTTTTATCCTAAAGGGGAGCTCTAGAGGAGTTTACTGCTTTAGGAAATCAATTTGGAAGCTGTGTGGAGGATGGATTGGAGTGGGGAGAGATGACTAATTAAGCTATTTCAGGAGTCCCAGCACGAGCTGATGTTTTGAACCAAAAGTGCTCTGGTGACTGAGGCAGCTAGACTCAACACCAACATTTGAGGGCATAGAAGAGGGTAGGTGGGAGATGTGGATATAAAAAAGAGAAGATTTGGCAATTCACTGGATATATAGTATTGGAGACAAACCCCATTTCCCTTTTACACTATACCATGCTAGCTTCCATTAACAGCTACTTCTTGGAGATAAGTAATTCCAATTGAATTGTTGGTGTTGAAAGAATTTTTTATTCCCTGTAACTCCATGCTAGAGTATGTTAATTTTAAATGGAAGTCATATTTCTTTTGTTCCAAAGATGGAAAAATTATCATGGCTCTTAAACTAGGTAGGTTCTTTTCAGTGTTCAGAATCTTAGAAGATACTTTACCCAGCCTGCAGTGTCTGTTGTCTTATAAGCTACTAGGAAGGGTGTGTGCTTGGTGCCCTAACTATGCTGAGGATTATGTAAGATGATGGAGGAAGGGTAGAGTAAATGCCCTCTTTTTAAAATTCTCTTTTTGTCAGTAGAGTAGAAAGAACATTGAATTTATGGTCAGAAAGACCTTGGTTCTACGTCTGTACTTATTAAATATGTAACTGGACAAGTCACTTAACTCTTCGACCCTTACTTTGTCAGTTGACTTCTCTGAAAAATAGGGAATACCTGTGGTACTCCCCTCCCAGGAAATAATTTGCAAGCTGTAAAGCCCATTACAAGTCTTGTCGCTCTTTTCACTGAAGGGACCTGAATTGTAGGACTAGATTTCTCTTTCAGGCATCACCCACACACACTCTTTAGTCTTATTTAGCCTTGGCTGCCTTTAATCCGAACATTTTAGCCTTTCACCCTTTCCTTTTCAAACTGAACTCTGGCATTTGGCACTTTTAACTTTTGTTGTGTCTTATCCTAGAAGCCTGTAGCCTTCTCGGTGATATTTTTAAAATGCATTAAATAAAAATATATAGTATTATTAAAGAAACAAATTTATATTGAAATCGTTATATATATATATATATTTTAAAACAAGCTCCCCCTGATGAAGAACTCTTGTCTTTGAAGGACCCTCGAACCTGCTTAGGATTTCTGTTTTTTTTCTCTCAAGGAGTCCTTTCCATTCCTAAATTTTAATTCTCCCCTTAGGTCGTTGATGTCTTCTTTTTTTCCCTCCAGCTTGTGAGTACTTTTCTATTAGTACTTCTCTGAGACCATCCCTCCTTGAATCGGGAACACATTTTCTATTTGTTAGCATGTCAGAATACTAACCCTAACTCAGTGTACCTCATTCTTCTATAAAACCTGGGGCTGCTAGGATTATTACCCTCAGAGGTAATTTGTTTGAAACGGAAAACTTGAACTCATATAGTTTTTATTTTACTTGATGAGACAAGCAAAACAAGATTTGAATATTTTCTCTGTTCACTGTCATCCGTTGCTCAGTTTGCCCCAAGTGGTTTACTTATCTTTGCCTTGGTTTTGTTCTTGCTTTGAACAAAACATCAGATGACTCTTAAAGGAATTAACTCTGTATGATTCGTAATGCTGGAGGTTTACTGTTGCCAAAGGAGGAGTACACAGAGTGCAGCAGGCCATTTTCTTTTTTAATTAATAGTAGCTTTTATTTTTTCTCTCCCAACCCCATTGAAAAAAAGAACCCTTGTAACAAACATGCATATAGTCATGCACAGCAAATCTGAATTTTCAGTCTGTCACCTTTCTCTCAGGAGGTGGCTTTGTCGCTGGTCCCCTGGATTCATTGCATTGATTAGAGTTCTTAAGTCTTTCACAGTTGGCTTTTTAGTAATACTGTTATTATATAAATTGTTCTCCGAGTCAGTTTATGCAAGTGCTGCCAAGTCCCATTGGAACTATCTTCTTTGTGATTTCTTACCATATAGTAGTATTTCATTATTTTCCTATACCATGAATTGGTAAGCTGTTCCCCAATTCCTGGTTGCCCTCCCTCTTTTTCAGTTCTTTGCCACTTAAGGAAGAACTCCTTTATATAAACATTTTTGTACATATAGGTCCTTTCCCCTTTAATCCCTTTGAGATGAACGTTTAGTAGATGTATCTGTCACAGGCCTGTACAAGTAGCATGTATAAAGTAGTGTCTCAATTGGCTATCCCTGATTAACACTTAGAACCTTGACTGGCTTATAGTAATCTTTTTTTATTGATAGCTTTAAATTTTATATAACTTCCTTTTGCCACAGTATCACTCTCTTCCTCTCTCAGAGAATCATCCTTTATCACAAAGAATTTAAAAAAGGGGGGGAAACAGTTTATTCAGCAAGATCTCCAACACATAACCGAAATCTGACGTGCAGTTTTCAGTGCTTCTATTCAGAGAAGGGAATATGCGGAAAGGAAGTTTACTTGTATATCTTTTTTTAATAACATGACTTTCACTGGCTATTTTCCAACTAAGGGCACTTGAAAATTATTATCTCTCTACCTTTGAAGAAAGATGTTATCGTTTTTATGAATCTACCTCCCTGTCGAGGTTATGGTATGTGTTCATAGTGGAAAAATCAAAGTCAAATGGACTTTTGTCTCTATTAGTAGGCAAACAATATAAAGTTTAGTGACATCACTAGGACTACCCTAAGCCAGGTATTGCCAAGATTACTTTAATAATACTTGCAGTTTGAAATATTTCCAAGAGGCAGCATAGCATAGTGAATAGAGAGCTGGTCTCAGAGCCAGGAAGACAGGATTGCCAAGTCTTACCTCCGACTCTTACTAGCTCAAGACAAGGTATTCACTGTTGTCTGGGCTCAGGGTCAAATCTTGCTTCATTAGAAATCCTTCAGAAGGATCAGGACACCTGCCTTCGCCCTTAAATCATAGGCTAGAGCTGAGGGGGGGCTAGAGGGGGAGAAAAGCCTTTTAATATACCAAGCAGCATATCTGCTTTGGAGCTAAGTATGGGTAGGGTTTTTCAAGGCTGAAGAAACTACATAAAGCATCTCCATAATTTGTTTAAATAGTGTAGCCCTTCCTCTTAGAATATGCTAATAACTGGGGGGGTTGGGGAAATCATTTATACAAGATGGCTGTCCTCTACTGAAAATTCACTATAAAATGTTAACTGAACCCATAAGTCAGATTTAGTTGTGTATAATATTATTTCTTCTTTGTTAAACTTTGTAGTTCATTTGATGTAAGGAATAGTTAATGTGTAAACCACTGTTGTTGTGATCCCAAGGAATAACTCTCAGCCTTGTGGAGCTTACAGTCAAGTTAGAAATGTTGGCTAGGTCTGTTGTGACTTTCTCTATCAGGGAGGCCATTTTGGGGGAAAAAAGGCATAAATATTGTTAAATAAAAACACATGGCAGATACAACACAAAACAAAACCTGTTTCTGCCAAGACTTAGAGCAGAGGATACTGATTCTTTTTTTTTTCCCTCTCCTGCAGACAGTGAAGAGTGGAGGAACTCAGGAGCAGTGGCTTACAGACCTTCATTATTGCTTCAACATTTACCTGGCCAGCCGTCCTCAGACCACTGGGGCAGTTAGCATAGTCTGTTGAAGAGACACAATTTTAAACTGTTTACTTCTGTATTATTTTGAAAAAAAAGTTGGAACAATATTTGTCAATAAAGCTGAACTTTAAAGAAAGCTGCATGTGTGTTCCTTTCCTCTACTGTGACAATGAAGTGAAAGCATATAATACTGTTTTTACAAATGACAGTAATCAGTTGTGGATATTTTGATCATTATTGAGTATTAAAAAATACTCTTATCAAAGGGCACTACCGATTATGTATAATAGAGAAATGAACAAAAGCACGACAGTTTCAAGTCCATTTGCTCCTTTTTGTCTTTATATATACAATGAAGCTCCCCACTCCATTAGTCAGTCACTGTGTTTCATTTTTTTTTCAACGTGTGATGTTAAAATGAGATATGTATTTCAAACATTTTCTGTGACAAAATCCTGATAGTGGGTTTCATATTATTTTTCTGTACTATAATGTTCTCTTATTCCATTAAGGTAGAGTGTCTTATCACTATGTAGCCATCTGTCTGTAACACTGGCCATCTCACCAGTTAATCTAGATGATCTAGACTATTGAGATTTATACATTCAGAGAAGAGTTTTCTTCTAGCTATCTGTAGTTGGTAAAACATTTTATAGCTCATACTGTGGTTAATGTGTCATAATTACTCAATGGGAAATACAAGTAGTAAAGTTCACTAGCACTTCTCTTTTCCTTCTTGTGGAAACTTCCCAATTAAAAGTAGTCATCTCAAAAAGAAAATAGAATTCTATGCTCTTATTCATCATTCATTTGTATCTGACCAAATAGTTCCCCTAGGATGTGTAGAAATACTTTTGGATACAGTTCAGAACTGGAGGGGTCATGTGAGTAGCCAGTACTGGTAAAATTTCCAATACTAATTTGGATCTGATTTGAATAATTCCTCTTTTCTCCCCTCCCCTGGTTCAGGACAGAGAAAACAAGTGTAAGTTAAGAACACAGCTTCTCTTGCTTAACCCATTCCCTGTTGGGATGTTCACCAGTGAACATTGGAGATGAGGTCACTGGAGTAGGGTAGCAACTAGAGATGGGCATTTCGATATGACTTAAACGTGCATTTTTAATAATGAAGGGTCTGTATTTCATGGTCCATAAGTACTTATATTGTGATAAGTTGCATGTGTATCTCCCTGACAAGCTTTTAACTTGCTAAGTTTTAGCTTAGATTTTAACTTTTAACATTCTATAGGGGACAAAAATGGCTTGTCCTGACTCTTTCCACTTATAAACATCAAAATATTTTGCCTCTGTGATAAGTGCTAAAATTCTTTGCGAAAGTTAACAAAAATGTTAAATAACACAAATCTTTAGGTATTCTACTGTAGTCCTTCCAAGTTCATGCTGAATGAGATTACTCTTTGGGCCTGACCATTCAACCTGTTAGCAATCTGTTCGATGGTACTAATATTAAAATGAGCTAACAGGTAAAGCACTTTGCAAACTTTTAAAGTGTTATATAAATGTTAACTTATTACCATCTAATAGCCAAAGTGAAAATCAAAGTTTAATAAAATTATTTTTTGTTGAAGACAGGGAGTTAGAACTTCAGGTCCTGCTTCTAATCTAAGAGAAACTTTATAGCTGAAGGTTTTAATGGGGTTAGGAGAACCTCAGGATGAGGCAAAAGTGGTAGAAGTTGTGTTGAGGCTACTGACTTAGAAACAATAGTGAATTCATTTAACGGGACTGTCATTCAATACCATTTAAAAGTGCTTACTTTATTTAGGATGCATTATTACTCTGGCTTATTTTCATAGCAGCAGTTCATGGGGGAAGTCCTAGCCTCACAAGCAATCATTATACAGTTTACTCCTTGTTTTGCTAATCACCATCCTTCCCTGACATTTTAATAAATAGCCCCAAATTGACGTAGACTGAGAAAAAATACTATCATCTGCATGGTCTTTCAGAGAAATGGCATAGGCTTAATAATCCTAGTAACAACTATGTTTCCCAGTCATGATAGTGAGAACATTTATAAAATAAACTGTAATAAAAACTGTTCCAGCTTAGACCTCATAAGCAAGAAAACATACTCAGAAGTCAGTTTTGAACTTCTGTAAACATTGCCCCATTTCATGGCTAGATTTTTTTAAAGTGACTGAAATGTAAAATTTGGTGATTTTGCTAACAGAATCAACTGTTTTAGTTGTCCCATCTCTCATGAAGACAATTCTTTAGTGACTGGATTTTTGATTTCTTGTTTTCACCTCAGTGGCTGGTCTCATGTTGTAAGAGAAGTTCTTTGATTTTCCATTATTCTCAAGCAAGTGTACATACTGCAGGTTGCTTACTGTTAAAACAAAAGCCAAAACAGATGTTCCATGTCATTAGCTTTAGTTAAAAAATAAATTCCTCAGGATTGATAAGATGGTTTTAGTTCAACTTTCCTTACATTTTCTGGCTGATGTGACCTATGGTTTGATGATACAAAGTCTGATTGACTAAAAACCCTGGGAAAACAGAGGCTAAGTCTTTATAATCTAAACTTCACTGTTGTAGAAGGATGATTGACTTTACCCCAGCCTGATGTGGCTGCTTTTAGATAGCAGAAGATACCTAGCTAGGTGGCTATTTTTAAGCCTGTGTACTCAGTGATTGTGTATCTGGGAAAGGGAGGAAGAGGAGGTGTCAGTTATCCGGAGTTATCTTGGAAGTTCAGGAAGGTGAGAATCTTCCAGGAGTATTTATAAAAGGGCTGAGGACTGAGCCTTGAAAATTTCCTCAGGCTTTTAGGGGTCTGGAGGAGTATGAACCATTTTAGGGATTGCTAAGATCATTCAGGGCAAAGAAAAGACAAGGGTTAGGATGTCTCCTGCAATATGGTGCCAATTTCAGCTACATTTGCCAGTTCCTCACCCTCTTATTCCCTGAAAGAGCTACCAATACAATCTTCAGAAATTTCACACCAGGTTTCTTGAAGTTGGGGGTAGGGGAAGGATGATGAGTATAAATTTTCAGAGATTATGATAAATAAGGCAAGGATCTAGTAATTGCTACATGAGTTATCTTGAATGTATGCTTTAAAAATCAGAAATAGTGATAAAAGTAAGGAACATTTTAAACATGCAACATAAGCAGGATTGTAGGTAATCACTTTGATTAAATTAAGGTGGGTCACTTTATCAATGACTTTACGAAATCATTTGCACTTGAGTGTCTCTATCCCTAGATATAGACATAACATACACAAACATGTTCATACGGTATGCATGTGCTATGGTTATAAAATGACTGGTTTTCATGTGTGGTACAGATAAATCAGTTTCATTTTTAGATACAATTTACAGAAATGTATGGGCAGCTAGGTGGCATAGTGGATAGAATGCTGGGTCTGGAGTCTGAAAGACTTCCTGAGTTCAAATCTAGCTTCAGACACTAACTAGCTGTGTGACCCTGGGCGAGTCACTGTTTGCCTCCATTTCCTCATCTATAAAATGAGCTTGAGAAGGAAATGGCAAACCACTCCAGTATCTCTGCCAAGAAAACATCAAATAAGGTCACAAAGAGTAAGATAAAACTGAAATGACTGAACAGCAACAAACATGTATACGTGTATGAATATACATACATACACATATGTATGAATATACATACACATATATGTATGAATATACATACACACATGTATGCTAAATATATATGCTTAAATTTGGCTAATTTTGATATCCAGTAATATTTACTGGTTAAAATAAAGTTCAAGGACTTGATCAGTATTTAATGAAAAAAATGCATTTTGTGTTAGTGCCTTAGTTGGGAATAGGAAAAGAAATCATCTCTTTTTATTTCAATTAATAACCACTTTAAAAGAATTAATGATAACTTTAACCCATTTCAGGCTTTGTCAGGACGCTATATATGTATGACTAGAGATTTACTTAGCATACATACAATATGCTATTTATTTTAGTAAAATTTAATATACTTTTGTTTTCCTGGGGGAAAAAAAGGAACACACAGAACTTGCCAGCTTATATTTTAACATATGAATAGCATTCTTTTCCTTTATTTAAAAAAATTTTATTGGACAAACATTGTAAGGTAAGAAATAAGAATAAGCAACCTAAATCATAGTTTCTTGATATTACATATGACTATACAAATAGATTTTATTTTTACTGATCCTTGCTAGCTACATTTGGAGAGGCATGGTAGAGTGGATAGATAGTGAAGTCTTGCTTCTGACCTATACAAGTTGTGTGTCCATGAATCAATCAGTTAACGTCTCAGTGCATCAGGCAATTCTCTAAGACCAGAAAACTATAAGTTATAGATGAGTTGCTCAATGGCACAGATGCCTTCTCCAAATTTTCTTTCTAGGATTTTGAAGTTTTACCATTTAAAAACAAACTTTTCATGCCATAATGACAAATTAACACTCCAAAAGTAAATTCTTACATAGAAACTCTTCAATAGGTTATAACCTATTTCCAATCTTGTACTGGAAGATTAACAAGGATTCCTGAAGCCAGCATAGTAGTATTACTGATCAAATTAAATCATTTTGAACCCTTTACCTTGGGGAAGATTGTCACTCATCTCTCCCCAATGCTTATCTTTTTTTTAAAAACGAAACTAAATTAATGTTAGTGCTGGCAGTCACTTGTCACCTTCCAAGATAGGATTTGCTTACATAGAATAAGAAAATCTAGTGTAGGGAGAATGTTACCATAGATACTTATGGTTGGAGGCATTCACTGGACCTGGCATTTGCCACTGACGGCACTGAACTTATCAAACAAAAACACATTGCCTCAAAGATGAAGTTAAAGTTTTCTGAACTCTTATTAATTAGATAAATGGAAATGGGTATTGTTCTAAAAAAAAAAAAACAAAAACCAAACTGGGAAGGCTGACACTGTCCATTTTATCACGTTAAGGAAGTTAAACGCACCTACTCTTCTGCAATTAAGACTCAAGATGGCTTATAACCATATACAGGAAAAGGAAAAAAAAATCTCAAACTTTATAGCTTAGATGCTCCAATTATTCAGCTTCTATTGCTTTATGGGGTAACAAAATATAAAAAAGTTACATGTGAAACTATTTTATCTACTTTCTTTAATGTACTTAGTTTTAGAATACTGTCAACATACAAATAACCATGGCAATTTATGACTTGCCTCCTTTTGTGTCTTATTGTCCTGTGTCTCTACTTAACAGAGTATTTGTGAATATATTTTCCTCTTAGGGGTTTTGTTTGTAGAGGCAACATGGTATCAGAGTGGAGTGCTAGGCTGGGAGTCAGGAAGATGACGTAATTATAATTACATTCCTCACTCAAAGTGTTCATATTTGTAGGAGAATGGGCTCAAGAGCTTTGAGGGAAATGTTCTGTTGTTACTTTCATTGGTGTGTGTTTGTTAGATCGTTTCAGTTGTCTAACTCTTCATGATGCCATTTGGTATTTTCTTGGCAAAGATACTGGAGTGGTTTGCCATTTTTTTCTCCAGTTCATTTTACAGATGAGGAAACTGAGGCAAAAAAGGTTAAATGACTGGCCCAGAGCTAGTAAGTGTCTGAGGCCAGATTTCAACTCTCTAAGATGGGTCTTCCTAATTCAAGCCTGGCACTCTATCTACTGTGCTACCTAGCTGCCCTGTTACTTTGATTACTTAGTTGTTCAAATTTAGCAAAGTATGACTTTTACTGAATAGTAAACAGATCAGTGGGGGCTCAGCAACTATGATTTGTAAAGGATTCTGACCTACAAAGTGCCTAGAACCAAGAGTGGCTTTCTGGGGGCCCATGGGTAAGGGGGTGATGGGCCTGGGCATTCCATTTGTATACTTTCTATTTATCATTCTTAATTGCATTACGGTATTTTCTTACATTACTGTTCCACACTTTATCAAGCCATTTCCCAATTCATTTTAATTCAACAAACATTATGTACCAATTCTATGAAGTTGGAAAGTTAGGTTACTTTCAGATTTTTTTGTTCATTTGCAAATAATGGTAACATAAATATTTTTGAAAAGCTCTGTCATTATTCTGAAAAACAATGAAAATTGCTATCCACCTCCAGAGGAAGAACTGATGGAGTCTGAATGCAGATTAAAGCGTAATATTTTTACATTGTTTTTCTTGCTTTTTTTTTTTTTTTGGTCTGTTTTCTTCTGCAACACGGTGAATATGGAAATGTTTTTTACATGACTTCACAAGTATAATCTATATCAAATTGCTTGCCTTCTCAAGGTATGGAGGGGAGGGAGGGAGAATTTGGAACTTAAACATTTTAAAAAACAAATGTTAGAAATTTTTCTTACATGTAATTGAGAAAAATAAAAGATATGTCATTAGTAAAAGATCTATTATATGATTTAATTGGTGTGAGAACTCCTACCAATATATAGGCCCATCTATGACTTAGTAGAAAGTCCTAGGGAGTTTTCTGTAAATTATAGTCTTAGGGAGTCACCTGGGGCTAATAAAGGTTAGGCAACTTGCCCATGGTCACTTACCTAGTAAGGATTTGGACCTAGGCCCTCTTGACTCCAAATCCAACATTATGGGGCAGGGAGGGAGCACAGTGGATAAAGCCTTGGATCTGGAGTCAGGAAGACCGGATATACAATCCAGCCTCAGATACTTACTAGCTGTATGACACTGGACAAGTCACTTAATCTCCGTGTGCTTCTGTTTCCTCAGCTGTAAATTGGGGATAATAACAGTACCTACCTCCCACGGTTGTTTGTGAGGATCAAATGAAATAATATTTGCAAAGTGCTTAGCACAGTGCCTGGCACATACTTTGCATTATATAAATGTTTATTATTATGATTATGGATTATGATTATCCACTGTGCTATCCTCCTCCTCTCTCAAACATAAGACTTTTTAAAAAGTTCCTTAATAATGTTTTTATGGTATCTTCCCAATAACAGAATTGTTAGGTCTAAGAGTATGATCATTTTGCTATTCCTGCAATGCCCTGTCACATCACTCCCCAAAAGTTTCCACCACTTCTAAATTCCATCAGCAAGGCATACATATCTCTTCACAACCCTAACATTGAGTATTGTTATTTTTGTACGCTTTTACCAATTTGATGAATAAAACAATTTATTTTCAACGGTAATGCAAGAGGACATTGGAGAGTGAGTGTGAGCAAGGTTGCAGCACTAACAAATTACTACAAAGAAAAATGGTGGCTGTCCCCAAAGAAAGGTCTAACCAAAAAAGAAAAAGGGCTGATCAACTGGTGAGAGTCAGTCAATGAATATTTATTAAGTAGCCACCATGTGCCAGGCAAGGGATATAAACAAATAAAAACAAAGGCAGTCTGCCCTCAAAGAGTTTATAATCAGATGGGGTGAGAGTAAGAGATTCACCTTTGGACTACCCACATGCTGGCACCAGCATCCTCGTGATATCAAGAGTAAACAGGGGAGACCCCCAATATATTGCATGGGTCTATAGTGACAAACTTACGGAATATGGGCAAGAATCACAGAATGGGAAAGCATCAATTAAAAAAATCCACCTGAATGAGATCACAAATCCATTGCAGATTCTTTGCATAATACACATTTGCATGTCAGCCCTGATTCTTGCCTTGTTTGCCACGTGCATTGATGGTGGAAGCCATCGCAGTCATGAAATTAGTGCCAAGTCATAAAACCATGTAGACTGTGGTATGTACGGTAGGTAATTTTCTGTGTTTTTCTGTTGCGTAGTGCCTGCTCACAGAAAGATAAAAATGACTAGAAATTGAGAGGTAGCATGATATAGTAGATTAGGGCACTAGACAGAGTCAGAAAGACCTGGGTTCTCATCCTACCTTATATACTTACTAGCTGAGTGACCCTGGGCAAATCATTTGATCTGTCTGTTCCTTAGTTTCTTCATCTGCTAGATGATTTTTTAGTATACTACCCAAGAAAGACAGCCAGAAATATTACACATAATTGTATCTGTTGATGATGGGAAAAGGGCCAGGCTAGAGTGTGCTTAAAGCCTGGGGATGACTAAGAAGGTTTAAGACTTTAGAGGAAAGCATTTGTTAGCTCTTACCCCTACGGTTTTGTGCCCTTGTAAATTAAATTCTAATACTTCATTTTCTTTTTCTGTCCCACTACCTCAGTAATTGAAAACAATTTGCCTCTAACTTTAGAGGCATTAATGCTAACTGTAGTATTAATTTTACTACTAGTACTAAGAGTACTAGTACTATTAGTACTATTAGTAGTAGTATTACTAACTGCTTATAAAATGACTAACAATTACATTTCTAAGTTATAATTCTATAAAAAGCTTTTTTAAAAGTTAACAAGAATACACACTTGAAATCAAGAAGCCATTTAAAAAATTGGTATTAAAACCCTCAAAAATCCTACTCTGATAACATATCATGGCTTGGAGGTGATGCTAGGTCCTCAAAGGTCATTTCAGTGGAATGTAAGCCCTGGAGGGGCCTGTGTTAGAACATGGTCAAGGAGAGTCTATGATAAGAAAGAGCACCAGATTTGGAATCAAAGGACCTGGGTTCGAATCCTAGCTGTGCTCTTTTTTACCTCTGGACAGTCATCTAGCCTATCTGGGCCTTACTTTTACTTTTTTATAGTGAGTAGGCTAGGCTTGCGGTACTGTCAACCTTAAACAGAAATGGATCCCTGCAGGCTGCATATTGACTTAGAAAACCACAAATTAACATTATCTATGTTGTATTATATTTTCATTTTGTTAAATTACATTTTAATCTGCTTCTGGCCCAGGGGAATTCTGCTAGTGGCTTGCCCTCAGCTTCATTTGACACCTCCAGGCCACCTTATAATTTTTAGGTTTCTTCCAATTATTAAGTCCTACAAACTTATGAGTAGGGGCCAAGGATAGTTTTTTGTCTAGCTAAGTTTGGGGATGAAGTTCATGTGATTTTCTTTTGGCCACAGCCGCTGACAAAGACTACCCAGTATATTGGGGGGCTCCCCTGCTTTCTTTTGACATCATGAGGGTGCTGGTTAGACACATGAACCAACTAAAGATATTATCCCCCATTAGATGGCACACTCCTTGAGGGCAGGGACTGTCTCTGTTTTTAATTTGTATTTGCATCCCCAGCTCTTGGCACATGGTGAGTACTTAAATATTTATTGACTGACTAACTCTCACCCAGGGGTAGGAGGTTGCATCTGTGATGGTTAAGGGAGTGCCCATAGTGATCAAAATCACAGATACCTGAAATGTGGAAATGAAGAATTAAAAATTCAGGGTATATACAGAATTAACTATCATTAACACATTCCCAGCAATTCTCACTCATGCCTATGCCTCTAATACCTGGTGGTTATGCAAGTGAGGAGAAGATGAGCTCCTGGAGCAGCCACTCCAGATAGATGACCAGTGACTGCCTGTCCACAGGGCTCTGACTTACCTGAAATCAGGTGCATCGCAGAGAGAGGAGGCTTTGATGAAGGTCTCATGGAATGATGTACTTTCCCTTCCTGAGAGCATCCTAGAAGGAGGCAACAGTTATCAACCAATCAGTAGGAGGCTCATATGGCTCCATTTGAACCCAAATTCTCATTGAAAGTCCTAACTTACAGATACCTGAATAAACACAAAGTTCATCCTGTGTGTGTATTTATGGGGAGGTGGTATCATACAGGCCAAGGGGGTACTGTGATTGGGATTCCTTTGGAGGCTTTGTTTCAGAATGTCTTTGTTTTGTTGGCAAGAGTTATTTGGGAAAAAAAAAGTCATTTTATCACAGCATTATAGATTTATTTAGAGCAGGAAGGGGCCTTTGAGATCATCAATTCCAATATCCTTATTTTACAGGTGAGGAAACTGAGGCTGAGAAGAGGGTGACTTACTCAGAATCACCTAGCTAGTAAATATCTGAGGCAGGATTTGAACTTAGGTCTTCCTGATTCCAAATCCAGAGCTATGTCTATTTTGCCACCTAGACTTGAAGTCAGAAAATGTGTTTAAGTTCCATTTCCAATATTCACCAGCTGTGTGACCCTGGGCAAGTCACTTCTCTGTGAGCCTCTTCTTCCTCATCTGCAAAACGGAGATTTGTATCAACTCCTTCACAGATAGTAAACCTTAATGTGCTATATAGATATGGGTTATTATTGTCATTCTATTCCTTAATAATAATGATGGTAGCATTTATATAGAGCTTTACACATATCTCATTTTAACCTCACAACAATCCTGGAAAGTAGGTGCTAGTATTAACCCCATTGTACAGATGAGGAAACTGAGGGAGACAGAGGTCAAGTGATTGACCAGGGTCATCCATTTAGTAAGTATCTGAGGCAAGTTTCAAACTCAGGTCTTCCTGACTCCAAGTCCAGTATTTATCTACTGTGCAACCTAGTGGCCTCTTTTCTTTTTCACAGAATCATCAATTCTATGCAGATCATATTCTGGTTAGATATTTCAGATGGTAAAAGTGCCTAGAATTAGTCAGTAGAATCCATTATCATCAATAAACACTTAATGAATACCTCTGTGTGACAAAGTGCTAGTCGGCTTCCCCAGAGAGGGAGAGCCATACTAAATACATTCTATGAAATACCTCCCATATGTGAATTGAGCAAAGCTGAAAAAGATAATGTATTCAAATATGGCATTAGGGATACTCATATGTTTGTAAAAATTAGTTACAGTTATCCCTTCCACATTGCGGGGGTTGTTGTGGTTTGTCCTTCATTCTCTCTCCCTCTCTTTTTTTTTTTTTTTAAATGAGGCAATTGGGGTTAAGTGACTTGCCCAGAGTCACACAGCTAGTGAGTGTTATATGTCTGAAGCCAGATTTTAACTCAGGTCCTCCTGACTCCAGGGCCAGTGCTCTAACCACTGTACCACCTAGCTGCCCCTTGCCCTTCATTCTTGAGGAGGACCATGACATCAGGAAGGTGATGCCATGACATGCAAGTGAATTGGATTTAAGTGAGGGTGGACTGTGTAAAGTCACCAGCCTCACTTTCTCCTCTAGATTCATCTGGGTCCAGTGGCCAGATATCAATCAAGACAACTGGACATGGGTCAGGATGCAGTAGAAGACCTTGGTCTTTTTAAGCCAAGATTTTTCAGAAACATTGTGGGAATTAGAAGTGCACCATCCCCTCCCCCCAAAATCTAGAAAATCTGCATAAAATTTTTTGGTCCCCCCTTTCATACCAGAGAAGAAGTCTGAATTATTATGGTATTAAAAGATAAAATATGTTGATATTATGCAATACTATACACATATTTTATGCATTTCTGAGTTTTAAAATTTTTTTTCTGTGCCATCTGCTGACCTTCTTGTGTAGTCTGTGGCTTCTGCAAAACTCCCCTCAAATTCCCATTTAATTTCTTTCTTTTTTTAACTTTTTTTTGGGGGGCAGGGACTAGGCAATGGGGTTAAGTGACTTGCCCAGGGTCAACACAGCTAGTAAATGTTATGTGTATGAGGCTGTATTTGAACTCAGGTCTCTCTGACTTCAGGGCCAGTGCTCTATCCACTGCGCCACCTAGCTGCCCCTCCCATTTAATTTCTTATGCTGACCCAAGATATATTAAAACTGCCATGGGGAAAGTCGTGCTATAGAAGGGACAACTGTATAATATGCTTCTATAGAGCCTTAAACTTACATGTTTTGTATGAATGAGGCAGCAGATTAGCATCGTGAAGGCAGACACGGGTTTACAACTGCACATGACCACTATTTAAAGGAGGGGATTTGCCATGAAGGAGAACCCTTCTTCCAAGGTGTGGGTTTTTGTATTTAGATAGCAGAAAGCATCTAAAGGGATTCATGAAACTAGTAATGACCCAGGGGAAAAAAAAATCACATTGTCTGAAATGCTCAGATAATTGCTAAACCCTTGAAAATAACGTGTGAATGTGTTTGTTCCAGGGAGAATTTCAGAAGATGCTTCTCCACAACCTTCCCCACTGCTATGTCACATCTAGTTCACGCTTTGTAATGGGTGGGGATGGTGTTTCACCACAGAATCCGAGCATGATAAAGTGAGTTTCTTGTTACAGATACTCAACTGCGGGAGAAAGGGAATTACCATAGATCTGTTGGAGGACAGTTTGCTTGTTTTGTTTGATGAGCGAGTTGCTCTTGCTGGTAGATTTGGTAGTTTTACAGGACGAGACTGGTTTCAAGGCCTTGGGGTTCAGCTGTTTCTTCCAGGCAACCTGGAAGAGAAAGGTGGCCCTCTCTTGTCTCCACTTGTCTTCACCTTCTTCACCCCGTCGCCGAGCGCTGCAAAGCTCTGACAGTTTCTTTCGTAGCTGGTAACTAAGAAAAAGAAGAACACTTATTCGAGGTGAGCTAGGTTGGTCTGAATTCCATGAACCAGTTCATGTGCAAGGTTGTCTGAGGAATTCAGGAAGTCACAGCGGCTGATAATTTAGTCAAAGAAAAGTATTTGTTTAACAAATTTAATATCAGGTGTTTCCACCATCATCAGCTAATTCTGACTGGGCTTTCTCTGGATACACAAAATATATAGTATTGGCTATATTTAAAACTAGGTTTTTTGTTGGCATAGCATCTTCTCCAACTAAACGTGCGCTAAAGAATCCAAACCAATTTGTAGATATAACATGTATTTGGAGTTTGGGACATTTGTCTTTCTTCACTATAGTTAAAAGCTTTTTATCAAGTGCATTCTATATGTAAAAGGTTTTTTTTTTAAACAGCAATATTTTCTTTTTTAAAAAATTAATTTATTTTTAGTTTTCAACAATCACTTCCATAAGCTTTTGAGTTTTAAAATTTCTCCCCCTCCCTCCCCCACAGCAACATTTTCATTGAGACTAAGGTAAGATTAAATTCAACATCAACCTACTAATTTAAG
This sequence comes from Vombatus ursinus, assembly GCF_900497805.2. NCBI lineage: Eukaryota > Metazoa > Chordata > Mammalia > Diprotodontia > Vombatidae > Vombatus > Vombatus ursinus. The sequence goes on along the minus strand of NW_020954610.1, from coordinate 76,636,434 downwards.
AAATATTTATAAATTGTTTACTAATGGGCAAATCTTACTGGAAGAAGAATGATAAGAGATTTGAGTGAAGAACATGAAATAAAACATTTCAATTAAATAAACATTTATTAAGCACTTACTATGTGCCAAACACTGTGTTAGGCTCTGGGGATATAAGATTGAAAAAAGTAGTCCCTGCCTTCAAGAAGCTTACATTTTATTTCAGGCATTAGTGAAGGGATAAAGTGAATTTAGAAAAAAATTACTCTACCTGGAGCAAAGGGACAGAGAAACAATGTCTCTAGGATAAGGGAAGTGATAGTCTATGAAGCCGGATATGTATGAAGACTGGGTTCTGGGTCACTTTGACAGCAGCAAGTCATGATTTATAAAAGAGAAGACAGAGTCTAGATCAGGGGTGGGGAACCTGCAGCCTCGAGGCCACGTGTGGTCCTCTAGGTCCTCAAGTACGGCCCTTTGACTGAGTCCAAATTTACAGAACTTGAACTCAGATCTCTTGATCTCCAGTCTAGTGCTCTTAATTTGACTTCAGGTACTGGTTGCATACCAGCCATGACACTAGGTCTATGTTATTGTTGAGTCATTTTTTTTTGGACGTCTCCAATTCTTTGTGACCCCATTTGGGGTTTTCTTGGCAGAGATACTGGAGTGGTTTGCCATTTCCTTCTCCAGATCATTTTACAGATGAGGAAACTGAGGCAAACAAGGTTAAGTGACTTGCCCAGGGTCACACAGCTACAAAGTATCTGCGGCTAGATTTGAACTCTCAAAGATGAGTCTTCCTGACTCTAGGCCTGGCTCTCTATCCACTGGACCACCTAGCTGCCCTAGCTCTATAGCAACTTGTTAAGAAAAAGCTACCTGTGGTTGGTACTTATACATAATATCAAACTGGAGACCGTCCCAGCATATCATTATTTTTTTTTTCATAGTCTTAAGATGGAAAAAAAAATGACAAACAAAGATAAAATAGTGAAGAAAGAGCTATGAAAGTTTTTTCCCATCCCCAAATATGAATCCAGTAAGTGCAATTGGGTAACTCTCTAAGATTCTAAGTTTTAGATCAGGTGGCAACCTGCATTGGAAGAAGCATTTCCTCATCAGGAATGGCCCATACTAGTGAAATCACAGTTCTGGTCCAAAAAGTATAATTAGAATTTTTCAGTCATAAGTCTCTGATTCTGCATTCAGAAACTGAAGGCTGTTTTATAGCAATTTTCAGACTGTACTTCAATCAACAGCATTACTGGCTTTTCAAAGGGTTATACTGTTTGCAATAAGATGGCTTACAGGAATCCTGTTGAATTACTCCTCTAGGTGATACTATGGACCCAGCGTTCTTAGGAGAGATTGTGTGCCAGTTAGTGGATCATGGAAACTTACAGATAGAACTCGTCAGACCCTACCCCTTCGAGTGATAAAGAACAGATATTAGCGTTCTCTTCATTTCAGTCAGTGAACATCTGTCTTTTCGAACATGGTTTATTTTCCCTGTTAGCTTAGATTTCATTTTGTCTATTTCTTATGTTTTCAAGAAGAAATGTAAGAAAAAGCTTTCTTTCATCTTTTCCCCTACATCTTTCTGCCTTTGATAGTCTCTGTGAATTCTGATGCTTTCTTTCTATTTGTTATTCTTATAACAGTCCTTCAGTGCCAGCTGTCTAACACTGCATATACATACAAAACCATATATACACTACCATCTTCTTTTGACAGCCTTCTATTACCAAATACGTCAACATACTCTTTTGACAGCCATCTAATACCGAAAATATCACCATACTCCCGAGAGCCCTCTAACACTGAACAGACCACCATGCTCCTTTGACTGCACTCCAAACTCTTGTGTGAGGCTTTCAGTCCCCACCTCTTATCCTGCAGGGGCCATCTACCCAGAATGAGAAGTTGCTTTGCTCCAACCTCCAGATCTTCTCTGAGTCAAAGACTCCTCAAACGTGGCATTCTTTATCTCTATACTGTTACCACAAGGGTTAGGAGCTTAGGATGAAACTACCTAATAGGTTCTAATTTGTGAGATGTGGAACCTCTCAGGTTAATCTAAAGGCAGTAGGGGCAGATACGAGTTGTACAACTGAAAAGGACAGACAGTATTTTGGACAAGTTTCATCAAATTTGGCTAGTCAGCAGCGTTCTAAAAAAAAGAATAACAGCACATTATATAGGGCTTTAAGAATTACATTGTACTTTAATATACTATTTCATTTGATTCTTACTCACAAAAACCCTCTGAGGAAAGCGCCAGAAAGAATAACTGAGATTTTGATACTCTACACTTCTTCCCCTCCCCCTCAGGTGCTTCTCCCTTCTGATTGGATGATCGGTAGGTGGAACATCAAACTCCTAACCAAACTGTCCTTTTCTAGAAGTCTCACAACCTTCCTGGTAACTTCATTTTCCATCATCAGCTCTCCTTGGCTTCGACTCCATGGAATAACATGCCCCTGTGCTGGGTACTCCCCAGTGGCCCAGCCCTTCCTTTTTGGCTTCCTTTTTTGCATTGTCTTACCCCATTAGATTAGAAGCTCCTTGAGGGCAGAGACCATGTCTTTTTCTAATTTGTATCCCCTGCACTTAGCACACTATCTCATACATAGCAGGCACTTAATAAATGTTTATTGAATTGAACTGTCATTATACTAATATTAACGGTGGAGAAATTGAGCCACAGAAAACTTAAATGATTAGCTCAAAGTCATATAGCTAATAAGTGGTAGAAAAGACACTGGGTCTTCTGACTCCAAGTTTAATCCTCTTGCCATTATAGCATATCGTAGCTGCCCCAAATCTAATGTAAATGGTTGATAGTAGTGATACCTCTAATCCTTCCTGATACCCCCTAGGCAATAAAAGGTTCATATTTGGTACACCTTTACTAAGCAACATAGTTGTTGTTTGTCCTTCCTTCTCGAAGAGGACCAATGCCATTATAAGGGTGATGTCTTGACTTGTATATAAATTGGATTTAAATGAGGCAGAGCTGGGCAAAGTCATTAGCCTCACTTTCTATTCCAGAGACATCAAATTCCAGTGGCAAGACAAAAAGTCAAGATGATTGGCAATGGCCCAGGATGCAGTGGATGACCTTGGCCTTTCTAAATTAAGGTCTTTCCTAGGTTCCAGTATGTCTGAGGCCACATCCGTTCAATGACTAAAGGCTAGGTCAAACAATATGGCACGCTGTTACTGGATAGAAAATACGTCCCCCTGTTGTAACTTGGAAATGCTGTAGGGAAAAAAAAACTAATTAGTGCATTTAGGATATCAAGTTTATATGTTCCCAAAGAACTGTTAAAAAAATAAATCACTTCATCAAGAATAACGTTACCTTCTCCAGGCCCTCTGAATCACAGCAGCAGCGTGGTTCTTTTTCCGGAACAACTCTTTCCTTGTTCTTTCTTTTTCAATGATCATCAGCCGGCTCTCCAATGGGAGAAGTTCAATATTGAAATTCTGCCCCACTGGGGAGGACAAACGATCACCTGCATTTGCTGTTTTTGTCTTCACCGAGTTCAGCCTGTCACCAGGCATGGGGTGCATCCCTGTGTTATTGGGCCCGGGTCTTGCCAATCCTGTTTTACTTGGTAGCCCAGAGCAAACTCTTCCCACAACTTCATTATCTGCCCCTCTGCTTCTTTGTCCCCGATGACATGAAGCCTCATTCCCTGGGTAAGAGGGTTCCGCTTTGGCACTTCCAGGCCTGCTAGAACCAGCCGGAGAGCACCTCTCTCCTTTTAGCTCTTTACTTTGTCTTTTCATCGAGTACACTTTGGTCCTTGATACCGTTTCGCGGTGCTTGCGGTGCCTCAAGTTTCCAACTGGGCAGTTAGAATTCGGCAAGCTCATTGCTGCTATTCTGTCCAAGGGCTCACCGCTACAAGCCACTGTCCGCGTCCGATCTTCTAACTTCTCTCCAGCTCCCCTTGCCTTACTAGAAGAGGCATGCCTTGGGACACCCTTTCCTCTGAGAGATGGCGATTCTTGGCTTTTCTCACCTTCTGACTTAGAAATGGCCACCTGAGGCTTGTGTTCATTATCCCTTTCATTGGGGCCAAAGTGGACAGAAGGAACTTTGCCTTTGGAATGCTCTCTGGTTGATTCTTAAAAGAGACAGGAAAAGCAGATATTTATTAGCACTAAAATCACAAGGCACAGCTTATTTTGACACTTTATTTTTCTTTCTTCTTCTTCTTCTTCTTTTTTTTTTTTGGGTGAGGCAATTGGGGTCAAGTGACTTGCCCAGGGTCACACAGCTAGTAAGTGTCAAATGTCTGAAGCTGGATTTGAACTCAGGTCCTTCTGACTCCAAGGCTGGAGCTCTATCCACTGCACCACCTAGCTCCCTTGACACTTTATTTTGCGTACAATTGGTCCAGAAAATACTCTTATAGCAGAGGTCTCAACCTTTTCTATTCACTGTACCCCCTTGCCTTTCAGCAAACCTTCCTTTACACTCTATTCAATATGAAAAGAAATAAATTCTGGAGTTTATCCTATGTGAGAAATTAATAAAAATCAATTTAATAATATTCAATGTGAAATTAAATAGATTAATGTTTCATAAAGAAAACTTTCATTGGTACATAACCACATTTTTTAGGACCAGAAATTCTATTTCTTTTTAACCCAAAGTTCATTGTTAAGGGCAGCTAGGCAGTACAGTGGATAGAGCATAGGGGCCTGGAGTCAGGAAGACCTGAGTTAAAATCTGGCCCCAGATACTTACTAGCTGTGTGACTCGGGGCAAGCCACTTAACCCTTGTTTGCTTCAGTTTCCTCAACTGTAAAATGGGGATAAAAATAGCACTTACCTCCTAGGGTTGTGAGGATTATATGAGATGTAAAATGCTTACCACAGTGCCTGGTACATAGTAAGTGCTATACAAACATTAGCTCTTATTATTTGTAGTAGTCGTGGTACAGTTTTTGAAATAGTAGCATATCCAATCTGTTGCTTTGGATTTGATCAAGAACAGATTGAGAATTCTAATTCATCCTGTTGTTATAGATGGAATGAATGCCTTGTGAGCACATCTAAGAATAGGACATGCTTCCCCAAAATTTTGTAACTTCATCGATTGGAAATCAATTCAGAGTTTCCAGTTATTGTGGAGATAATTTAGCTTGTTTTTCCATTGGATTGTTGCCACTGATTTTTTTTTACTCTCTTAATACAAGAAAGGTTTCATATCTAACCTCATTCCTTGGGTTTTGGCCAGTAGGAATTACTCCTTTAATTGTCTCTCTCAAATATTTCAGACGCATAACACTTCCTTTCCTACTCCACATTACCTTCTCACTGTTCTCTCTCCACTCCTCAATATTTTTCACTAGCCCTACTACTTTTAGAATATTTCAATAGAATAATATAATATTTTTACCAAATATTTCCCATGTCCTCTTGACATGTTTCTCTTACTTGCTGGAGGCATGCCTACCCCAGGTTGGGAAACCCTTGTTCTCTAGCATCACAGTGATGCTGATGATAGTAATAATGATGGGGGATGGACAGAGAGGCAATAATACTTCTCATATTGAGCTTCAAAAGACTGTTCCCTGGCATGTACTTTATCTTTGTTAAAACAAGGGTTAGGCCCACAGGGGTGGGGAACTTGCAGCCTTGAGGCCAGATGTGGCCTTCTGGGTCCTTGGGTGCAGCCTTTTGATCAAGTCCGAGTTTTACAGAACAAATCCTTTTATTAAGGGGATTTGTTCTGTGAGGTTTGGATTCAGTCAAAGGGCTGCACTTGAGGACCTAGGGAGCCGTATGTGACCTCAAGGTCGCAGGTTTCCTTACCCCTGGGTTAGGTCATGGCTCAATCACATGAAATAAGGAAGCTTACAGTTCAGAAACGTAAATAAGTTTGAAAAATCTTGCAGCCAATAACACTTTCATCATTCCACAAAAACAGCACTGATCCTAGCTACATTTTCCAATATCTCTCTCTTACTCTTACAGTCCTGTCCAGTTCTAAAATCCTATCTTCCTTCCCTCTCTAGCCATGACCACTCACTTTGAGATCCTCCATCCTTTCATTGGGTCGCCCTCACCACCGATAGTTTCAATAGAAAGAGCGCCGAGTCAGACACCTGAAGATCCTGGTCATAGTTCTTGCTCTGTCTTAGTCTCACTGTGTTATCTTGGGCAAATTATTTGCTCTCCTCCAGTGCCTTAACTTCCTCATATTTAAAACGGGGATGGCGAACCCTGTGTAGAGGGATATAAGACTCAAAAACCATAAAAGACAAGGACGCTTTAGACAAAAATTGTTATGCCGATGAGGATTGTGAGGCATGGTGGGGTACTGGAATGGGAGTCAGGTGACCTGGTTTCAGATCTCAGCTCTGCTGCTTCTGGTGAGATCTAGACCGAGTCAAGTTTCCACTCAAGCTTCAATTTTCTCATCTGTGAAATGGGGTGGGTTTGGACTAAGGTCCTTTCTAGATCTAAATCTACGATTCTAGGATCTTTAAGGTGTCATCCAAGGTTAACATTGTTCTAACCTGAGAAGGTGAAATCTGTGGCTATGTAATAGAATATTTTGGGCAAAGCTAATGAGTTGTGGCATTTGCAATCATTACTTTTTATTGAGGTTTGCAAACTTGGCGCTGGAGGTATTTGTTTCCCACTTGGTTACTAATGGGGTAAGCAACATCTGGGAAAGTGGTGATTCTTGGGTTATGGAAATCTGGTCTACATAGTCAGGTTGTAGCTGCAGGTGTGATTAACTGAATTAACCTCATAGCTGGCTTTGCTTATCTATGCATTTTTATTGAAGGGAATAGGGAGAAGGAGTGAAATAGACATGACTGTGATACTAAGAAAAAGTAAAAGAAACCAATAAAGAAAGCCTTGTCAGCACCCTGTTAGCTAAAAGAGACATTAGCCCAGCTTCCAGGCAGTATGGTTCAGTGGAAAGAAACAAAGGAGCTGGGCTCAAATCCTTTCTTTGACAATTTCTACCTCTGTGACCCTGGGTAAGTCACTTAACCTCCTTTGCCCTCAGTTTCCTTATCTGTAAAGTGAAAAGGTTGAACCAGATAACCTCTTATTTCCTTTACAACTTTAGAGACATGATTCTGATATCTACTGTTTCATTAGTGTGAGTTAAAATGTACCTTTTTGTCTTTGGTGATTTTCTCCCTGTTTTTCTGTGGAAGGAAATTGCTCTTTTCTGTTTGCTATGTCTGGGGACACTCCTGGGGACCCTCTGTTTTTTCCCATTCGGCTTGGAGAGGCATTGCTGGAGAATGGTGGTTTGCCAGGAATAATCGTGGGTTTGCTGGGCGGCTGTGGAGGCCTGGTGGCTGGGGTTCGCTTCTCTGGAAGCTTCTGTGCTTGTGTTCGGCCCTTCATGTGGTTCAGCGTTCCCTTTTGGTGTTCTCCTTCTTTCCTCTTGCTTTCTTCTTCACGTTTTCTAGAATCAAAGCCAATGCTTTTTATCAACAAGACTGAATGTCAGGGCATCCCAAAGTAGTCGGAGAATCTTAGTATTCCCTAGCTAGCTCAAATTCATTCGGTGCTTTCAAGTTACAAAGCACTGAGTTACGTACGTGTTTATTGGAAAGGGAGCTGATTTCACATGCTACCAATTGCTTGGCAGGGTCTGCTTGGCTACTCAACATTCCTTCTACCTAACCATTGCTGAATCTCTGTCTTATTCTCCCCAGGGACTGATCCAAACCTTTTTCTCTCTCTTCAAGCCCTCATTTGTCTGAGGTAGTTATTAAAGACGGATTATTTATATGGTTAACCAAATGCCCTAAAGCATGTATGCCATTTTTTTTATTCATTGCAAAAGCTATGTCGCTTCTATTCTTTTATTTTTTAAATTTATTTATTTTTAGTTTTCAACATTCACTTCCATAAGATTTTGAATTCCAAATTTTCTCCCCATCTCTCCCCTCCCCCCACCCCAAGATAGCTTGCAATTTGATATAGGCTCTACATAAACATTCATATTGAGCCTATTTTCACATTAGTCATGTTGTAAAGAAGAATTAGAACTAATGAGAGAAACCATGAGAAAGAAGAAACAAACAAAAAAAGAGAAAAAGCACAAATAATATGCTTTGATCTGCTTTCAGACTCCATAGTTCTTTTTCTGGATGTGGACAGCATTTTTCATCACGAGTCCTTTGGAGTTGTTTTGGATCCTTGCATTGCTGAGAAGGGATGAGTCTATCAAAGTCAGTCGCCAAATATTGTGCCTATTACTGTATACAATAGTCTCCTGGTTCTGCTCACTTCACTCAGTATCAGTTCAGATAAGTCTTTACAGGTTTTTCTGATGCAGCTTCTATTCTTTTTCTTTTTTTTTTGCTGAGGCAATTGCGGTTAAGTGACTTGCCCAGGGTCACACAGCTAGTAAGTGTCAAGTGTCTGATATTCGTAAATTCTTAGCATCACCCACTCTGTCATCCTTTCTTTCACAGAAGAAGAAGCATCCCTACTTCTCACTAAGGCCACACTACTTAGACCTTTGATCTTATTCTCTACGCTTTCTCTCTCTTGTGTATCTTCAGTTTCTCATTCTTCCATCTTCCTACAAAGTGCTCAGATCTCTCTAAATCCTAAAAAAAAAAATCTCTCCTTTAATCACCGCACCTCCGCCCACCTACTATCCGGTTTCTCTCTACTTCACTGCTAAATTCCTTTAAAAAGCTCTCAGGTGTTCATGTTACTCCTTCCTTACTATCGCCTCACCTCCTCGGAGTCTCTCTTCTCATCTCACCTTTTGACAAACTGCTCTCTTAAAGGTCACCAATAACTTGCTAATCACCACATTGACAAATGAACACTTTCTCTCAGTGCTTTTGACCTTTCTGAAACATTTGACAGTTGCTGACAACCTCTCATCTGTATGCTTACACCTCACTTAATTTTAGAGACAGCACACACTCCTAAACTGTTGTCTACCCTTTTGCTGACACACTTATGGCGGATGTTTCCCTAAGGCTCTATCCTTGGCCCTCTGCTCTTTTTTTCTATCTTTATACTTCCTCCCTTGGCCATGTCATTTCCAGTCATTGATTTCAACTACCTGTATTCAGGGGATTCCTAAATCTCTCTCTCCAGCCCGACTCCTCTTCTTAGCTCTTGAAACTTATCTTCAATCACAAGAAATTTCAAGTTGGGTAGCTCACTAGCAACTCAAACTCAATGTGTTAGAAAAGTGATTTTCTTATCTTTCTCCCTAAACCTCCTCCTCCTTTTGACTTTAGAATTCTGTCTGTAATATCAACATTTACTTAATCTCTCATGTTCAAAACCTTGGAGTTATATTTAATACTCCCTTTCCCTCACTATTCACATCTAAGCAATGGACACTATCCTGTGGTATATCGCAGTCTTTGGGACATCTCTTGAATCTATATTAATCTCCTCTCTATTCCTACAACCACAAACTTTAGTACGGGTTCTCATTATCTCTCGCCTAGATTTTTGTAGATGCCTTCTAAGCAGGGCTTAACTGTTTCCTTTCTCTCCCCACTTCAATCCATCCCTTTCATTGCTGCCAGAATAATCTTCCTTATGCCTAGATTTACTTATATGACTTATATTGGCTCCCTATTGTCTACTGAGTAAAATCGGTCATAGCAATTTTCTAATCAGTCAGTCAGTCAGAGAGCATTTGCCTACTTACTGCGTGCCAGGCACTGAGGATACAAAGAAAGACAAAAAAACAGTCTCTACCCTTAAGTTGCTCCCAAGCTAATAGGAGAGATAGTATGTAAAAAACCAATGTACAAATAAGATATATACAGGATAAATTGGAAATGAAGGCACTAAGATTAAGGGGGACTGGAAAAGTCATCTTAAAGAAGGTGGGACTTTGGCTGAGACTTGAAGAAAGCCACAAGGCAGAAATGAGGAGGGGGAGAGTTCTAAGTATGGAAAATAGCCAAGGAACATGCTTAGAGCTGGCCACAAGATGTACTATAAACAATGACAAACAAATGAGGATTTTACTTCTAGCACATAGGAAAAGAAGGACGAATTTTAACAGTGATGTTCAGAAAGACCACAATGGTTTTTTTTGTCTTCGTGATCCCATTTGGGATTTTCTTGGCAAACAAAGTGGAGCGGTTTGTCATTTCATTCTCCAGCTCATTTTACAAATAAAGAATTGAGGCAAACAGGGTTAAGCGACTTGCCTGGGGTCACACAGTGAGGAAGTGTGTGAGGTCAGATTTGAACTCATGAAGAGTCTTCCTGTTTCCAACCCCAGTGCTCTGTCCACCTAGGTGCTCTCAAGGGACTGTTATCTATGCTCAAAGTGTAGACTGGTTTACCTGCTAACAGATAAGATAAATGGACTCCTGGGACTCTACTCTCCAGGTTATCAGAGGGAATGAAGTGCTCCTTAAAACAAAGAGAAGGGCTTCAATGTAAAAAAGAAAAAGAATCCGCCGAGGCAGAGGGGAATCCTAATGTGTTGTCAGAAAGTGAGCAGGCAGAAGAATGTGCCATGGAAAAGGAAGAGAAAAATGAGGAGCACTGAAAGCTCGGGATTAAGTAACCCATATAAGGTCCTTCCCAAGAGCAGCAAGTAGCAGGTACATAGGGTTCTGCTCATGGGTAGGTCAAACTAATATAATAAAAATGACAATTCTACCTAAATTAATTCATTTATTCAGGGTCATACCAATTAAACTACCCAAAATTATTTTATAGAGCTAGAAAAAAATAATAACAAAATTCATCTGGAAGAACAAAAGCTCAAGAATATCAAAGGAATTAATGAAAAGAAATGCAAGGAAAGGTGGCCAAACTGTACCAGATCTAAAACTGTATTAATAAACAGCAATCATCAAAACTATTTGGTGCTGGCTAAAAAATAGAGTGGTGGATCAGTGGAATAGGTTAGGTATACAAGACACGGTAGTCAATGACTATATTGATCTACTGTTTGATAAACTCAAAGACTCCAGCTTCTGGGATAAGAACTCATTATTTGACAAAAAATGCTGGGAAAACTGGAAAATAGTATAGCAGAAACTAAGCATAGACCAACATCTTACACCACATACCAAGATAAGATCAAAATAGGTATGTGATTTAGACATGAAGGTTGACACCATAAGCAAATTAGGAGAGCAAGGAATAGTTTACCTGTCAGATCTATGGAAAAGGGAAGAATTTATAACAAAATGAGATATAGAGAACATTATGAAATGCAAAATGGATAATTTTGATTATATTAAATTGAAAAGGTTTTGCACAAACAAAGCCAATGCAACCAAGATTAGAAGGGAAGCAGAAAGCTGGGCAGCCAGCTTCTCTGATAAAGGTCTCATTTCCAAAATATATAGAAAACTAAGTCAAATTTATAAGAATGTAAGTCATTCCCCAATTGACAAATGGTCAAAGGATATGAACAGGCAGTTTTCAGATGAAGACATCAAAGCCATCTAAACACATAAGAAAAAAAATGTCCCAAATCACTATTGATTTGAGAAATGCAAATTAAAACAACTCTGAGGTATCACTGTACACTTATCAGATTAGCTAATATGACAGAACAGGAAAATGATAAATGTTGGAGAAGATGAGCGAAAATTGAAACACTAATGCATTGTTGGTGGAGTTGTGAACTGATCCAACCATTCTGGAGAGCAATTTGGAACTATTACCAAAGGGCAACCAAACTGTGTATATCCTTTGATTCGGCAATAGCACTACTAGGTCTGTATCCCAAAGAGATCATAAAAAAGGGAAAAGGACCCACATGTACAAAAATATTTATAGCAAATCTTTTTTGGTGGCAAAGAATTGGAAATTGAGGGGATGCCCATCAACTGGGGAAATGGCTGAACAAGCTGTGGTATATGAATATTACATTCATACTATTGTTCCATTAGAAATGATGAGCAGGCAGATTTCAGAAAAACCTGGAAAGACTTACATAAACTGATGCTGAATGAAGTGAGCAGAACCAGGAGAACATTGAAACATTGTGCGATGACCAACTTTGATAGACTTAGCTCTTCTCAGGATAACTTTTCTTAGTTGAGTCTCTTGCCAAGCTCTTTTAAACTTGATTTTCTTTCCACTATTTAATGTTTTATGAGAAGATACTGCTCATAATCTGCTATTCTTCATATGATTTTATAAATGAATTTATTCCTATGATTATCTTTGGCTGCCATATCTCTCTGCTTAGCAAGATTAAGTATTTGCTTTTTGAGGTGATTTCTAGGCTTTTTTGTTCCTTTCATGCTAATTAATTTATATTTAGGGAATGGTGATAATTTGTGTCAATGTCTGATCCTATCTCCTCTTCCTATGTTTTAGGCATGAATAGCCTATTCAGGTAAGTTAGGTTGGAGCTGTTTTGATTGCATAACATATCATTTTCATATTTTCTTCTAACTTTGTGTTTGTTTTGATCTTTCCTGTAACAAGACAACCATCTAACAGTACAGTCATCTGACTATGACTTCGACATCAACAAGCCATTTCCTGTCTACTGAAATGTAATTAATTTCATTTTTATAATGTTACGTGATGCTATGTCCAGCACAACCCTTCCCCTCCCCCACCTTTGGGAATACTTTTCTCAAAGAAAGTATTCCTAATACGTAGGCATGAAATGTCTTTATTTCTACCAACAATTTACTTCCCTCATTTCTTGTCCAGAAATAAATTTCCTAACATATTTTTTGTCATCTTCCCCATGCCTACCTTTGTATTAAAGCTACTGGGTATCAAAGTACACATTGATTTAATTTGGAAGGTCTTACTGAGTTCTTTGGATAATTTCCCTACCTGAGCCTCTACAATAGATGTTGGCATGTGAGAGGAGATACAGTAATTTTCATAGCAGTCCTTTGCATATATTTATCATGAGCACTGAGGTTCAACAGTCCTAATGTCCTTTGAGAAACATCCTTTGAGAAGATGTTTCTTATTTCCTTTGGAGTAGGTTTATCCTTTCAACTCCTTTTCTCTTTTCCATCCAAGGAGAACTTGCAAAGCATCTTTGCATTTAGCTATTTTGTCCTCTGATAATTTTTATCGTAAGAATGTTAAGATTGACGTCACTAGATACAGATCTCACATTTAGAATACCAGTAGGTAATTTAAAATGTACAGATGGCATAGAAACTATGAATCTTAGCATCCTCTGTCCCTTTCCCCAACTCTGCTAATGGCTCTGAAGATGCAGAAGGAGGCCACATAGGATCCAGGGCCATTTTAAATTTGACTTTTAAAAAATTGGTTTTCTTTGGGGACCATGGTAGTATTTTTCATTTGTCTAAAGCGTTCATCATTAAGACTCCAGACCCTTGGTAATGAGCCTTTTCGAACTTAGTGAGCTAACTCTCAGAAAGGAAACATATTGGCAGGGGTCATTAAAGATAATATGAAAGTCAAATTAAGTTCAAGAAAATAATACAAGAAATCTTACAAAGCATTATATGTCGCATATCAAATACTATTAAACATTTTAGGACTTCCAAGAGGTAGAGATAACTGTGGGCTATGGTGTTTCAGGAAAGGCTTTATAGAGAAGATAACATTTGAGCTATCTTAAAGTATTTGGAGAGGTGACATGTGGAGAAGCTTAGGAGGATATGTGAGTAAAAGCACAATGACATGGAAACATGAGGTATTGCTGGGATACTGGTAGACTAGTCTAGATGGAATGATGGGTACTTGTATAGGAGTGATGAGGGAGAAAGATGGGAAGGTTGGTTGGGGCCAAACTGTGGACAGCTTAGAATGCCAGGCTAGAGAACTAGACTTTATTTTTAGGCAATAGGAGATACTGAAGATATCTGAGCAGGGGAATGACATAATTAGAGCACCTTTTGAGATCAATCTGATGGCAGTGTGTAGTATGGAATGCATCTGAGATAGACTAGAGTCAGGAAGATGAATTAGGAGGCTTGTTACAATAGTTTAGGTATGAGTATGGTGGTTGCAGTGGAAGTGGAAAGGAAACGACAATATGTGACATTTTTTTCAGAGAATCAATGGGACTACATATAAGACCTGCATATGGATTTATTTTTGCCTCTGTCTAAAAACAAAGTTGACATCATCGGTGTGTGTGAAGCACGATGAACGGCAGATCTTATGTCAGAGTAGAAAATTGGCGATCACAACCTCCTTGGAAAGACCCGCAAGAATGGTGCCCATATGGGTGGTATTGGCTTCACTGTTTGTAAGAATGCTGTTTGCCACATTAAAAGTTGTGATTTCCTCTTGCCTTAAATGCTAAAACTACGTCAATGCAAGAGTCTGAAAATTATTCAAGTATATGTGCCAGCACAGAGCAATAGCCAATATTGAAAGATAGCAAATGAGATATTAGGAAGATTCTGTTCAGACCTTGAAAAGATGATGAAAGAAATGCCAACCAAGATTATTATGCAGAGTGATTTTAGTTCCAGCCCAGGACAGAGTACCAGGCAGGATAAGACTTCCATTGGCAAGTCTGGAAGAATTGTGGTTTGATCTTAGCCACCTCTATTATCAGTAAACAACAATGCATGGTTACAGATGGTGGAGAAATACTTATGGAGAAGTCTCATGGAAAGATATACAATCAAAATGATTTTGTTCTCAGGGACAAAAGGAGTTCTCTAACATATCTGTTGTCACAGAATCATTGGCAATGAGAAACCATTGGTTTCTCAGAGGGATACTAATTCAAGATATTCTAGAAGAATTGAGGAAAACCCAAAAGGCCCTGATCAGAAAACTGTTCCATGAGATAACAATGGCTGGTGAACTAGAATGGAAAGATATTTGATTCAAGGAAGAAAAGGAATCAGTTCAGGCTGAGCTTCATTTCTTTATGAAGCTCAGCCACCAAGAGATCAGGGCAATCTGAAAAAGGTAAATGAATGAGTATTGTTGTTTGGCAAGAGCCACCAAGATGAATGAAGGAGGAAAGTTTGAGAGGGAAGAAGACAAAATATTATGCCAAGAATCAGGGTAGGATTGCACCGACTAGAAAGGAGTAAAGAGATAACTGGGAAGAAAAAAAAAAGCTTGAGAAAGAAATCTTTGACTAAAGTAGAAAATAGTTGTCATGACAAAGAACAGACCAGGGTAAAAATAGTTTCTATGAAGAATATGACAATGACTTCTAGACTTCTTGCATTTATGTGACTGGTGTGAATTGACCGTGAAGGCATCATACATGCTATTTGGAACCAAGTGGCAGAATCAGTTAAATAAATGCATATTGGGAAATTATGGGATCTATTCTGAACACCATCTCAAGAAGAGATGGAAGACATAGAAGAGTTATTCCATAAATCACTGCATGTACTTCACAAGTTATCCTGTAAGTAATTTTATTCCTTCATTTGTGAAAAATGAAAAGCTATGCTTCTGAAAAAAATATGATCCTGATAACCTTTGCTGTTCTCCTAGAACTCCATAAACTCTCCACCTAAAGCTTACTCTCCCATATCAAATAAGACAAAGGAATATCATGAATTCCACAAAACCATCATGCCAAGCATCAAGGAAGCTCTTAATAAACGCCTATTCATCAATTGAAGCCACAAGCAGGCTTGTTTTCATGTTATTTAACCATCGATCACAATGCAGTCTGATAATAAAGAAAAATGCAAAGAATATTGAGTATCCATAGGCTGTGTGAACTATAAAGGTGACTTAATGGAAATACCGATGATATTGAAAACACCTTGCTCAAGAGTAGAGTAAATCCAATGAGTGCTGAGATCACTGAAGAGATGAATGTTGAATTTGGAACTGATATCAAGTTGTTTGTATTTCTGTAACAAATCAGGATCTTTAGAGGAGTTCAGCAAGGGGATACCATCACCCTGAAACTATTCATTGCTACACTGGAGGTGCACTGGGAACATGACTGAAAAACAATACATCACAATTATGATTGATGGTGAACACATCACACAATTACTTCTCACAAGTGATCGCGTCTTGTTCACAAGTGTAGAAAAGTTGGAGTTGTAGAAAAGAAAAACTAGCAGATGAAGCTGCAGAGTGTACATAAGCTATTTAGCTCAGAAGTAAACATGGATCAAATAAAGTGGATGCAAAATGAGCAGTCCCACTAAGCAAGGTCTATGTGGATGGCTTGGAGATCCAAAAAAGTAGTGGAATCCAGCTTCCTCAAGCCATTGATTCCAGCAAGATCAGAACATAAGATTAAATAACCAATATTCATAGAATGCTTTAAAGTTCTCCAAGCATTTTACATACATTCTGCTACTTGAGCCTCAATAACCTGTGAGGTATATTCTATAGGTATTATCCCCATTTTGCAGATAATGAAACAGACTCATTACCAGTACTCTATCTATTACGCAATAATATCTTTCTAACTGGCATAGATGGATTCTTTAATAGATAAGTGATCAAAAAAGTGAATAGTGAAGAGAATTGCAGATTACTAACAACCATATGAAACTAAGAATATGAGAAGTAAAAATTAAAATAACTAAGGCTTCACTGTACAGCCAGGAAATTGGCAAAGATGACAGGAGATGGAAATGGTTAATGTTGATGAGATTATGGGAAGACAGGCATAATACCGGTACAGCCTTGAAGTGGTCCAATCAACTTGGAAAATATTTGGAATTATATGAAAAAAATGACTGATACACCTTGACCCAGAGATCCCACTCCTAGGCATATACCCCAAAGGAAGTCAAAGACGAAAAGAAAGGTCCCATATACACCAAAATATTCATATCATCAATTTTTGTGATGGCAAAGAACCAGAACCAAAATTCCTGCTCCCATTGATTCAGCCATTTCTCAATTGTTGGGCCCTTTAGTTTAGTTCCAGAGAGTTTTTTTTGGTTGCAACTACAAATAATTTTGCCATAAATATCTGTAAGTGACTGACTTTTCCTCTTCTCTTTTTTGCTAAAACTCTGAGATCATTGTAGTAGGTGTTCAGAAAATATCTACTGAAGAATGAAGCAGTGTCTGGTGCCAAATTCTCTAGTAATGGGACTCCAGTAATTGTAGCATCCCTGCTTTATTACCTCCTGAAAGTGGAGATGGGTAGGGGTAGGGTCTTTTGGGGTTGGAAAAACTCCTAGATAATGGGAACAGCAGTAAAGATGCTATGGGGACTTTGGAAGTAGAAAGGAGAAAGGAATGGGAGTGTGTCTTACAATTCAAAATGGGTCTGCAGTCTGGCCAGTTGTGTTGGTTGATGCCTTTAAGCCTCAGGTTAAAGGTAAGCTACCCGTATACAGATCTTCAAAAAGAAATGGTGAGGAAGGAGGGTAAGGGGGAAGCCTGAAGCATTTTCCAAGTCACTGGTGAAGTCCATTTAGTTTCCTTTATGGAGCCCAATATTTGCTTTTCACAAATTTCAGTTCTTGTGTATGGGGATAAGTTCATGATCTATGGCTGAAATGGTCTTGCACTCGTATTTGTTCTTCATAGCGGTTAGAGAATAACGCCACCCTCTTCTTGGGAAAAGTGGACAGATGGTAAGTGTCAGAGCATGCAGCTCTCTGATACTTTGATTTGACTCGGATTCTGTAACATGGTTTGCTGACTGTCAACACACTAACTCACAGCACAGCAAATGACAGGTTAGTTATGCAGTGTGTCATCGGCAGCTCCTGTGATTCATATCAATGCCAGTAGGAGTCATTTCAGTGCAAGCTGTCAGGGAAAAGCATTAACTCTATCTGTCATTCGCTATCTTATCATGTATGCTCCACAGAAGAGGCTGATTGAACCTGGGCGCCTGAAATGCTGCTAATTGATCTAAAAACTGCACTCCTGGCAGGCCAGGGTACTGCATTCCCTCTGGCATTGATAAAAGTGGCTGGTTTCAAATACTAATATTGGCATTGCACAAACAGACAATATGTGGGTGTCTGTCTCATGCTTGGTATAGATCTCCCTGCCATTACCCTGGTGTTTGAGCTGATAAATTAGACCTTACTATTCACAGAACAGTCATTTTCCTTCCTCTAGGAGAAGCAAACAGCCCACTAGCAGACCTGCTGCTCAGTCCATAAAAGAAATGAGACAGTCAATGTACAATCAGCCCAGAATGAGGCTAGACCTTGTCACTTGTGGATGAGTATGTCGAAGGCAACAGCTGCTCATGTATGTTACTCATGTTAATCAAATGAATTTTCCGTTGATCAGGGCCTGGGGTTAGTGATAGGGATAGAGAAGGAGATTATTCCCCTGCTGAAGTTTTTCTCTTTGATTCCTCCCAACTGAATGGAAGTAAATGGGATAATCATGGAGAGAGCAATGAGACAGTTACTGAATGTGTAATTAGAGCTTTACTTTAATAGTGGTATGGAATTAACACTAAAAAAAATCTATATTAGACTATCTATATCTAAGCCTCCAGTTAGCCCACTTGGTACATGGCTCAAAGTAGAACAGGGCATTTAGGGAAATCTGATACTGTACCCATTCCTGTAAAAAAAAAAAAAAAGATCCCCACATTTAAAAAAAATTCAAACGCATTTGTGTTCACCATTTTAATATTAATAGTGACAATGCATTGCTATTCCCGACACTGCTCAGCCCACTGACCATTTCAGACCCATTCCTTCTTATTGGCAACCACTTACAACTTCATCACTGGAGTTTCATTCTTGAGAGCTTTCTACCCCTCTTGAGTCTTGGACTCAAATGGGGATCCTATATCAATCAGAAATCTGAAATCTGCTCTCCTTAAATTTAGAGTCCTTTCCCAGGTCCCCCTTTTGATTGTGAAATCCAAGAAGGCATGGCTACTTCCTTCTAAGATTCTTATGATTTTTGCTTCACTAATTGGTATTCCCATTATTGGTCTGACTCAGCTATAGAACAACAACATCCCTGTGTTTCTGTGACCTCCTGAAGAGACAGTGACCTCGGTCAATATCAGAAAAGTGGAGTTCTTCATCATGTTTGAGTACTCTCATCTTTAGGAGAGATTTCAGAGACTTCAGAGATAGGAACCCATGGCCTGAGATTCAAAAAGGGAAGTTAGCTCAGAAGTGAGATGAAGTTTTTCAGTGCATGCCCTCATATCAGGTTGATACACAGCCACCTCTTTTTCTTTTGTTTTCCTCTTTCCTTATGTCCCTAGGTGTTAGTACTTCACTCTTCCCCCACCCCAAATTACTTGGTATTTACTTTGCAAATACTTTATAGCAAGCATTCCCAAGAGAACTCAGGACTTGGGGAAATGATGTTTTACCGGTCAGGAAGATTTCCCGGAATTCCCTGGGTCCCAGGTGCCTTAGACTTGACTGGGGACAGGCTACCCAGAGGCCTAATCAAGTTCAAGACCACCCACGCACTCTAGGCATCCTTGATTTCTATTTTATGTACTCTGGTAAACACACTTCACTTAGCAATTGTATTTCTTTCATGATCATATCCTCTGTTCTCCAAATTAAATTTGCATTTCTAGGCTATAAGGATAGGGACTGTGCCATATAAGACGGGGCATAGAAAACAAACATGGTGATCCTGATACGTATCATACATACTTTTAATTCTTCTTGAACTCGTTTCTAAGGTGATTCTTGAAACGGAATGAGCTGCTGAGGTACCATTTCACACCTATCAGATTGGCTAACGTGACAGAAAAGGAAAATGATAAATGTTGGAGAGGATGTAGAAAAATTAGGACATTAATACACTGCTGGTGGAGTTGTGAACTGATCTGGAGAGCAATTTGGAACTATGCCCAAAGGGCTATAAAACTGCGTATATCCTTTGACCCAGCAATACCACTACTAGGTCTGTATCCCAAGGAGATTAAAGAAAAAGGAAATGGATCTATCGGTACAAAAATATTTGTAGCAACTCTTTACGTGGGGGCAAAGAATTGGAAATGAGGAGATGTCCATTTGGGGATTGGTATATAATTGTGACAGAATACTTTTGTGCTGTAAGAAATGTTGAGCAGGATGGTTTCAGAAAAACCTGGGAAGATTTACATGAACTGATGCAAACTGAAGCAAGCAGAACCAGAAGAACATTGTATACAGTAACAAGATTGCACAATGATTAACTGTGAATGACTTAGCTACTCTGATCAAGACAATTTCAAAAGACTCATGATGAAAAGCTCTATCTACCTCTAGAGACAGAACTGATGAACTCTGAAGACATATTGAAGGATATTTTTAAAACTTTCTTTTTCTTGCAACATGGCTAATAGGTAAATATGTTTTGCATGACTTCCCATGTATAATTGATATCATATTGCTTGCCTTCTTAATGGGCGGGGATAGACTAGAGAGGAGGAAAGAATTTGGAGCTCAAATTTTTTTTTAAATGAATGGTAAAAATAAATACATAATTAAAGAAAAACAAATAGAATGAGCTATCATTGAATGTGTTTCAGCAGGAGGAGGATGACCGCCTGCCATATTATAGAAGGGATTCCTACTTGGGACCAGAGGTTGGACTATGTGATTTCTAACACCCCTTCTGCCATGCCCTCCCCATTTCAGACTGTCATCTCCTCACACTTGGATTATTGCAATAGCCTCGAAATTTTTCTTCCCGTCTCAAGCCTCTCCCCCCACCAATCTAGCCTCCATATTACTATGAAAGATAATAATCCTAAAGCACGTTTGATCATATCGCTTCCCTAATGAAAAAGCTCTCTATTGCCTCCAGGATGAAAAAGACTCCTTTCTTTCATAATCTGGTTCCAGCAGACTTTTCCAGACTTATTATGCATTACTTCCCTTCACACATTCTATACTCCAGCCAAAATGACCTACATTCTGCTGCCCATATACAACATTCCTTCTCCCATCTTTGTACCTTTGTTTAGTCTATCATCTTTGCCTGAAATGTACGCCTGTGTCACCATGGCTTCTTGGAATCCATAGCTTCCTTCAAAGCTCATTTCAAGGGCCATATCCTACATGGGCATGCCTTTCTTGATTTCTCCAGCTGGTACTGCCCCCCCTGTACTTACTATGTGTATATGTGTATGTATCTATACATACGTACATATATACATATGTACATAACTTTATGATATGTATTGTATCCATTCCTTCCCCACAAATAGAATATAAGTTCCATGAGGGCAGGATCTCTTCTTTTTTCCTTATTATCCCCAGCATTTGGCACAATGCCTAGCAGATAGCAGGTATTTAATAAATGGCTGTTTGGAGGTAAGGGCAGGGACTGAATTCCATTTTTTTTTTTTGCCTTGGAAAAACCTATAAGCCTAAATTGAGAGGGCTTGTGAGATAGATTGTCAGGAACAGGGTCAGAGTCATGAATACTTGGGGTAGTAGGTACTTGTCTATATGTGACTTGAGAAGCATCAGAAGGGCTCCAGTGGTCCAAATACCTTTACTATCAAATGTCAGAGTGCCTATACTTCCACTATTAAAGGATTATTTTGGGGGAGACTTCTCCTCGAGATACTCTTTTAAAATGCAAATATTTTTGGAAGAATAATATAGTATTTTCCATTATAGAATAAGCACCTTATCAATTCTTCTTTTCTGGATCATCATTATGTTACAGCTCCTCCTTGTGTGTATCCCCCAGGGCTCTGTCCTACCTCTCTTCTCTCTCTGTACTCCCTTAGTGATGACATGAATTCCCATAGTTTTAGTTAAAATTTCTATGCTAATGACTTCAAAATCTACAAATCTAGCCCTAATTTCTCTCCTGAGCTCTATTGCTACATCTCCAACTACGTCCTGAAATCTGCCCCCAGACATTCTACAGGCATCTCAAACTTGATCTGTTCAAAATGAAATATTATCTTTACTCCACCCCTCCACCCCAATGCCATCCTGCTTCCCAAATTCCCGAAGTCTTTTGAGGAAGGAATCATTTTTCTAGTCTCCAAAGTTTGCAATCTCAGAGTCGTCCTTTACTCTTCCCTCTCCTTCATTCCCTATGTAACCAATGAGAAGCCAGTCTTGTCAATTTTACCTCCATATTTCTTGCATCCCTTGCCTTTTCTCCACTCACATGAGCACCATCCTAGTTCACACTGGCATCCCTTCTCATCAGGACTTCTGTACTGGGCTCCCTCCTGCCTCCAATCTCTCTCCTCCAATACATGCTCAATCCAGTTGGTAAATTGATATTCCCCAAGGACAGGGCAGACCATGTCAAGATCTGGATCCCTATTACCACCGGGAAAAACAAACTCTTCTGCTTTACATTTAAAACCCTCTACAATCTGACTCCAAACCATCTTTCTAGACTGATTTTACTTCCTCCACCTTCCTGTACTTTCTCTACATTTCCATCAAAATGTCCTCCTTGTTTCTACATCTATATGCAACATTCTGCCTCTGTGCTTTTGCAGAGGTTGTACCCCATGCCTAGAATGCTTTCTCATCTCAACTCCATTTAAGCCTATTTCCTACTTTCATTTAAGGATCAGCTCATGTGCCATCGTTACACAAAAGATCTTCCCTGATCCTCACAGCTGTTACTGCTCCCCTTGAGCCCAAAATTATTTTGCAGTTATCTCTTGGTATCTCTTATTGTATTTATTTTTCTATGTAGATATTATTTTCCCCAGGAGCACGTTAGCTGCTAGAGGGCAGGGACTGTTTTGATTTTGGTCTCTGTGTCCCCAAAACACTAGTCACTAATAAACACTTGTTGAATTTAATTGAATCAGATCCCTTTTCTTCTTTATGGGAGGGAGTATACTACAAAGCTATGGGAGAAGGCACTAACAGATAGGGAGGTGGCATGGAAAGAAAGAATGTTGGATTGGAAGTAAGAGGGCATTGGTTTAAATCTTCCCACTCCCAGTTTCTACCTATATTGATTCTGCTTTTATAGAACAAAGAAGCTAGCAGAGAAGGAAGACAGATTTGAAATGCATTCCTAGATTTTTCCTGAGCTAATTTATTTAACTTCTCCAGGCTTCATTTCCTCATCTGTAAAATGAGGAGGTTGGAATAGAGGATGTCTAAGGTCCTCAGAATTAGGTAGATGGCTCAGTACATAAGGCACTGGGCCTGGAGAAGACCTTAATTCAAATTTGACCTCAGACACTTACTGGCTGTGATTCTAGGCAAGTCACTTACCTTCTGATTGCTTTAGTCCACTGGAGAAGGAAATGGCAAACCACTCCAATATCTTTGATAAGAAAACCTCATATAGGGTCATGAAGAGTCAGACATTATTGAACAATAACAAAGGTCCTTTCTAGCTTTAAACATTTCTACAATTTTTTAAAGAAAATGAAGGTGACAGACATCAAAGAAAAATGTTTCATAAAAGTTGGTTCTAGTTAAGAGCTTAATCAATTCTAACTTTTACTTTTTTGATATTTAAATTACTGTGCCCCAACACCTCAAAGTCTGGAGAGGCAGGCAGGTCTCAGGTTGGGCAGCTATAGGTAAGTCTGAGCTATGTGGCGCATAGACAATGGGTCGGGGCAGCCTAGGTGTTATGGAGGACACAAAGCAGTCTAAGACATAATCTCTGCCCTAAAGGTATTTCCAATGTATGTTAGGTGATGGCATATATGTCTGAAAAGGAAAAATATTCCTCATCAACAGTCATTTATCAAACACCAATTATGTACAAGGGACTATGTTAGAAACTCAAGAAAGTATATACTAAATGAATGAGTAGAACAAACTGTGATATATGCAGGAGTGGACTGGCAAATGTTTAACAACTGGCTCTCTGAAAACAAATGTCCATTTAAAAATTTAATCTGCATTATTAACATTTCCCCATCCCTTTCTAAAGCTTAGACAATCAACAAAGCAACAAACCAAGCCCGGATTTGTAGTGCTTGTGTAGTTCTGAGATGTAAATGCTCACAGTGAAAATTTAACCATCAGCTCTGGAGATCAAGCCGTCTCCCTCCAGTACACTCCTGGCGATAGGAGCTCAGTGGAGCGTGAGATCAGAGTGGTCAGGGAAAGCTTTCAGCGAAGTTTAAAAGATGGATGGGTACAGATTGGTGGAGAGAATAAGAAAGACATTGAGTAATAGGTAATTCTAGAGATTCAGAATGTTAAAGTAACTCCCCTCGCCCCAGAAAAGCAATTCATCTCTTTTTAACATCACTTCCACCTCTTCTAATCCCAAGATTTTCAAGGTTTACTTTGAGTGCTCATCTTATATGAAGCCTTCCTGATTCCCCCCTAATTATTAGCTGAGATTTACAAACACAAAAAAATGACAAGATCTAAATAAAGCTAGCAAATATAAAGCATTCACTTATCTGTGGACATGTCCTTTCTCTCTCCTCTAATGTAAGCTCCTCGAGGGAAAAGGCTACTCTTATTTTTTGTCTTTGTCTTCCAGAGCCTCACGCTGTGTCTGACACATAGTAAGTACTTAATAATTGTCCCTGTTGAATTGAATGTTCATGGCCAGAATAACTCAAAGAAGGAAGGAAATAAGCATTTCTTAAGTGCCTACTATGTGCTAGGCTTTGTGTTTGTAAATATTATCTTATTAGATCCTCACAACCCTGGGAGGTAGATGCTGTTCTTATCTGGTATTATACAGTTGAGGAGACCGAGGCAGACAGAGGTTAAATGACTGGCCCATGGTCACATAGCTACTAAGAGTCTGAGATGGATTTGAACTCAGGTCTTCTGTACTCTTGGCCTAGCACCCCATCCATTGCATCATCCAGCAGCCTGGCTGAACAAAGGATGCAAAGAAATTTACTGAGACAAAAGGATGTCAAGTTATTTTCAGTTTTAGCAATTTAAGATGCTGATGTTAGTACAAGAACAATGACCTTTGAAAAATACTTTTAGATTTCATAATATGCCTTGCATCTGATAAATACAGAAATGTAAGTAGAGATTTCTAATCAGTTTTATAACTAATATATAATTCCTTTAATAAGCACAAAGGAGAAAAAAACCTATAAAACACTAAACTTGGTTAAGTATTTTAACATTCTAAACCTCTTCATCCTTCAACCGTCTCCAAGTTCTCCATTCCTGGTTTTGGATATTCATTGTGCCAACCCGACCTCTGGGTGTTACTGATGATTCTGTCCTTACTAAGCCTGGGTGGGGAATAGGGGTGGGGTGGGGGTGGTGCCTAGATCCCCTTGAGGCACAGCGCCAGAGTGGAGAGAGCCCTGGATTGGGATTACCAGATTCATGTTGGAGCCCTGGCTGTGGGATCTTTGACACATTCCCTAACCAGCCTGTGCCTCAGTTTTTTCATCTCTAAAACAGCAGTAATAAACCTTACCACATTTAACTCATAGGATTGTGAGCTTCAAATGAGATAACATATGTCAAAGCGTATGTGTTGTGTAATATATGTCCATGATTCCAGTGTGCTGAATCTATTAAGATATGACTTAATAGGAACAAATGTAAAATCCTATATATGGTTAAAAAAAATAAACTGCCAAAGTGCAAGATGAGAAACACAGTGAGAAAATAGTTTGTGTATGTGTATATATATAGGTATACGTATGTGTGCATACATATATATGTATATATACACATATAGGTGTATATATGTATATATATACATACATATATATGGTTTTACACACACACACACACACACACACACACACACACACACACACACACATAGGACCTGGGAGTTTTAGTGGACAGTAAGCTCAATATGAGTCAACTACATAACATGGCAACCAAGAAAACCAGTGCAAAAATAGACTTCTTAATAAAAATAAAGTGCCCAGAATGAGAGAATTCAACTGTTGGAGATCTTTGAAAAAACTGCAGAAAATGGTCAGACCATAGATATCTAGAACATTCAGTTCTGGGCATCATATTTTGAAAAGGACATTGACAATATATGAGGTGTCCAGAGAAGGATAACCATGCTACATTTGGGTTTTGAAAGAACCTAGGATGTTTCACCTGGAGAAGAAAAGATTTCAAGAGGGGGAGTGATAGCTGAATTCAAAGAGTTGAAGGTGTATGTGGAATGGGGTTTAGATTTGTTTTACTTGGTGCTATAGAGGCAAAACTAAAAACAAAAGGTGGAAGTGTTGGAGAGGCAGATATAGGCTAGATGTAAAGAAAAATTTCTCAATACAATTGACAAAAGTAGAACGGGCTGACTTATTAGGTGGTGAGTTCCTCATTGTTATATGTATTCAAGTGAAGCCTGGATGATAGATGATTATGGCCGTTTTAGAGGGTGTTCTTGTTCAGGTATGGATTGTATTATATGACTTCTGGCGTCCCTTCTAACGCTAAGATTCTGTAATTCTATGACAAGGAAGAGGGAGATAGCAGGGCATTGATCCTACTTTGCCAACTTTATAATTTTGCCTGGGGCCGTGGAGGTTGGTGGGACCTGGAAAAGCCTTACAGGTTACTTTCCCAGTTCTCCCAAGTCTTCCCTGTCCACGATAGTCTAGTTTTCTGTGGTTCAGCCTTTTGTTCATTCCAGCATTTCCCTGCCTAGTTTCTCTCTCCCCTTTTGGGAAGAAGAAGAGAGAAAAGAAAGGTTAGTTTCTTATTCTCCTGAGACTCTCTCCCTTGGCAGCTCCCGTGTCGCCTTTGTTTTTACTGAGTACTAGGGAGGGGGCCCTCTTAGATTGCAGCCCCCTCCAAATGGAAAGGGCTCTTGGGTACACTCCAAGGATCAGACTTACTTGGCAGCAGCATCCTTTCTCAGCTGTTCGTGCTTCATTAGGAGATTTTTTCGGTCCTGAAATGCCTTCCTGACCTTGTACCCTTTGTAGACAGCCTGGATTTTGAAAGCAGCAATGTCTTGAATAGCTGCTATTGACAGAGCTCCGTGTTCCAACATGAATTGAATTACTTCATGGTGCTCCCCAAGCAAAGCATAATCAAGAGGTGTGTACCTAAAACAAGAAAATGATATTCAATCGTAAGAACAAAGTAATCCAAGTTGCATTTTGGTTAATAAGTCTAGATTAGTGATAATAATGAATCCCCTGAAGTACCTGAATGCATTCAAATTCACACTTTTCCAAGTTATAATTATATAAAATGTGATCATTGGTTCCAGCCCATTGGAAATATGCAATTCAAATCTGAATAATGACACCACTTCGGGAGATTCATTATCTCCAATAATAGGGATCTAGCTGTCAATGGAACTCTCTGCCTAGCCCCTACACTCAAATTGCAAAAATCTATATGACACCCTACGAATTCCCAGATTCTCAGCTCCTGGTTTGAGCCTTTCTTCTTATTAGACTGGAGTCAGAGTGCACAATTACATTCATGTTTGAGGAAAGGTAGGCCAATGAGTGGTGTAGCCTGCTAACTCAGGCTGTTTCCATGCATTTCATTTCTCAAGATTTGTTTGGGGGAAGGATGGGAGGGAAGGATGGAAGAAGGCAGAAATGGCCACTTAGAGTTGGCAAAGAACACCAGAAAAATGATTCTAGGATTTCTTTCTTTTCTTTTTCTTTCTTCCTTTCTTTTTCTTTCTTTCTTTCTTTCTTTCTTTCTTTCTTTCTTTCTTTCTTTCTTCCTTTCTTTTTTTTGATTCTAGGATTTCTAATGTAACCTATAGCTCAGAACCCCAAGCTCTGGGACTACATGGACCAGATTCAATTGTAGAAACTTTTCAAAAAAAAAAAATCAGACTTTAATGGAAGTCTATCCAGTCCTTTAGACTTAAATCACTACCCGGTGATCTCCACAGAAGGGAAAAGAACCTGAAGTAGAAAGATGGTCCCTCTCTAGTGTGTCCCACCCTCTCACAGGGACCTAATCAGTCTTCTAGACTTACTGTACTACCCTAAGGGTTTAGGCTTCCCTGCAAGAAAATTTTGACCTTAAGGTTGCTATAGAATCAACTCCATTTTTTCCATAAGACTTGCTCAGGCCACATAACTCATGGCAATGATGGAGGGCAAGAGTGTGCTCTTCCACACTGTGACTCCTGGATACTTTCTCCCTCTCTTCCCTTGGTATCTGTGGCAGCACTCTGTCAAAGAGCTAGACTGTGGAGAGCATCGAATGTCAGACAAAAGTGTTTTCAAGTAGGTGGTTTGCTTGGTTTAATGAGTCCCTTTCTTATTGCTGTGTATGGACCCCACCTATAACTTTCCATGTCAAGAAATGACCCCAAATATCCCAGAGCTGATCTCCAGGACACCCTGTGTAAAGCGTGCCTCATTCAGTAACAGGATGACAGTCTGTGTTTTCTCTGCCAGCAATTCTTGCTTGGCTTCTGGGATATTTCATTTTTTGCCTAGATGTTCCTATGTTTTATTGACATAGGAATAGATAAAACCCATCTTCCTTTAATTAGACTGAGCCAACTTAAGGGTTAAAATTTTATTTGCTAAGGAATTAATGTAGAAATTAATATCAAACATCAAAAGGTATGAAAATCTGAGATAGCTATTTTTACGTAGATGTAGAGATAATCTTCAGTTAACCCTGTCTGACCTTGCCCAAATCCCTACTTATTTCTCCTGGGAAAGTTACTCCTCCTATTTAACCGTTCCTTATGGGTATGAAAGAGAATAAGGTGTCAATTCTTTAGGCTCTAGTTAGCCCCTTGAATCCTGGGTTCCTTTGGGATAAGGCGTTATTTATCTCAGGCTGCATTTTTCAAATCCAAGACATAAATCCCCGGGGGGAGAAAAAAAATTTTCTATGATGCATTTCTTCAACCTCCTCCTCATCAGTACTAGCATTTCTATAGTACTTTAAGGTTTGCTAAGCACCTTACATATATGATCTTATCTGATACCATAACTAAGGGACTGCAAAAGATACCTTGAGAGAGAGAGAGAGAGAGAGAGAGAGAGAGAGAGAGTCAGACTTGAGTTCAAGTCCTGCCTAAGACATTTATTAGTTATGTTATCCTGTGCAAGTCACTTAACATCTCCCAGCCTCAGTTTCTTCATTTGTAAAATATCTCAGAGTTGGGAAGATCACATGAGATGTAAAATATGTAAAGTGCTTGACCAACCTTAAAGCATTGTCTGAATATCAATTGTTACTGTTACTGCTGCTACTCCTACTCCTGCTGCTGCTGCTGCTATTACTACTACTATTGCAACTATTATTGCTGCTGCTGTTACTACTACTGCTACTGCTACTACTATTATTGCTGCTGCTGCTGCTGCTGCTACTATTTTCTATTTGTTTCTTAGGGTTGCTTACTACTAGTTTCATGTGAGAAACAAATTACATTTTGAAATAAGCATGGAAATAAAAGTCCACATGATGGTATAGAAGCAGCCAAGTGGCTCAATGGATAGAAGAGTGAGGAAGACCTGAGTTCAAATCCTGCTTCAGACACTTACCAGCTATGTGACCTTGAGCAAGTCATTTACCTTCTTCTAGCCTGTTTCCTTATTTGTAGAATTGGGGGACTTGATTCAATGGCTTCTAGTATTCCTTCTAGCTCTAAATTCTATGATCCTATTATCATATGTAGTAGATAAAAGATGAGTCCTGAAGCCAGAAAGACTTGAGTTATAGTCCTGTCTCTGAAACATACTAATTGCATCTCCCTTGGATAAATTATTTAACTTTTTAGTCATCCAGGCAATTCTCTAAGGCTGTAAATTGCTGACATTCAAAGTTAGAGGGAATTTCCATCTCAAGGAGTTTTTCACATCAATAAATCACAGATTTGGACCAAACCAAAAAAAAATACTGAAATAAGGAACTAGATCAACTTTTAAATAATTATAATATATATAATGTAAATTTGGGGCAGCTAGGTGGTACAGTGGATAGTTCACTAGGCCTGGAGTCTGGAAGATTCATCTTCCTGAGTTCAAATCTAGCCTCAGACACTTATTAGTTGTGGGACCCTGGGCAGGTCATTTAACCTTGTTTGCCTCAGTCTCCTTATCTGCAAAGTGAACTGGAGAAGAAAATGGCAAACACTTCAGTATCTTTGCCAAGAAAACTCCAAATGGGGTCACAAAGAGTCAGACATGACTAAAAAACAAATAGTGCAAATTTATTTTCCATAGCCTTTCACATACCAGGTGTTCCAAAAATCATAGTACAATTTTAGGCTTTAAAGTTCGGAATGCCTTGTTCAGTGTATAGGTATGGTTATCATAACCTGGTTTATATAACTTCTGGTTATAGGGCTTAACTTGGTCAAATTTTGTCTCTATCTTCAGAATACCTGTCATCTCGTTCTATGGAAAACAGAACCACATAGATCAGAAGTTCAAGGTTCATTCTGCTACTACAGAACAAAGAAGCCCAATAGAGAAGAAAAGATTGAAGTGCATTCAGCAGTTGACCACACTATGATTATTGTCATGGAGACTGTCTTCATTCCAAATTCAACTCAGCAACATTCAAGCACAGTGAATATTACCACTGGTATCAGAGTGTGGCTGTCAGGCATTTATTGACTGAAAGCCAGCAGCAGTAGACAAAAAATGATGCCTACATAGTCCATCAAGTGAAATGGTTAGTGTCAATGCATGAGAAGGTAAAATTAAGACCTCCTTGATGGTAACTAGGAAGGATGCAAAACAGATAAAGACAGGAAGAGGGGACACAATTGGACTTGCCACATAGGGATTGGTAGATGAGATGATAAGAGAGCCTAAGCTGAAATGTCAGGAAGAATAAAAAGCAAAGCCAGAGCACTGAAAGCCACACATCTTGGGATGTACCCGATGGAACATTAAATGGACCTGGGATGCTGCCATTTGAATTTTATAACTATAGGTTGGCAAGGGTAAGCAAGAGGATTTTTTTTCTTCTTTTTCTTGGGAACTTTCCCTGCAATTGAGGCATGTTGCCTATGCTGGGGACAGGGGGAGTGGGATAGGTTGGTAAATTGCCTTGATTCATGTGGTCTCTTGGTCAGAACTCCCCTTGGAAAAGTCCCTATTCCTCTGTGGGTCAGTTTCCTTATCTGTGAAATCAAATCATCATTTCCAGCTCTAAGATTCCATGACTGATTTCAGTTGTTTCAGCTGTGTCTGACTCTTCATGACTTTATTTGGAGTTTTCTTGGCAAAGATACTGGAGTGGTTTGCCATTTTCTTTCTCCAGCTCATTTTACAGATGAGGAAACTGAGGCAAACAGGGTTAAGTCCAGGGTCACAAATCGAGTAAGTATCTGAGACCAGATTTGAGCTCAGAAAGATGAATCTTTCTGACTTCAGGCCCAGTACTCTATCCACTGTGCCACCTAGCTGCCCATGTATGGTAGTGTGGAAGAAATGTATAAAACCTGTGTCCTGTGAGTTTGGGGAAATATCTCCCCAGAAATTGTAGCCTTAGAGGCCAATGTAACACATAGTGTTGCATAAAGACAGATTCCTGGTCTGATTCCATCTTGAATTGATGATTTATGAAATTATGAAATGGGTAAAGACATGCCCAGTTCTTTGGGTACTCACTGGGAAAAACCATGATGGCAGAAGGAAATAGGGCTGTGATCACACAGAGTGTGATTATATAACCACAGAGTGTATGAGAGCAAACAGCACAGAAATATAGAAACAAGTGGTGGCTGGTTGGCCCCCTTCATTGGTTCTTTGTTCTTGAAGAGGACCAAAATGACATCACTATGTTAGAGTCAAGTTAGAATGTGTCCAACTGTGACTGATCAGACCAACACAAGCTCAGAATGCTCTACTACAGTTCGGGCACAAATAGTCCATGTGAACATTTGGGGTGGTTTCTCTAAATTTGTGCATGAGCTACTTCACAGGCAGGTGGTGTGGGGACAGGGGATGGAATGGTGAAGGAAGGCAGGAAGCATGAGGAAGAGTATGGCAGGGGAGTAGAGAATATTACTTTCACAACCATGGATTGAAGTGGGGAGCATTAGATAGCATGGACCCCATGGGGATGGAAGAATGTTGGGGAAAGAGGCAGTAGTTTGAGGTCTTCTTTTTATAGTTTTTTTTTGAACACACTAACTTATCTGTGTCATCTTGGGGTTAGTTCACTAATATTTTCAAATCATCTCAAAGTTGTTGGTAAAATTTCAAAGTTAACACATCCACATCATCTCAAAATTACCAGCTCCTTTTGGGCGATCTGCTGGTCTTTACTACAGAGGTCTGGAATTTGTCTGGCATTTACAAATCATAGAACAAAAAGGCTCTGACAGCAGCACTTAGATGGCTTCCCCTGATTCAGCACAAATTATCAGAATGTGAATACTGGTTAATATATAATACAATATGTAAATTATGCTTCTTTGATCTTTGGGATGGTTTGTACGTGACTTCCAGGTTCCCCTTTGCAATCTTATTTCATGCTATTACCCCTTTATACTGGTTACTTATAAACTTACTATACTGACTAGAAGTGTGTGTGTGTGTGTGTGTGTGTGTGTTGGTCAGAGGAACCAGGACAAGATACAATTTTAACACACATCTCAAAAGGAGGCCTCTAGTACCTTAGACCTAGACCTTGGGTCCCACCTAGATATTTTAATGGTCTGAGATTCGCTACAGGGAAACAACCTCCCTGGAACAGACCAGATCTTGGTCAACACAAAGGTTCCTCCAAAGTTAAGACATTCTCCATTCCTCACCCACATCATCTGACATCTTGTCCCTGTTATGCACCTTCTTAAAAAGGAAGGTTCCCCGATAGCCTTATTTGATAGGCTCCTTTTGCCATCTGTTCTAAGACTGTATAAAATCCTACATATGTTTTTATTTCCCTCTGTTCTACAAAGTTGTAGCCACCTGGCACTGTTCATCAACTGATGCTAATTAAACTTTTTATCTCCTAATCTTGCCTCTTGATTTATTGACCTCCAGTCAAGCCAAGGTGGAAGGAATTACTCTCAAGGATGATCTTAGGATCTCTGGGCTGAGGAATTCCCCAACAATAACTAAGACCTGAATCACAATCAGATATTTTTCACCATGTCCTTGTTTTCATCAACAACATAACTGACATTCAGACAGTTTATAAAAGCAAACAATGAGCTGTAAATTATTTTGCAAAACAGGAAAGAAGCACCTGAATTCAAGCTGGTACCTCAGCTACAGCCCTTCTCTGATACTAATTGTGTGACCTTAAGTTATTTAACATTTTCAAGTATCAGTTTCTTCATCTGCAAAATGGGGATCATGTACAGTTGTTGGGGAGAGAGAACTTTGTAGATAAATCTTAAGTCTTTTTACAAATGTTAAATTGTCACTATTGCTACCATTGCAATTTTTATTATTCCTGGTTCATTCCCTTTCCTTCTCCCTTCTTTATTGTCTTCAAAGAGAAAAAGTCCTATCTTTTTCTCATTTATTTGTTCAGTCTGAGATTCCTGGGCATCACTAGATCAAGTGAGTTTCACTTATGGTCAAAATTCTTTTAGGAGAGAAAGCAAGCTATAATGGAGAGAGTGTTGAGTTGGGAGACCTGGGTTTTAATGCTGGCTCTAAAACCTATTAGCGTTGTGACCATAGGAAAGCCTTCTAACTTCTCTAAGCCTCAGTTTCCTCATCTGTATAATGGGGATACTTACTGCTTGTGCTTTCTGCCTCACAGAAATCTTGTAAGGAAACTATTTTGCAGTGGTCTTAATTATTCAAATGAGATACATTGATTCTTTGGTGTGTGTCTTTTACACAGGCAACCTGGCGTATTAGTGGATTTTTCATCTGCTGTTTCAAGTAATTGCTGTGTATTGGACCTCCTAGACTTTCTACTCCCCTAATGAATGACTATTTTTTTTTTTACCAGTCCTTGTGGGATGCAGAGTCACTGGTTCATAGGAGGAAGAGTATGTGGGTGGTCTGCCCAGTCTTCCCCATGCAACTAAACACATTCTTTGCATTTTATTTCCAGGTAAACTTTAGTTGTAGATGGGGAGAAGGGTTGGGGGAGGAAGCTCAAATTATCTCCTGGAGAGTAAGGCAGAGAAAAGCAAGAAGAAAAGATATGTGCTTCTCTCCATTTTGGCCTAAGCTTTCCTATTCTTATTGCTTGCTAGCCCATTTAACTGGATGCTACATTATACCTTTTCCTCAATTTTGGTCTGAAAATCTCAAACCCTGACCTTAGTTTTGCTCCCTGGATTCAGAGTAGCCCCACATGCTCTCTTTCTGTACTCAACAAAACTCCCAATCCCCCCACCTCTGATCTGTACATCATACACCCTGTATGGGCCACACCCTGCAGGCCTCTCTTGACTCACAACTGATTGACATTCTGGACCTCTGCTAACTCATTTGTAAACTAAGACAAGACAAGCTGTAACAATCCTGTGGTTCTCAGTTGCCAGTGTAGGCAGAGCTGACCACAGTATTCTCTCACCCCTTGTTCAAGATCTCCTCAGTGTCATTTCAGTTGATGTCAATATCGTTAATTTCTCTTTGACAACATGGAAGCCTATGCTTTTGTTTTTTGGGTTTAATCTAGAAGCATGAGTGTGTATTGAGCAGGTTGGTAGGTCTTCACCAAGATTTTACCTTTCTTCATTGTTTTCCATCTGATTGGGAAAAGCCGCAAAACTGAGTAGCAATTTTATAGCATCTAGGTAGCCGTTGTTACAGGACCAATGCAGCGCTGTTCTGCCCTGTGAACAAAGACAAAAAGCAAACACTCCTAAAGCAAAAGAGTGTTTCGGGTTTTAAAAGAATGTTATTATGCCAACTTAAAAAGATAGATATCTGCATGCATATTCAATTCAAACAGCAGAAACGCTTAGGAGTGGGGGTGAGGGAGGGTGGAGAAGAGAAGGGAGGAATAAAGAAACCAGGTCTCAGAAATACTGCTTTTGATTCAATTGGAAGGAAGGAAGCAAGAATTTATTTTTTTAAATTTTTAAATTTTATTTTTATTTTTAGCAAGCATTTATTAAGCACCTATTATGTGCTAGGAAACAAGCACTAAGAACTTTACAAATATAATCTTATTTGATCCTCATGTAGGCGCTATTATTACCCCCATTTTACAGTTGAGAAAGCTGAGGCAGGCAGAAATTAACTGACTTGTCCAGGATCACAAATCTAGTAAATCTCAGAGGCTGGAATTGAATTTAGGTCTTCCTGAATCTAGGATTAGAGAATTACCTTATCTGAGGGATAGTCTTTTTAAAAAACTCTTGATGACGGCAAATCTTTCCCCTTGGGTCAGTTTCAATTTTGTTTAAATAGCTAAAAGATAGTCAGAGTCAATTTTGGAGAAAAAGGTATGTAGGTAATCAGGCTGGGTAATACTTCTTGGGTCCCACCAAGGTGATACAATAAAGAATGATTTTTCTTACATGACTCCTGAAACTTGCCTTGGTGGCTGGTTTCCCAAAGTGACTACTTGGTTGGAGACCCATGGGATATATAAGCTCACAGATAGGGAATGGAAACTGAATTTGGAATTTGTTATTTGTTGTTCCGTCATTCATATCTAACTCTTTGTGACCCTGTGGACTATATCACAGCAATACTGGGGTCTTCTTGGCAAAGATACTGGGGTGGTTCCATTTCTTTTTCCAGTGGATGAAGGCAAACAGAAGTTAAATGACTTGCCCAGGGTCACACAGCTAGTAAATGTCTAAGGCTGGATTTGAATTCAGATCTTCCTGACTCCAAGCCCTGTGCTCTATCCATCGAACCAACTAGCTGCTCAATTGAGCAAATACCCTCTGCACACGTAGATCAGCACCTTCTCTTCAACTCATACATAGTCTTAGAGCTGCCTAGAGCACTGAAAAGTTGGGTGACTTGCCCAAGGTCACAAAACCAGAATATGTCCAAGGTGAGGTTTAAACTCAAATCTTCCTGGCTTTGAGGCAGCTCTTTCTACTATACCACATTGTCTTTCAAATTCCACTAAGCTTTGGAAAAACAACAACAAAGCACTCATTTTACAATATCACATCCAAGTATGTTCTTTCATTTGACATAATTGACGTGTTTCTGACAGTTCTTGTCAAATATGAGTCGAACAACAGTTGTTAGGTTTTGTTTTGTTTTCTCCCCACTGTCTTCTACTGCAGCCCATTCTCTTCATTTCTGATTGTCCTTTGATGAAAACTTGGACTTTAAGCTTTCCTGTCTCTGAAGGTTTGTCAAAGAGTAAAATGTTTTCTTTGTATAAGCACCATGTGCTTGCACTAATAGTCCAGTTACTACAGCTTTACAATCAACTTTGCTCCCCTTCTATTCTATAGCCACCAGCCTATAGCAGAGATCACGACAAGACTAGAAGCTCCTTGAGGGCAAGGGCTATGCCATCTTTGTATCCATCCCTCACCCTTACAGTGCCTAGTGTGCTTGGCATGGTCACAGTATATGCTCAATAAATATCTGTTGAATGGATGAATGGAGAAAAGATAGGTTACGGGCAGAGCCAAGAGGGCAGATTAAAGGCAGGGACTTGCCTGAGCTCTCCCCCAAACCCCTCCAGATACCTTTAAAAAATACTCTAAACAAATTCTAGAACAGCAGAACCCAAAAAAGATGGAGTAAAACAGCATTCCGGCCCAAGACAATTTAGAAGGTCAACAGGAAAGGTCTGCTGCACCAGGGTGAGGGAGAAGCACAGTCCAGCACAGGCTGTACCAGCACAGACTGGGCCTCAGCAAACCAGGAGCTGGCCTTGGGAGCCACTGAGTCAGTAGTGGCAGCAGCTGCTTCCAGAGCTCTCAGCCCACAGATGATAAAGGGGGTCAGAATGAGATTACAGGGGTCGCTTTGCTCTCACTGAGGCAGTACCCTATTGCTTTACCCATACTCAGATCTGGGTCATGGTACTGGGTGGCAGTCCCAGGGCAAGGAAGAACACTAGCAGAGCAGAGCTTGTAGGCCACAGTGAAGCAGGGACCCTCCTCACAGTTCCAGGGCAGAAAAAATGACCTGTGGTCACTCACAGACCAGAGCACTGGCGAGGAGAGCAGTAAACATCTCTCCTTAGATCATACTACTTGGCAGAACTGAAAGCTTACAGGTCCCTAGAAGTATCTCTGAAAACAGCTGCATAAAACCCCTGAAGCTTGGGACAGTGCACCCTCTACCCTGGAAGCCGAGCCCTACGTTAACAAATAGTTAAAAGTCAAGTAAGAGGCTAGAAATATGAGCAAACAACAGAAAAAACTCTGACTATAGTAAGTTACTATGGTGACAAGGAAGATCAAAACACACACTCAGAAGAAGACAACAAAGTCAAAACTCCTACAACCAAAGCCTCCAAAAAAAATATGAATTGGTCTCAGTCCATGGAAGAGCTCAAAAAGGATTTTGGAAATCAAGTAAGAGAGAAAGAGGAAAAATTGGGAAGAGAAATAAGAATGATTCAAGAAAATAATGAAAAACGAGGCAACCACTTGGTAAAGGAGACATGAAAAAATACTGAAGAAAATAACACCTTAAAAAGCAGACTAGGCCAAATGATAAAAGAGGTTAAAAAAAACAACAATGAAGAGAATAATGCCTTAAAAAACAGAATTAGGGGGCAGCTATACGGCACAGTGGATAAAGCTCCGGCCTTGGAGTGAAGAGGACCTGAGTTCAAATCCGGCCTCAGACACTTGACACTTAATAGCTGTGTGACCCTGGGCAAGTTACTTAAACCCAATTGCCTCACCAAAACAAAAGCAAAAACAATAACAAAAACAAAAACAAACCAAAAAAAAAAACCAGAATTAGTCAAATGGGAAAGGAGGTCCAAAAACTCACTGAAGAAAATAATTCTTTACAAATTAGAATTTAACAAATGGAAGCTAATGACTTTATGAGAAATCAAGAAACAATAAAATAAAACCAAAAGAATGAAAAAATAGAAGACAATGTGAAATATCTCATTGGAAAAAAACAACTGACCTGGAAAATAGATCCAGGAGAGATAATTTAAAATTTTATTAGACTATCTAAAAGCTACAATAAAAAAAAGAGCCTAGACATCATCTTTTAAGAAATTATCAAGAAAACCTGTCTGATATTCTAGAAACAGAAGGTAAAATAGAAATTGAAAGAATCCACTGATCACTTCCTGAAAGAGATCTCAAAAGGAAAACTGCCAGGAATATTATAGCCAAATTCCCAGGTCAAGGAGAAAATATTGCAAGTAGCCAGAAAGAAACAATTCAAGCATTGTGGAGCCACAATAACACAAGATTTAGCAGCTTCTACATTAAAGGATTGGAGGACTTGGAATATGGTATTCTAGAGGGCAAAGGAGCTAGGATTACAACCAAGAATCACCTACCCAGCAAAACTGAGTATAATCCTTCAGGGAGAAAAATAGATATTCAATGAGATAGAGGACTTTCAAGCATTCTTGATGAAAAGACCAGAGCTGAATAGTAAATTTGACTTTCAAATACAAGAATCAAGAGAAGCACAAAAAGGTAAACAGAAAAGGGAAATCAAAAGGGACTTAATCAGGTTAAACTGTTTATATTCCTACATGGGAAGATGATATTTCTAACTCATAGGAACTTTCTCATTATTAGTGCAGTTAGAAGGCGTATATATAGACAGGGCACAGGTGTGAGTTGAATATGAAGGGATAATGTCTTAAAAAATAAAATTAAAGGGTAAAAGAAGAATATACTGGCAGGAAGAGAAAGGAAGGAGTAGAACGGAGTAAGTTATCCCACACAGAAGAGGCAATAAAAAGCTTTTACAGTAGAGGGGAAGGGGGAAGAGGTGACGGGAATGAGTGAACCTTATTTTCATCAGAATTGGCTCAAAGATGGAACAACATACATACGAAATTGGGTACAGAAATCTATCTTACCGTACAAGAAAGTAAAAGGGGAAGAGGATAAGAGAAGGGGGGGAAATGATAGCAGGGAGGGCACATACTCTTTGACTAAAGAGTATTTTGATTCTAGAATCCATCAAGGTATGGTAGATAACCTGCTGGACTTAGAGTCCCAAAGACCCAAGTTTAAGCTTGTATCCTGGGAAAAGTCACTTAACCTGTAGGTGCTTTAGACTTCTCTCAAGGATTTATTGACTAAGTCAGAGAGATTGTGATTTCTATTGCTGGAGGGAGCTCCCACACTGGGAGATCCTCATGCTGACAAAAATCACAGATCCTCCTTTTATTTCCCATTTGGTTATAAAAGCATGCATACCCTTTGACCTAGCAATTCCATTACTAGGTCTGTATCCCAAAAGAGATGAAAAACAAAAAGGAAAAGGACCTATATATACGAAAATATTTACAGCAGCTCTTTTCTGGGGGCAAAGAATTAGAAATTCAGGGGATGCTCATCAACTGGGGAATGGCTGAACAAGTCGTGGTGTGTGATTATGATGGAATGCCATTGTACTATAAGAAATGATGAGCAGGATGCTCTCAGAAAAACCTGGAAAGACTTGCATGAACTGATGCAAAGTGAAATGTACTGTGTACAAAGTAACAGCAATATTGTAGATGATCAGGGGTGAATGACTTAGCTATTCTCAGCAATACAATAATCCAAGACAACTCTGAAGGATTTATGATTAAAAATTCTATTCATCCCTAGAGAAAGAACCAATGGTGTCTGAATACAGATTGAAACATACCTTTTTTCAACTTTTAAAATTTTTCTTGAGACTTTTTATTTTTTGTCCATGTTTTCTTTCACAACATGACTACTTTGGATATGTTTTGCATGACTACACATGTATAACCTATATTGAATTGTTTGCCTTCTCAATGGGGGTAGGGTGGGGAAGGAGAAAGGGACAGAGTTTGGAACTCAAAGTTTTAAAACAAATGTTAAAAATTGTTTTTACATGTAACTGGGGAAAAATAAAATACTAAATGTCAAAAAAAAGATGTCATGACTTGAACATTTTAATGCATATTATATATAACATATGGTCATCTAGGTGGTGCCATAGTGCAGAGTACCAGGCCTGGAGTCAGGAAGACTCATTTTTCTGAGTTCAAATCTGGTCTCAAACACTTCATAGCTGTGTGACCCTGGGCAAGTCACTTAACCCTGTTTGCCTCAGCTTCCTCATCTATAAAATGAGCTAGAGAAGGAAATGGCAAACCATTTCAGTATCTTTGCCAAAAAAAACCCAAATGGGGTCATGAAGAGTGGGACACAACTGAAGTGACTGAATAACAATAACAAATATATAACATCTTATACAATATGGCATCATATAGTCATAATTATAGGTGTATAATTAAAATTATATTATTATATATGACATTTAATTATTCAATTTTTAAAAATTCCTAAGGAAATCTCCAAACATAAGAATGATAAAACAAACTGAATGTATTACAGTAAAAAAAAAAAAAGCACCCAATCCCTACCTCTTTGTCCTGTATGTTAGGGTCTGCATTATTTTCCATGAGTAAAGCCATGCAGTTAATGTAGCCTCCATATGCAGCACACTGCAAGGGGGTTCTTCCTGCATAATCTTGCACATTTGGATTGATTTTATTTTCAATCAATATTTGACAAACATCAGCATTTCCTCCCAGGGCCGCCCAGTGAAGAAGAGAATGGCCATCTTGGTCCACTAGATCGACCCTTGCTCCACCTGTAATGAGAAAGAAAAATGATATTTAACACACCTAATAAGTAGAAAAAAGGAAGTGTGGTATAGGGGATAGAGTACAGGCCTTGGAATCAGGAGGACATGAGTTCAAGTCTCATCTGTGACACCTACTAGCCAACTCACCTAGCAATTCAGCGCCGTGGGCAACTTCTTAAACTATAAGTTGTAGAACAGATGCTAGTCTATATTGGTACAGGGAGTTTCTTCAGCAGAAATTCCTTATGACATTACATATGAAATTCCAGTGACATTATAGGTCCTGTCCAATCATTCCACTTACCCACTCCCACCCCCCAAAAAAGAAAAAAAACAAACCCAGAATTTGGGTTCTTTTTATGGAGGTCATTAGAAAGGAGTGAAAGAGAAACATTAATCAGAAGACTGAATTGGTGAATTCCTACCCCTCAGTAAAATGAAGGTCTGTGTTAAAGATACTGAATAAAATATCATTGTCCCCCATGTGCCAGTTTTCATGTTTATTTCTTTGACTGAAGAGTATTTTGATTCTAGAATCCATCAAGGTATGGTAGATAATCTGCTGAGTTTGGAGTCCCAAAGATCCGACTTCCAGATTGTATTCTGGGAAAAGTCACTTAACCTGTAGGTGCTTTAGACTTCTCTCAAGGATTTATTGACTGAGTCAGAGAGATTGTGATCTCTATTGCTGGAGGGAGTTTCCACACTGGGAGATCCTCATGCTGACAAAAATCACAGATCCTCCTTTTATTTGCATTTAATTTTATTTTGATTTAAAATATGTCTATTAGTCTTAGAGGGCAACTGTGAGGTAAAACCCCAATTTGATTATATTCCCTGTCAGGCCTACACATCTCTCTATGCTATTTGGTGAAAAGCTCTAAACATAAAGGTCTCAGTTGCACCATGCCCCATGAGTGAGCTTAGACTATGTAAAAAGGATAATCACAGCATCTTCCTCACAGGCTGTTGTGAGATTGAGTGGAATAATGTGTGTAAAACTGCCTGTAAACCATAAAGCACTGTATAAATGGAATCATCATCATCATCATCATTATTATCATTATCATTGAAAGGCAACTTGGGACCATGGAAGTAATGACCATACCAGGATTCAAGTCCTTCATGACACATACTGACTGTGTGATCTTGGGCAAATCATTTAATATCTCTGTACTCTAGTGAACTCTCTAAAACTAAGTTTCAGTGAAGGTGCTGACCTACACTTCAGTAGAGGGAGTTTTCTCATCTGGGAGGTCTTTAAACTATTGAAATCACTGGTCCAGTTCCTATTCTTATCCGCATAACAATAGAGATATTATTATACAATAACTTTGGATGTCAACCACATTTAATCAATCAACAAACATTTATTGAGGTCCTACTATGTGCACTGGAGATACAAATACAAAATTATCTTTATTGTTCTACTCCTCTTGTCCCCTGTCTCCCCAATACTGTAACACATATTGAAAAAGAAAACGAAAAAACACCCCACCCAGTTTCTCAGGGGTTTGGCAACATGCAGCTTACCTTCCTGCTGTACACTTTGAGGAATTTAAGCATTTGGTTGTCTAAAAGATCAATCAAACAATGATTTCTTTCCATGTATGCTCACTTAAAATATCAATGGAAAGTCAACAGTCTGAACACAGTATGTGCTCGATAAACTCTTCACAAATGAGTAAATGAAAGTACAGCCTTGCTCTCACCAAGAACTCAAAAAGCTCACAAGACAGCTAGAGGCAATAATGAAAATGGTATTTCTATTTTAAAATCTTGTTTACATTTTGTTAGAAATGTTCAGCTCTGGGTAAGGACTACAGGCTCTGTGTGAAAACGGTTTCTGAATAGCCCTCTTGTGGGAGTTGTCGGTAAAGTTACAGGTTGTAAATGATACTAAGAGAAGAAATTCTGTCAAGTAAAAAGTTGAATCATGACTTCTGAAGTCTCTTCCAATTCTGAGGTTTTAAGAGTCCAAGTATTCTGTAAAGGGTATGACCAATAGGATTCCAGTGATATTTTTCTTCTCTATTTAGTGTGTGTGTGTGTGTGTGTGTGTGAAGACCATTGATGAGGTTTACAAATGATGGGTTGTCTCAGTAATGAATTGATTGTCAAGGTAATTAACACCTTGAAGCTGTGGCTTCAAGGCTAGTCATATGCCTGAACTGCACAGCCTAGGACTTAGCTGGAGATAAACAGCAAATTGGAGATAGAGACATCCAGGGAGGAGAGGGCCCGAATGGAGATTAAGACTTTGTTCCCTGTCATTCTTGGAGCCACAGAGTTCTCTGCACCAGCCACAGGGATATGCATGCCTCCCCTCCAGAGAACTAAGGCAATGGTGGAGCAACGAAGGAGTTTTTAGGACCCAGTAAAAGATGTAACTGAGCACAATAGGAAATAAAGCAATGGTGTGGGAGAGGAAACTTGGACTCTATATTTATTGGTACAGTGAGTCACGTGGATTGTGTACATCTAGAGGAGGGTGTTGGTATCAATCTTCATTGATACCAAGTACTTTCCCTGGTCAAAGAAGCCCACTCAGGGAAACACTATGTGGCAGAAAACGTAGAGATCCTTGAAGTTGGAATAACCTAACACCAGTTTTGAGGACTGTATAGGTCTCTGAGGCCAACTAGAGAGTGAAAGGATATTGCCTTGCCTGTGTACAGGCTTACATATGAGTTTTTTGCTATGTCAAAGCCCCCCAAGATGACCCTCAGAGGCCATCTAGCCCAACTTCTTCATTTTACAGATTAGGAAACTGAGGCTCAGATAAGTTACAGTGAAGTATCCCATATATGCTCAGATTCTATTCTTTCCTTCTCCCTACCCCTCTTCCCCCGCAAAAAAACTCTCTTCTCATAGATATGGAATAGGTTGGGCAAAAATCTTAGCAATTATTCTCTGGTTTTGGTTTTGTTTTTATGGGGGGGGAGCTAGAACTGTGAGTTTGTCAGTATGGGGAACTCCTGGTATGGAAATCCCTTCCTCCAAAGCAGATTGGCAGTTTATTTGCAATGATAATCTTAGAGTTGGGGGGGAAAGGCTGTACCGAGAGGCTAAATTACTTTTCTATGGTCACCCAGCTAGTATGTATCAGAGATAGGGCTTGAAATCAAGTCTTCGTGACTCCAAATTACGCCATCTTGCTTCTTTCCTATGTACAACGAATTATCTGAACTTACTGATGCAATATCATAAAAAGCAATATGTTCCAAATTTATTTTTGCTTTTTCACTTGACGGACACATATTTTATATAAACACACACATTTTACATATACAGGTTAAAGCACTTTGAAATGGTACAATGTTATATATGTGTGTGTTTATATATGTATGTATATATTACAGTGTATATATATGTGTGTGTGAATATACATATATACATATACATATACACATAAATTATATATGCACACATATATAGGTATATATAAATAAAAAACCCATTTCAGGGTGTTTTCACATGTTACAAAGATCTTATTTGATCTTCTCAGCAATCACACGTAATAGGAAGGGCAGGATTTGTCCTATTTCATAGATGAAGAAACTGAGGCCATATTCCTAGCTAGTGGTGGAAGGAGGACT
Organism: Vombatus ursinus; assembly: GCF_900497805.2. NCBI lineage: Eukaryota > Metazoa > Chordata > Mammalia > Diprotodontia > Vombatidae > Vombatus > Vombatus ursinus. Next base: position 76,592,477 of record NW_020954610.1, on the reverse strand, counting down.
AGAACCCAGATCTCTTGTCTTTTGGTCCCGGTCTACCTAACTCACAGGGTGGTTGAAGGTAAGTAGTTTACAAATCTTCAGGTGGTTCAGAAATATTAATTATTTTGGAATGTTTTGTTTCAAACCATGCATTCAGGAACTCCTGTCTTATGCTATTGATTTCTTCACCAACAAATATTTATAAAGTGCCTACTATGTGCAAGTCAGTGTGTTAGGTTCTGGAGGGTGGTGGTAGTAAAGAGATAAAACAAAAATTAGTTCATCCAGCTCACGTAGCTAACTGACCTTTTATAAGTGTCTGAATCACTTCCTTGTGGCCCATTTCACAGGCTCGGAATAGAGGAGTGTGCTTCATGACGTCTGTAGCATCCACCTGAGCGTGATGGTCCAGTAATAATTTCACAGTGCTGACATGGCCAGAAAGGGCAGCTGCATGTAAAGCTAAGAAAGAAGTGAGAAAGTTACTAATAAAATCATGAGAGGCAGCCTTACTTTCTCATTGGTATAAATATATATATGTATGTATATGTGTATATATATGTGTGTGTGTGTGTGTGTGTGTGTGTGTGTGTATGCATGTATTTTTTACCCTAATTTCCAAATCCAATGGATCTTTATGGTTCCTTATTATCATCTTAGTTACTACCACTTCTCATCTTTTTACTCATGAGTATCACTTAAGAAGTCACTTCCTTCCTTTTCTTTTTCCTTTTTTTATCCTCACTATTCTTGTCTATGTGGTTTTGTTTATTTGAAACATTCACCTCTTTTAAGTTATTATTCACTATCTTTTCTTCCCCCATTATCCTTTAGAAACACAATTTCTTTAGGAGCCGGAATTACACGTAACCCCAAATAGAAAATTGTAAGGCAAAAAAGTCTTAACATATTTCATGGATGTCAAAGACAGAAACAAAGGTCCAATGTATAAAAAAATTCATATTTACCAGTCTTTGTGGTAGCAAAGAACTGTAAACCAAATAGATGCCCATTGATTGGAGAATGGCTAAAAAAACCCAACCACACCAACAACTACAATATATGACTATGATGGAAAACTATTGTGCAATGAGAAATAATAAATATGAGAAACCTAGTGAAACTCGGGAAGATATGTGTGACCTGATGCTAAGTTAAGTAAGTCAAACCAAGAGAATAGTATATGCAACAATGACAACAATGTAAGTGAAATGATCACCAAATGGGAGTTAAACCCCAAGTACTGGCCAAAAACCAACCAAGGTACAAAGAGAAGAAATAACAAAATACACCTTGTCCTCACAAGAGAGAGGTAGAGGACTACAATGGCAAAATATTTTAGGTATTTTGTCATGCAAGGTTTCTGCATGATGATTTTGCTTAATTATTTGGTTTATTTTTTGTCTCCATTTTGCCTCCTGTCTCTGGATAGGACCTGCAATTTTGTTAATGAATGGAACTCCTTCTCCCGATATATATTAGTATCTTCTTAGAAAGTCTTTTAGTCTTGGAGAGTTGCTTTCAGGCACTGACTGGTTAAGCAAATTGCCTAGGGTCACAAACCTAATAGGGATAGGTGGCAGGACTTCAATTTAAGGGCCTAGGCTGACTGTCAATCTACTACCAACTGCGGCTGCCTCAGTCTCTCTTTTAAATTATTCCCTTACTTGTTTTCCTTTGTCATAATCGATGGGGTCAATTTGGAAGTGGGGCAGGAAAGAATTTTGACTGAAAGGCAAAGGGTATCAATTATACTAATTATATATTTAATCAACATTAATGAATAATTAATATATTAATTGTATCAATTAGTTTACGTTTATATATATATTTAAAAACAATCCCACTTCAACACAGATATTTGCCAAAAATATCTTGAAGAACAGAAGACTAAATCTGGAATGGACTGTGAAGGTCATCTAGTCCCCATTTTACAGATGAGGAAAATGAATCCCAGAGATGGGAAATAACTTTCCTAAGGTCAGACTTTTAATTACTGTTAGAGGTAGGACTAGAACCTCTATCATTTGACTCCAAGTTCAATTTTCCGCTGCAATGCTTTATACATACTATGTGGGAACTGTTCCAAGTATTATTTTAAAATTTCCCTTTAAAGTCTGCTCTGAAGCTATGAACAGCATATAAAATCTGGGACAGAGTCACAAACTTTTGACTGGTATTCTTGGCTGGCTTATCAAATAAACTTCTTAAGGGTAGGGGTTGTTTAGTTTTTTTTATGTTTATATCCCAGTGTTTAGCACATAGTTGGCATTTAATAAATGCTTATTGATTGATTTGTAGAGCTACAGGTTTTGGAATAAAGGAGAGAGCCAGGGGAGAATTTTTTTTTTTGACAGGGTTATGAGGGTTTGGTGATCTTGGGCGATACTTACTATGCTTATGTGTATATGTGTACATTTGTGTTTTCCCAGGGGAATTCTTGTACTATGCAGTGAGTTGCCTTAAGTCTTGGTCACGGAAAAGAGCCAGTACTAATTGTGTCCTCTGCAACACCTTCTAATCCTCCCACTTTTCTCCTGGATGTGCTTGTTTCAGGTATTAAGGGACCCTAACATAATATTAAGGGACCCTAACAGCTAACATGGGGCTATGACACCAGAGAATGTTTTGACAGATTTGTTGTTGTTCAATCTTTTTTTTAACTGTTTTCTACTCTTCATTACCCCATTTGCGGTTTTCTTGGTAAGGATACTGGAGTGATTTGCCATTTCCTTCTCCAGTTCATTTTGCAGATGAGGCAAACAAGGTTAAGTGACTTGCCTAGGGTCACACAGCTAGTGTCTGTGGTCAGATTTAAATTCAGGAAGATTAATCTTCCCAATTCCCAGCCCAGTGCTCTATCCACTGTGCCACCTAGTTGCCTTTTGATAGATACCTTACTCAGGGGACCTACAAAGAAGGCAGGTTTATATTTAGAAGTTAGGGGCCAGGTAAACTTCCCTGGAAAATGACAATTATGGCATGTTCACTCAGTCCAAAGGTATTACACTTCTTCATTATTTTCTTTTCTCATCCAATCCATAAGTTCTTACCTGTACCTCCATATTTGTCTGTCATGTTGATATCAATGTCCAATTTTAAGCTCAGCATTGTCCGAAGGACATCATCACTGCCTTTTCCCGCTGCCCACATAAAGGATGTCCTTCCCTCGAGGTCTGAATCATCCTTCACAGAGGGATGTTTCAAAAACACTTCCACTGTCTCCTGTAAGAAAACTTCACTGAGTGAGCATTTAACATAATTGCTTTGTTATGACAAAAAAAGTTATGCAGTATACAATGTGAATACTTTTCTTAAGGGTCTCCCTCTCTTTTTTTTTCCCCTTTATCAACCACAAATTCTATTAAGAGTTATAATCCTTAATACCTATACTGTACTGTATGTGATAGACTAGGGCAGGTGTGGCCCTCTAGGTCCTCTAGTGTGGCCCTTTGACTGAATCCAAACTTCACAGAATAAATCCCCTTAATAAAAGGATTTGTTCTGTGAAGTTTGGATTCAGTCAAAAGGTCGCACCCAAGCACCCAGAAGGCCACATGTGGCCTCCAGGCCTCAGCTTCCCCACCCCTGGACTAGAATTTTCCTATTTTCCTACAATAAGGAAAAGGCAACAAAGTTGTCCCTGGGACTTGAATGGCCTGTACTACCCTTGATGCAGTATCCTGGTTACCTAATGTCAGAAAAGATCCCATTTACTGGGAATCGGGGCCCCTCTGGCTTGGTAGATTTGGGAAGACTATGAGAGTCATGTTACCCTGTCCTGTTACCAGATACAGTTCCATAGAGGGGGTGCTGCTTCCAGAGAAGTTAAGTGCCATCGTATTCTTGTTGCATATCCTTGCTGTGTTAGGATAAAATAAATCTCCTTTTGTTATTGTAAATGCCTCATTTTGTACCAACATGGGACAAAATGGTAGTTAACACCCCTTATATTATACTGTACTATGCTACACTATTCTGGTGGTATGCTGTAGTGAATAGGGAAGTGGCCTCAAAGCGAGAACTAGGTTTAAGACTTCCCTTGGAAACATACTGGTTGTATACCCTGGGGCAAGTTACAAACTCTCAGTGCTCTAAGAAACTAAGGTGGTTCTCACCCTTTCTGATCTCAGGCCCCCCTTACACTTTTAAATATTACTGAAGACTCACTAAAGAGCTTTTGTTTATATGAGCTATATCTATCAGTATGTATTATATTGGAAATTAAAACATCTTGGTATTATTATGAAAAGTTTTGACCTCATAGACACTACTTTATGAGTTGCAGAGAAGGTGCATACCTGTTCTGGTGGAGAGAATTTCCTTACCTACAAGTTCCCTATTCCACAAATCTAGTCCTTACTCCTATTTATATCACACCATAAATCTCTGTAGCATTTTTCAAGCATTAGTTACTCCCCTCACTCAAAATCCTAGTGTTAAGCATCTGTAAAGAAGGCAAATGGATATAGTTAAAAGAACACTGGACCTCAAATCAGGAGAGATAGATTCAGATCTTGCCTCTTCTACTAACTAGGCTGCTGACCTTGTATAGTTCACTTCCTCTTTCTGGGCCCTAGTTACCTTCTCTGTAAAAATGAGAGTTGGATTAAATGACCACAAAGGTACTTTCCGCTTGCTTTAAACACCAGGAATCTAAGATTTAAGAAGCATCATTCCTGATCATGGGTGGGGAAATAAGATCAAACAACAGTTCATAGAATCATAGACTATCAGATTTGGAAGGGTCCTCAGAGGCCATACAAGCCAACCCAGATCTGAAAAAGAATCCTCCCAATAGCACACCTGACATGTGGTCATCCAAGTGAGAGCCACATGAAACAAGCCATTTTACTTTTAGGCCGATCCAATTATTAGAAATTGAAGGACTCAAGGAATAATCAGTGTGTCACAGATAACTGTAGTAAGCCCCCCTACACTCAAAGATGCTTAGTGAGCACCAATTTCAGGCATATAGGGCAATAATGAAATATCCCAATGGGAAACAATTCTCAGCAGCACTGAATGAGTCATTTGAGCTTTAGGCTAGAGACGTTTAAAGCTTCACTAAGACTTTTATGTGTATACACACACACACACACACACACACAGAGCTATACTTTAGTAATTCAATACTTCAGAGAATCGATGATTTCATTAGTGAGGGTATTCCCTCCATTGGGAGAAGATGGCAGCCAACTCACAGCTTTTAATTCTTGTCCATATTCTTCCACAAATCCTTGACTGGATCTATCCAATATCCTTCCTCTAGGTCTTTAAACATTCCATGGGTACTGCTACAACACCCAGGCTGTCTGACTAATTATTATTCTTTGTTCTCTACGATTGGTCCACCTTTTCGTGGTCATACATCCCCTCAACAATATTCTATACCTCACTTAATGTACAGGTCATTCTTGGAACCACGTGGCAGCTTATGTGTCTTTGGGTCACTTCTGCTTCCTGACTTCTTTCAAATCTCAACTGAAGTTCCACCTTCTAAAAGCAAGATTTTCCCACCCCCTTTTAATCTTCGGGCCTTCCTTCTGAGAAGGTTTCCAATTGATCTTATCTATATCTTGGTCGCACATAGTTGTTTGTATGTTGTCTCCCTCATTAGACTGAGTTTCTTGAGGACAAGGGGCTCATTTTGTTTTTGTTTTTTGCTTTTCTTTATATCCCTAGAGCTTGGGACAGTGACTGGCCCATAATATGTACTTGATAAATTTGAGCCTGAAACTTCAATTCTTCAGACTTATGGTGTTCCAAGATTTGTAGCTATGCAGCATCACTGGACTGGGAGAACATTTGTGTTAAAAACATAAGTTTTTGTGCTGTGGAATAACTTGGGAACGTTAAAGTTATTGTAGTTTCCTAAATGTAATCTAACCTGCTCTCCTTTTCCCATTCAGTTCTGGATACAACCCCCTTATCTATGTACAATGCCTGACCCAAACTAACTCAATGGACTGGCTTTCCAACTGCATGTCATAGTGTGGATAAAAGTCTTTTTCATCCATTTAGTTTTTCCTGAATGGATTTTTGGTTGCACTCTTTTTAGAAATCATGTATAACATTGAGGAGGCCCATGAATGTTCTGGGCCTTGATGCAATTAACATAATCTTATTGTAAAGTGAAGCACCTATAGGACTCATTGCCTGTGTGACCTTGGACAAATCACTTCATCTTTATGGGCCTCAGTTTCCTCATCTGCAAAATGAGGATTTTGGGCTAGTTGACTTCTAAGGTCCCTTTCATCATGGGATCATGATCCTACAACACCATCTATTGCAGGAGTTCTTAACCTTCTTTTTTTTTCCATCATGGACCCTTTTGGAAGTCTTGTGAAGTCTAAGGACTCTTTCTCAGAATCAGATTTTTGAAAACATAAAATAAAATATGAAAGTTACAGAGGAAATAAATTATAATGAAATATAGCTATCAAAATATTTTAAGTAAACTAAATCTATGGATGATAGATTAAGATCCTCAACTCCAAAGTGAATCCCACTTCCATTTGGACTTTGTACATGAAAGCCTCTATTACAATAGTGAACCCTTTAGGTGAGCATATATGGTTTCATTTTATGTCTCACTTGATGTTAATAATCAGAGAATCACAGCAACAGCTATGTGGTTGCATTTATCAAGGGATCTTTCATGATCTTAACTTATCCATGATGGCCTCCATAATGGGGAGGAACCTTTAAAATTATATTTTACTCTATCAAATCAAATGCCTTTTTCATATATGATCAACAACAACAAAAAATACACACACAAACATAGTTTCTTTACCTTTCAGTCAATTATGTGACTGTAAAAGATGTGGACTTTTGAAGAAAACACTTATATAATATAATATTAATGTAATGATATAATAGTATGAAGAATATTTATATAATAAATTATTTATCTCGGTTGTAGAGGAAGGATAATTTTTTAAATTCACAAACAGAAGGGATTGTTCAGTACAAAATAGATGTGCTTTATGGAGTGAAATAAATAATAATGGCTGACATCTACGTAGTGCTTTAAAGTTTGCTAAGTGCTTCATACATACCATCTCATCTGATATTTATAATAACCTTGTGAGGTAGAGGCTATTATTATACTCATTATGCAGATGAGGAAATTGAGGCTGAGAGAAGTTAAATGACTCTTCTAGGGTCATACATCTAGTAAACTTTTGAGGGCACATTTAAACTCACACAGGTGTTCCTGACTGAAAGTCCAATACCAGATCACTTAGCTGCCACTAAAACTGCTTCATATGAAAAAAACAACCACCAGATAATTTAAAGAAATAGTAGATTGGAAAAATTTGTGACACATGATCAACTAAAAATTTGTCATTTTAAACATGCAAGTTATCATTAAAAAGTCACAGTGGTAATTCTCAGACCATAATGAGTAAGTGGTCAAAGGATATGAATAATTTTCAAAAGATGAAATAGAAATTAATAGTTATTTGAAAAAGTACCCAAATTTACTAATAATCAAAGAGATGTAAATTAAAACACCTTTGAAGTTGCCACCTCATATCTACCAAATGAACACAGATAATTAAAGCACCAAAATTCAGGGCTGGTGAGGTTGTGGAAGAACAGGTATAAAAAGAAATTCTAGAATTACTGCTAGAATTTCAAACTTGTAAAATGTTTTTGGGTGAGCAATCTGGCAGGACATAATAGGATTTTAAAAAATAATCATATCATCTGACCTACAAGTCATGGTTCATTAATATGATGGAAAATAATGCAGTTAAGTACCAACATGTATGAGGATCAAAAAAGAAAACTGGAAAAATCCATATGAAATAATACAAAGTGAAAACACAGAACCAAAAGAATGGGATATGCACTAACTACAATCACATAAGATGAAAAATTAATGAGAACGAATAGACAAAAAATCCTGATGAGGACTGAAACTGAAAATTTATTATGATATTTTCTGCACTGAAATGAATTAAATCAAATGTAATTAGTTACAAAGCAAGTTTGGTTGGTTGTATTGATGTTTGACATTAATCTTTTAACAAAATATTTAAAAATGAGGTAGTCTACTGTACAAAATTGTTTGCAAAAGCCTGTTTACTTCTCATATTTCCATTAGTTATGTGTGTTTAGATAATTCTCATAAAGATTTTATAAAGATGGAAGATAGGAATAAGACTTGATAGTTAATAATATCACCTTTTGGGGGACATTAATATTATTATTATTATTATAATAAAAGTAATTATAAATAATTAATAAAATATTAAGATTTCTCTGTCGCCACCCCAATTCTTATGATATTTGGAAAAATTCTCTTTCAATGCTTTTTATATTGTTTTATCTCCCATCTAGTTTTCTTTAGTGTGTCCTTGGTCTAGTCTGGCTTCTTTTCTTGATTTCATTGTATTTTGTGCTATTTCTATCTATTCTTCGAGGCTGAGGTATTAAGAGCTCAAATGAGGTAGTTTCATTGGCACTGGTGATAAAAATAGGTAACTATGGAAACACTGACAAATTTGCTCCACTTTACATCTATTTGTTCTCTTACTAGTTTTATCTATGAGTGCTCTTAACATGCTGTGACTTAAATTGGCCTCACACCAAGCTCTCTACAGACTTGTGATTGCTTCCACCACCATTTTATAAGGTAATACTGCTCATAATTTCTGACATCCTCTTTGTAGCATTTTATAAGCAAATTCTTATTTTAAACTGTTGTTGCTGGTATGGAACAGGCACATCATAAAAGCATGTTGACTGGTTAATTGATTAGTTGAAATCTCTCTCCCCTCCTTCATAAGGGGATCAAACATTTGCTGGCTAATGTACTTTCTGGGTTCTTTCAGGTTGTTTATTGTGGCAAGTGATTCCTCAGGAAATGATGCCTCCTTTTATTTCCATTTTTTGGGTCTAACTCTGATAGTTGATACTGTTGTCCTGGATGCAACAGATATCTATATCTTTGTTTCTGGTTTGACATTATCTAGCTGGTGAATAGTCTAACTGCATATATATATATATATATATATATATACACAGATATATATACACATACATATGCATATATATATATATATATTACCAATACTTTTAATTAAATTGCAGTTGATTTCCTGTTTGCTGGTGCTATTTAGTGCTTCCTGTGTCCAGTACTCTTTGACTCTCTAGAAGAAAGTATTCATGATACATACGAAGCCTCTGTTGAACTGGATGTCTTTTCTGAGAAGACTTATCCAGATCATCCTTCATTTAATTCCATTCTCTTAAGTTCTAGATTATAATCGATCAGTGTCCCTGGATAATTTCCTTTTGAGTTTCCTTCTTGCTCACATAGATTGAGCTAGGAAATCATTAATGTTGTTCTATAATAAAGTGAAATGCTAGGCTATATCTTAGCCCAGACAAGATAGTCACAATCAACCTAGGAGGCAAAATTGCTAGAATACTTGACCAATCATGAAACCTCCAAATCATAAAAGGCAAATGGCTGTATCTTCTTTGACAGTTTTCATCCCCCTTAGTGGGGATAGAGAACAAAAGTGACCAGGGAAGTACAAGGAGCTATCCAGAGATCAGTAGCAGGGAGAAGCATAGTTGGTAATTAGATCTGATTAGAAAAATTGACTTAAGCTGAGGAAGTAGCTTCTGTTTGTAGTAGGTTGGGGCAGCAATGATTGTACTTCTGCCCTTGCCTTAATTTCTTATCCTTTCATAAAATATGTTGCTCTGTTGTTTTTCAGTCATATCCTATTCTTTGTGACCACATTTAGAGTTTTCTTGGCAAAGATCCAAGAGTAGTTTGCCACTTCCTTCTCCAGCTCATTTTATAGATGAGGAAACTGAGGCAAATAGTTAAGTGACTTGCCCAGGGTCACGCAGCTAGAAGTGTCTTAGGCCAGATTTGAACTCAGAGAGATGAGTCTTCCTGACTCCAGGCCCCATACTCTATTCACTGCCATCTAGCTGCTCCTTTATAAAATATAATTGATATTAATTGGTTAATTGATATTGAGGAGAGATCAACTGGTCAATTGTTATTGGGGAGATGTTAATGGGTTGTTTGACAATGCGGGAAACACACTAGATAAGGGCTCATAAACTGGTCCCTGGTCTCTCAGGGTTACCCCTAGAATCCTGATGGGAGGTGTAGCTAGCCATGCCCTATGGACATGACCTCTCAATATGTATAGAATTTGGGAAAGTGAGCCTTAGAGCCTATTAATACACCTTTATGATTTCCAAATTATAGACCAGTTAGCTTGCTGGACAGTCATTCAAAATTTTACCCAGTTGTCTCTTCTGTATATACTGCAAGACTAGGTTTCTCAAAACAATATTTTGGATGACTCTAAGAAAGTTCAGACCCAGCTGCTCTATTGTTGATTATTGCTTTAGCCTCCTTCATCTCAACAAATAATCCAGGCAGCACAATTTAAGAGTATCACAATATTCATTTACATATCAGGAACCTTCCATAAGTCAAACAGAACTGCACTCTACATCCTAGACCAGGTGTGGGGAACCTGTGGCCTTGAGGCCACATGTGGTCCTCTAGGTCCTCAAATGTGGCCCCTGAATTCAAACTTCAATTTGTTCTGTGAAGTTTGGATTCAGACAAAGGGCCACACCAGGGCTATCAACTGGTCCACCTAGCTGCCCCTGTTAATGCTTTAGATGAGTTTTTATCAACCTCTTACAACTCTATTTGGAATAGGCAGGAATTAAATGAAGCAATCTCCATCTTAAATGTAAAACAGAGCTGTTGGTATAATGGGTAGAGGACTGGACTTGGAGTACAGAAGCCCTGGGTTCAAATCCTGCCTTTAATACTCATTAGCTGCGTGACCCTGTGCAAGTCACATAAACTCTCCAAGTTTCGTTTTCATCATCTTTAAAATGAGAGTGTTGAACTAGATGGCCTCCAACGTCCCTTTCAGCTCCAAATCTAAGATCCGATGAATTAAACAGAGAAATGAGAACACAGAATGCTTACAAAATCTCTGCCATAAGAAGGAAGAGCATCAAATTATCATGCAAGGATTATGCGTGTTAAGGTTTGAAAAGGTACGTAAACTACTTGTAATCTTTTAATTCTGCTTACTCAGGCACACATAACAAGTGATTGGATCCCTTATTAAAGAAATTTGTTGTAGGCCATGGGATTTTTGTCCCTAATCAACAGAATAACTAACCATGATTCTATTACACTCACGATGAGACACACTGCACATCTCTAGAGAGAGAGCTGATGGACTTATGGACTGTGGGTGCAAATATATCTGTGCATGTGTATATATATATATACATATAAAACATATATGTCCATATAGACATATATACACAGAGACAGTTCTTGCTTTACATAAGTGGATCATTCTTCAGGCCTCTACGTTTTTACATAATGCAAATTTGTCCCCATCCACCTGCTTCACTTAGCCTATATAACAAAGGCATACACAAAATAAAACCTTTACACAAGTCATAAAATGTAGACATATTAAATACTGCTCCTTGATAATAAACAGAATTATGGAATGAAAGGTAAAGTTAATGATAAAGAATGCACAGTACTGCAAAGTTAACATAGGTGTGAAGTATGTTCTCCTGATTCTGCTCATTTTGCTCTTCATTATTTCATGCAAGTCTTTCCATGTCTAAGATCATTGAGCTCATCATTTCTTAGAGCACAGTAGTATTCCACCACAATCATATACTACAACTTGTTCAGCCATTCCCCAACTGATGGGCATCCCAGCAATTTCCAGTTCTTTGCCACCACAAAGAGAGCTGCCATAAACATTTTAGAACATATAGGTTCTTTTCCTTTTTCTCTAATCATCTTTGGAAATAGACCTAGTAGTGGTATTGTCCCCACTCACTGCACCAGCTTTTATTCACTGGTGGTTGGTTGCACAACTTTTTTTAATGACACTATCGAGAGATGTTCAGACAGTGGCGCTCTTTTTTTCCCTCGTATATCTGATAATAGCAAACAATGTTATGATTTAGAATTCTTCACATAAAGTCAAATTTGCATAATGCTCACTTACATAAAGTGAGAACATATAGTATATACATACACACACATGTATTTGACATGACCAATATATAAGTTTATTTTGCTTAACTATGCATATTTGTTACTAGAGTTTTGTTTTTCTCTCTCTTTCAGTGGGGGCAAGGGGAAGGCGAAAGGGATTTTCATTAACTGAAAATAAAATTTAATTGAAAAAATTAGAGCTGTCCCAAAGTGTAATGAACTGCTTTAGGAATGAGTTCCTTATCATTGGAGGTCACCAAATGGAGATTTAGAGGATTCCTACTTTAGAAATGAGATCCTATGCCGTGTCAGAATGAGAATAGAAGAAGCCTTATTCATCACAGGTTCTAGGTTACAGCCTGTGGTCTTTGTTTCATTTAGGCCAGAGGCCAAACATATTGGAGCACTGTGACAGAAAAACTCCAGAGTATCATCAAACCAGATTAAAATACAATTGAGAAATATGAAACACAAATACACTAGAACATGGAAAATGCTAATATGTGTTTTTTTGAGTTAATATGTGCCCCTAGATATGCATCAATTATGGAATGGCTGAACAAGTTGTAGTATATGAATTTAACGGGATACTATTGTGCTATTAAAAATGATGAGCAGGATGCTCTCAGAAAAACCTGGAAAGACTTACATGAACTGATGCAAAGTGAAGTGAGCAGAATCAGGAAAACATTGTACACAGTAACAGCAACATTGTGCAATGATCAACTGTGAATGAGTTAGCTATTCTCAGCAATACAATGATCTAAGACAACTCTGAAAGACTTATAATGAAAAATGCCATCCATCTCCAGAGAAAGAACTCATGGGAGTCTGAATGCAGATCGAAGCATACTTTTTCATATTTTTTCTCATGTTTCACAACATGACTAAAGTGGAAATACGTTTTGTATGTCTGCACATGTATAACCTACATCAAATTGCTTGCCTTCTCAATGCAGGGGTGGGGGGGAGGGAGAGGGAGAGGAGGGGAGGAGCACAAGGAGGGAGAGAATCTGGAACTCAAAATAAAAAAAATGTAAAAAATTGTTTTTTACATGTAATTGGGGAAAAATAAAACATTAAATCACTAGAGAAAATATTATGTGTCCCTATGGATCATTATGTATAGTTCAGTGTCCTCCATTCCTATTTGAGTTTGACACTACTAATTTAGACCACCTGAGTTCTGATTTTTATTCATAAATATCCAATTTGGCATTATATCTAACTGGTTGAACCACCTCAAATCCTTTTGGAAGTAGGCTTGGCATAAATCCTAAATAAATAAAGTAAATAAAATAAAAGGTAAATAAAAAAGTAGTTTCAAGTATTCAAAGTAAGTCTTGTAAAAAAAAAAAGTGTTTAAATCCTTGTTATTCCAAACTTAATCTTCCTTACTTTTTGGACTCTATTCAGTTGAACACATTTTATTAAGTTGCTACTTGGTATAATCTGTACCCTAGCAAGATTTTACTTGATAACATATTCTATAAGTGGTTATCTAACCCTTACTTGAAGATCTTGGGAGAGAGAGAGGGGAAATAGAATCCATTACCTCCTGAGGCTGCACAAATTCAACTATTGTTATTGTTCTGGTTCTGAGGAAATTTGGTGGCAGATTGTTTGGAAACTTAGTAGATCCTCTCTGCAGAATTTATAGGATAGCATGATTAAAATTTACAAAGTCTGAAAAGGCATGGAAGCCGGGGAACACTGGATTTGGAGTCAAGAAGACTCAGTACGAATCCAGCCTCCAACACTAACTAGCTGTATGACTCTGGCCAAATCACTTAACCTCCCTCAGCCTCAGATTCCTCATCTGTACAATGGGGATAATAATAATAGCACCCACCTCCCAGGGTTATTTTGAAGATAAAATGAGATAATATTCGTAAAGCACTATACAAATGATAGCTATGGTTATTTTCATTAAATTAAAAAGGATACACAGTGGGATTCCTCTCACCAGTGTTGTATACATGCTGCTTTTATAAGGAAAATAAAATCACATAAGCCACCTTTGCAATTTCACAGAATTTCAAAGTTCAAAAGCTAACTTTGATGGTTAGCTCATCATTAGCCACCAAAGATGCCACAAAACATAACATTCTATACCATAGCCACCACTAATAATGATTTTCTTTGTCATTTTCTAATGGCAAAACAGTCACATGCTTGCATACTGATGTGCACACCTTTTTATACCCTATTCCCTAGACCTAGCTTTACTGGAGAATAGCTGGAGAATACTACTCACTCAAGTGACCTGAAGATGCAAATATAGATAAGCCTCCTGAGGTCCTTTGGAATGGGGGAATGCCTTCATCTGGAAAGACTTTAAGAATTCATTGAGCCTCGAGGCGAAGAGAATGCATACCCATGGTCACTCAGGGGAAGCAACCCCAATGTGCACAGTAGTGAGTGAAAATGCTTCTTTTCTTTCCGCATCCAAGAAAGTTATTGTTAACATCTTCCTTGTTGTGGTTTGTCCTCTGTTCTCAAAGAAGACCATGACATCAGGAAAGTGATACCATGACATGCAAGTGAATGGAGAAGGCTATGGGAAGTGAAAGGGAGGGCTGTGCAAAGTCACCAGCCTCACTTTCTCCTCCTGAGCCATCTGGGTCCAGTGGCAAGATATATGTATCAGGATGACTGGAGATGGCCCTGGATGTAGTGGGAGATCTTGACCTTTTTAAGCCAAGGTGTTTAACAGGTCTCAGTTTGACTGAAGCAATGCCTCATTCAGTGATTAGGATAGGTAAGAAATGAGGCAGAGTGGCCTCTATTACCTAGTTTAAAAAAAAATCAGGGGCAGCTAGATGATGCAGTGGATAGAGTACTGGCCCTGCAGTCAGGAGGACTCGAGTTCAAATCCGGCCTCAGACATATGATACTCACTAGCTGTGTGACTGGACAAGTCACTTAACCCCAATTGCCTCACTAAAAATAAAAAAAAAATCAATCTGGGAGGGGAAGACCCTTAGGGTTTCTGGCCAAAATAGAAACAGTTGCTATTTACATTCATTCTGAGACAATCAGCCTGAGTGATTTGGCTGAAGTCATGGTCCTTAAGGGGAAAAAAAAATTAAGAGGCAGCTAGGTGGCCAAGTGGATAGAGCACTGGCCCTGGATTCAGGAGGACCTGAGTTCAAATTCAGCCTCAGACACATAACACTTACTAGCTGTGTGACTCTGGGCAAGTCACTTGACCTCATTGCCAAAACAAAAAACAAAAAACAAAAAAAAGGAAAAAAAAATCTAGCCTGTAGATCCCTAGATGTCTTGCAAAGCTTCTTATTAAAATTTACATTCCTTTCGGCAGGTAAAGGTGTGATACTCTATATGTGGACAGAGGGAAAGGAAAGGAATGGGGAGGGGAAGGGAGGGGAACAAGGAAGGAGGAAAGAAGGAAGGGAGAACATCTTCCTAGGTAAAAAGGGAAAGGAAAAGTAGGCTGCTTAACTACGAAGAGAGTTTTCTATTATTTACAAAGTTGTGAAGCCTGATAATTGAAAAACTCTTGAGTACTAGAGTTAAGAGAAAGTGGAAAGGTAAACAAAAGTGGGGAAGGGTCTTTGAGAAGTGAAAAACTGAGAGAACTAAAATGATGATGTGTAGCTTAAATTCCTTACAATGACAAACAAAAAGAATGATTACAAGAGTAAGGCAATCACCATTAGGGAAACTGTTGCTCTTTATTTAAATTTCCTGGTGTGAGTTTTAAAAACCAGAAAGCAAGTTTGCAAATGATTGAAAGGGTTTCTGTGAATCAGTTTTCTACCAAATCAAACTGTAAATATCTAATGTCAATCCTTACCTTTCCTTTGGGGAAGGGCTGAAAAGAATGTGGCTGTAATTACACACAGAAAGTATCAGGAGAAAGCTGGGTTGGATTTATTGGAAAAATGACAGCAAATACCTTTTATGTATTTTATGTGCTGGTAAGAAATATATTGTGTTTTCTTGACCACAAACGTCTAAAGATGTCTTATCTTTTCTTTAATTAATACTTAAATGCATCCTTGGCTAGATCATATTTGCTGAGTAATGATGGATGGTTATTTAGAAATACAATATTCTATCTCTTTTCATCCTCATAACCATAAAAATGGTTGACTATTTCAAAATTCTCTGACTTGATTCTAGTGGAGAGGAATAAACATAATTCTTTTTCTTCAGAGTCATATCTTCCAAGGCTTTGCAATACTGGCCTTTGGGATATGATTTTTTTTAAAAGCCCAGTTTTTGGGGGAGAGATTTTACCTAAGTGAGGGGTGAGCACAGCAAGGACATTTCTGAAGATCAAGAGCAAGGTCAAATTTTGACAAAATCAAATGCATACCACTTAGCTTCTTACAAATTGCTCATTTTTTTGTTATTTTCTGTGCCCCTCTACCCAGAGATCTCATCAGTTGGGCACATTTTACAAATGATAAAAGTTTAATTGTGGGTTGATGGGCATTTTTCAAACCAGGGGATGTAAACCCTAGATGGGTTAAAAGAGTTCAAGGGAGTCAAAGAGATTCAAGCTGTGGTGCTCAAAAAATGTGCACCATGATTAGAAAATCAAGTCTCCAGTGGGCATATTATCCCAAACAAATCTCCCCTTATTGACAGCACCTACAATACTCTGCTTAATTACTTGCTTTGTTGGGGGAAGAGAGGTGGGCTCCTTATTCTACTGACAGCATCTGCTCTGCTTAATTACAGGCTTTTGTCTCCCTCCAGGGCTGGGGCTGAATTTCCTCTTACTCTGCAGCACAGCCGGGAAGACCTTTCAAACACAAACGATTAAGGAGTCCCAGGTCAAGGGAAGGTCTGAAGGAGGGCAGCTCTGCCTGGTCTGGCACTGACAGAAAGCAGCCTACCCACCCCAAGGGGGAACAGAGAACAGGGAGAAAATGAACAGGAGGCAAAGCACAGAAACTGACTGATTTTCCATGTCCTTCTAGAGTAGACCTGCAATCATGGTGTGGCTTCATTATCTGTGTTTGCAGTTATTTTCCAGCACACATCCATGTACAGAGTTTAAGCATGGAAACACACCCAAAGCCAAAGATAAAAATTTTGGATTATTCATCATTTTGGGGTACCTGTGTTTCTCTTCCCCTCCCTTAGTATGGATAGTCATGAATTGATTCTATTTTGCTTCCTATAACTTGTCCCATTCATTTACCAAGACACTCTGACAAGTTTTTCAATTGATGTTTAAAAGTTTCTGATTTATAAAAAATAAAATAAATATATATGTATATATGATTATATATAATATATAATAAATATAAAATATAAATAAATATACTGGTTGCAGCTGACAAATTCAAAATAACAAAGATAATACTAACAAAGAAAAACTGTAAGTATAAAACATACAGTCTATGGCCTCACAAAGGAGGGTGCTGTTCTCCATGGCTCCCACAAGTTACCTGAACCATTGGTATAATAGCTTCAGCTCACCTATTTTAGGTGTAGGATGTATATTACAAGAGGTGAGAAAATTTACCTCCTTCCCTTCTCTCTGTCTGTAACATCATATATGCTATTGCATTCAGTTGAGGTGTTGATTTTTTGCTGAACTGCTACTTTCAACACCACCTTCCCTCCACTCTGGCCCCTTCTCAGTTGTCAATTCTCTGTTCCAAAGAATAGCTCTCTGGGTAGGGGAGAGGTATACATTTGGGAATAATGGTGATTTAAAAATCAAAGATGCAATAATTATTCTGAAGAATATATCTTACTGCAAAATTACTCTGGGATGCATAATGGAGTGGTGTTGCTCCTTGGCTATCAGATGGAATGGTTCCCAACTTGTTTCTTTCCAAAAGAAGATGGACAATTTGCGCATGACCTAAAAATGTAAAAAAAAAAAAAAAAAAAAAAAGACATGGCTGTCATAGCAGGCCAGTAAGATTCAATGAATACATATGTATATATTCTAACATGGTTTGTTTTAAAAAGTGATTTGTTGAAAAATCAAGATTCCCATGTACAATGTCATAGTTTTTAAAATATCTAGATGTCATAGTGTTTTTTTCTCTTTTTAATAGATTTCAAATTATCTCGATTTGGAAAAAAAGTTAAATATGCATATTGGTTCAAATGTATGCTGCACTCCCTCCCTTCACCCCCTCAAATTTGGCTTATACAAAAACTTGAGCACAGCCTGTAATTACAATCTTAGTAAGAGAAGGATAACAAAGTAACCAAGACAACAATGTGAATGAGAGGAAGAGGATAGTGATGATAAAAATGCAGAAGCCTTCTTTATTTGAATTGGAAGAGATGTGGGAAAAACTTGCATGGTAGTTTTTTTTTACAAGATCATTTTGTTTCATTTACATAATTTCCTTTCTTTTTAAAGTGAGCTCATTTTTAGGGGTACAGTTTATATTCAGACCTATATTTGAACTAGTACAGTAAATCTCTAATATTTAAGGTAGCTGTTTCAAAGAATATCATTACGAAGGGGCAAATTGAAATTCTGTACTAAAGCTAGGGTTGTTAGATGAGCCAAGAAAATGTAGCACAAGTTTAAACAGAGATGGGATTTTATATGTGGTATCAGAGTTAGAAATGGACCAGTACGGAAGGTGTCAGCTTTTGACTCCTGGCCTGAAGAATAGCTAGCCTTCAGATGGTATATGAAAGAACAGTAGAAATTTATTACTGTGGAAAAGCTATATGGAAATTTTTATAATTTATTTTCTGGTAGTCTTCCAACTGTGTTTGCAGGAATTAAAGGTTAAAGCTAAGTCTTGTTAGCTTTTTTCCTTAATATTCTGGTAAAAGGTTTAAATTCTATAAAACATCGTAGAATTTCTCATTACTCCCCTAGTTTTCCAACGTAATTAAAATGAGATACTTGGAAATGTTACATTAGAAACATGCAGGAAAATGTATTGCTTGGTAATGTTCTAAGTTGATGAAATAGATCTTATGAGAAATATAAAGTAATAGAAATAAAGTTGAGGAAAATCTCATTTTTTGTATTGCAAAAGTCTTGGATTTTAGAATAAACTTTAACTTAAATTTTAGAAGCTGTAAATATTGAGAGACAGGATGGCTTAGTAGGAAAGTCCTAGATTCAGAGTCAAGAAAGAAGGAACCCTGATGTGATATTGAGTCCTCGCTCAACTATTCAGTAGACATATGGCTGAGCCTGAGCCAGGAGAAATGGAGATAACATATTGTACTCTCTACATCAGAAGGATGTTATGATGAGAATATGAGATAATATTCTTAAAAAGCTATATAAATTTGACTTGTTATTGAGATTGAATTCATTAATACATACCATACCAGCATGGTTTCTAGTCGATTAATCTCCTATCATTCTTTACTATTTTATATTGAGAGAATCAGACTAAAAGTTGCATGGTTCTCCAAAAGTGATCCAGTCCAGTGCCTATCTGAGCACAGGTTAACAAAATGACCTATGTTTAAACACTTCACCAACACATGGAGGCCTACTTTGTTAGGCAGCTAATTCCCTTTTTGGATGGCTCTAACTGTTCTTTATATTGAGCCCCATCACTTCCTTCTTGTAACTTTCACTCCTGGGTCCTATCTCTGCCCTTTGTGGCCAAGCACAATAAATCTAAATCCATTTCTAGCTGACAACTCTAAATAATTGAAAAAAGTGATCACCTCCCTCCTATATCTTTTCTTCTCTAAGCTAAACATTCTCAGTTCCTTCAAATGATTCGTACACACCATTCTGGTCATCCTCCTTTGGACATACTCCATCTTATCAATACCTCTCCTTAACTGTGGTGGACAAAATTCTTTGGATCCAACAACAGCCAGACCCTATGCAACAAATATTTGTTAAGTGTCTATTATGTATTTAGGAGACACTGGGGATGCAAAGATTAACTAACAGGCACGTTTTAAACTACTTTCTATGTGTCTAGCCTTGTGCTTGGCAGATACCCTGCCCTCAAGAACCTTACAACAAAATAACTATCACTTCCTTTGTTCTAGACTATACTTATGTCAACAGCCTAAGTTTTTATTAGCTCCCATCTTACATTGCTAACTTCCAGGGGTCTTTAAAGTCCAAGGTCTTTTTCACATGAACTGTGTTGCAACTTACCCCACTCCCACTTCTTTCCCCTCCCTAGACCGTCTCTTGTACTTGGGAGGCTGATTTTTTAAAACTTAAATGAAGAACTTTATAGGTATCTCTATTAAATGTCATTAGCATTGGTCCATAATATTATATAGCTTCCCTATTTCATTTTGGATCTTTGCTTTGATACCTATACCAGCTTTACATCACTGACAGACTTAATATGGGTGCCCTCCATTTCTTCATCCCAATCACTGATAAAATTCAGTATAGAGAACAAGGTCAGTGGCAAAGTCCTGAAGTATTCCACATTGATAGTAATTAATGCTTTTTAGAGCTAGACACTTAAAAACAGTATAAATCTCCCCAAGTCTACTTTCATTCAGCCCACATTACTCCATTTGGTTCACAAGAATATCATGAGAGACATGTCAGTCAGATGCTGCTGATTGGTCCCCATAGTCCCTGGCAAGAGGGATGGAGCAAGGCTGTGTCTAAGATGAGTGGTAACTGATCAGGAAGAGGGCTCCACCTTCCTCTATTTGGTTCACAAGAATATTATGAGAGATGTGTCAGTCAGAGGCTCCTGATTGGTCCCCACGGTCCCTGGAAAGAGAGATGGGGCAAGGCTGTATCTAAGATGACTAGTAACTGATCAGAAAAGAGAGTCCACTTAACAGACTTTAAAAAGAGCTATAAATTTTATTCTCATTCTTCTTCTCTCTGAGCATGACTCTTGGGACTCTGTGAATGTCTTAAGCTTAGGATGTATCAAATGCCTTGTTGATTTCTGTGTAGTTTCCATCAATCCCCAAATTTAGCAGTCTAGAAGCCCTAACCAAAAGTAAGCATAAAATAGCCATTTAAATGGCTAATAGTTGGTGACTAACATTCAAAGATGTTAATATCATAGTAAAATTTCACAATAATTTCAAGGAAGGTTAAGTTTAAATTAGAATAATGGGTCACTGGCCAATAAACCCAGTATTTGTGAGTATGTACAGGGTGCTCAACTGATATAATCCCCAGGTGGACTTTTGAGCATGCGTAGATGTTTTATAATTGGCTCCAGACTTCTAGCCATATGAAGAACCTCATTGAATTGGCTTATTATTAGGAAGTGGGGGTACATTCAAAAACCAGAACCTGATTGATCTTTTGGTGTGGGTTCTCCTTGACTGGAAACATTCCCAAAAGAGATAATGCCAAGACGAGAGCCTGGCTCATCTAAAGCAGAGCTGTGTTTGAAAATAATTGCTTTGCCTCATAATTTGTTCTTTTATTTTAGATGGAAGTCTTTCATTTTAGGTGGCTGTCTAGAAGTGAAGCCCAGCTGGGGTTCTGAAGCCAGCCTATCCAGCACCAATGCTCAGAGGAGTAAGGAGTAGCCTTCTAGCCCTAGACCATTGGTAGTTGAGACAGGGACTTATCTAGCAGCCCATGCCACATTTGAATCTGGACTCAGTAGGACCAAATCTATGCAGAAACTATATTAAGTCTTAACTCACTCACTCATTGTAAGAGCCAATTGACATTAACTAATTAAATGGAGCTGGGGTGTCAATCCCTGGTAGCTAACAGTAGGGCACCCAGGAATAGTGGTTTAAGACAATAACATTAGAGGAAAGAAAACCTCCCATCCCCTCGGGGTGCCCTTAAGAACACTAAGGGGATGCAGTCTTACTTAAAAAGTTAAAGTGAGCTCATAATACTCAAGGTGCCAGGACAGCTGCCATCTTAAGTGGGCATCATAATCCTCTTTACACTAGTCATCTGCTTCATAAACACTTTCTAGCACACGATTACATAATCTGAAGATAATATAAAAGTAGACTTCAACCCAGCCCTGGAAGAATTTTCATTATTTTCAAATTTGCTGACTCTCAACTAAATAAGATTTTCTTGTCTTTTGCTTTTCAGGCTTTTCTCAGAAACCTCATGATAGCTCCACTGGATCCAGACATATTCATTACCATATTAAAACAAATTTTAGCTGAAGGTAAGTAGTGCAGTGGATAGAGTGCTTGATCTGGAGTCAGGAAGATCTCTTAGAATTT
The DNA here is from genome assembly GCF_900497805.2 of Vombatus ursinus. NCBI lineage: Eukaryota > Metazoa > Chordata > Mammalia > Diprotodontia > Vombatidae > Vombatus > Vombatus ursinus. The sequence continues at coordinate 76,570,324 of NW_020954610.1, read as the reverse complement.
GGTCTCAGACACTCACTGTGTAAACATGGATCTCTCAGCCTCATTCTTTATCTGAAAAATGGACATAATAATCACACCAACTTCCCAGGGTTATTATGAGGATAAAATACAATAATATATTTAAAGCTCTTTGCAAACCTTAGGGAGCTATATCAATACTGTATGTTATATTTACTTACATAATTTGTTGGTTTAGAAAGTGTGTATAAAAAAGGAAGTAGATTATGGGAGTATTTGGGGTTTTGGTGTAGGTCACTCCCAGTGATCCTCTTTAAATTTGGAAATTCCTCCTCTCCCCCCCTTTCTCCAACCCTAGTACAACATAGTAGTCAGTGGCAAAGATGACTTGGAACTTAATCTGCTCCCATTTCTCCCTTTCATCAGCAATTCCTTTCTCAGGGGTAATGTCACAAACAGCAAAAAAAAAAAAAAGAAAAAAAAAGAAAAAAAAAAGGGGTAGGTGAGTAATTATTGATCTACCAGGAGTGGCAAAGATATTTCGTGATAAAAGAAAAAGCTACCCATACCCTAACAAAACAAACACAAAGATCCTCAATATTTTAAAAGGGAAAATCAGTTTTCGTTAATAGTATTCACACCATATAGACAAGGGATTTAAAGAACATCAGTAGTTGGTGTATTTCCATCCACTAGGTGGCACCATAGTGCTCAATGTGGTAGGTCTAGAGTCAGAAAAACCCAGTTCAAATTTGACCTCAGACACTTACTAATTGTGTGACAAGTTACTTAACCTCTGTCTGCCTCAGTTTCCTCAACTATAAAGTGGGATGACAATAATAGCACCTACCTTCCAGGGCTGTTGTGAGGATCAAATGAGATAATAATTATAAAGTACTTAGCACAGTACCTGGCACATAGTAGACACTTAATAAATGCTTGTTTCCTTCCCTCCGAGTATTCCAATTTAAGTGTAATGGGGTAATCAAGGGAGCCTCCCTTCAATTTGCAGGACCGGGGCACTACTCATGGAACTGAACTTGTCTCCTTGTTCCCTTTTTTTTGTGGGGGCGGGGCGTCCTATGCTCTGGACTTTTGTTAAAGGACATTCAGGATTGGTCTCCATGGTCACTAGCAAGAAGCACAGGGAGGTCTGTGTCTAAGATGACTGGCAACTGAGCAGGAAGAGGGGGCCACTCAGTAGACTTGAATTTTCACACTCACTCTTCCCTACTCAGAGCATGACTCTTGGGACTCCGCAAGCCGACGATTAGATTTCCAGTGATTGAGGGGGAAGGAGAAGGAATCTCTCCCTTCTCCTTTTCCCTAGTAGCAGCTGTGGCTGGCAAGTTCCCCAGCAGCAGCAACTCTAGAGGCTGCACGATGGTTTCTTTGGCATCTTTCTTCTTGCTATATCTTCCTCCTTCTTAACCCAATCTCCTGCCTCCTAGGAAGTCTGTCCCAAGTCAAATATCCAAGGCTGCAAGAGCTTGGATAATCTGGGGAAAATGACCTGACCAGCTGGAAGCTCTCTGGCTCTCTGCTCTCCCATGCTCATTGAGCAGGGCTCAGAAGACAAGTTATAGCAGTAAAGATACACACAACAGTTCTTAGCAAGGGAGTCTTCCTGCTCTTCTGACACTGTTTGAAAATCCTGCTTTTAGAGGTAGCATTGAGGATTTAGTTCTTTTCATATTTTAGGATAAAATTTCCCTCTAATAGAAAGTAAGCTTAAGGGCAGGGACTATTTGGGTTTTGTCTTTGTATCTCCAACACCGAGCATAGTGCCTGGTATCTAGAAAATGTTTAATAAATATGTAATATTCAATCGAGTTGAAGAAAGACTCGGGCACATCCGGTCCAGGGGAAGGATCTCTGGGCTTTGTTCAAAGTTGTACAACTGAGATCTCCTCACAAGGATAGGCCAAGGGAAGTGGGAAAAAAGAAACAGGCATCTAGTGTTATGCGCTTCTTGATTAATTCAACTTTTTGTCTACCCCAAGAAAATAAAGCACATTTTATTTCATGCAAAAATGCTTCCCAACTAAGCCTGTTCACTTTCTCATTTTATAGATCAGAAAATTGAGGTCCAGAGGGGTTAAATGGGTAGTGAGTGGCTAATGGAGGATCTGAATCCAGTTGCTTTGACTCTGTCCAGGGTGCCACATTGTGACTCTTGAGGCTTGCACAGGGTTACTTAGGTAGCAAGTGGCTAAGTGAGGATTTGAATCCAGTTCCTCTGACTCTAACCAGGGCCTCCAAGACACTCAAAGTTGCTAAGGTGCCTTTGGGGACAGGAAGGGTTAGGATTTTAAAGCCAAAGAAAACAACATAGGAGGGAGTGTTAAAAGCAATTGTTTATCTTTCCATTACACTGTAAGCTCCCTGAGGGCAGGGACTGTCTTTTTCTTTTTAGTACAGTGCCTGGCACATAGCAAGTACTTAATGTTTATTGAACTGAATCTTAATTTTTTTTCTTCCCAAAAAGGTGAGAGAAATAATCTAGGTAATTTTCCTCAGCTGCATCTCAGCTGAAGAAAAGGACATTTTAAGGCAGTGACCCATGCAGTTTGTGCCTCTCAGGATTCTCTCTTGTCCTACAAATCCTACCCAAAGTTACCAAAACTTTAGAAAAAAATATTTTCTCCTCCAAAATATACTGATGGAAAGAAAGTTTAGGGCTACCACTTGTGAGTGGTAGATCTCAGGCAAATCATTGTAGTTCTCTAGTGCCTCAGTTTCCGCATTTGTAACATGCAAAGGTTTGTATAAAATAATATCTAAGGTAATTTCCACCTCTGTGAATTTGTGGCTTTCCAAAAGTTACACATGTACTAGTATTGACAAGGGAATCTGGAACTTCATTGATCGGCATTTACAGCCTTATCTCCTCAGTTAAAGACTGAAGTATCTTTAAAGTGGGACATACTCCTGCTTTGTGAGAATCCAGAAGATTCTGCTTACAGAATTTCCATATAGTGTCTAAACAAACACTCTTCATTTGTCAGGAATGCCTGCAGATGGGGGAGGCCAAGCCTAGCCAAGGTCTTGGGAGGTTGGCTTTAGCTTAGCTTGTGATGGATGCCTTTTGAAAAGCAGAGGCTCAGATGACAAGCTTACGCTCTCTGGCAGACAAGGATGCTCTACCACTGCTGCCTGACTCTTACTCATACAGCTGTTTACAAGTTGAAAAATCTAGATAAATCGTGTGTTAGTAATCATCATTGGAAACTTCCATTGCCATCTTAGTAACAACAACAACAAAATTCAAAATTATTTCTGCTTTTATTCCATTAATGCTAGCCTCTGACCCTGGAATGAAACCGCCTCTAAAACAGCCATTCTAGAATCAACAAATGCAAGGATGTTCTTCCTGGGGATTAATAATAGCTTGTATTTATATATTTCTTTAAGCCTGGCCAAGTGCTTTACTTACATTTTCTCATTTGGCCCTCATTACAATCTTGTTTGGTAGAAGCCATAATTATCCCCGTGTCACAGATAAGGAAAATGAGGCCAAGAAGTTAAATGACTTATGCAGGTCACACAACTTCTAAATGCCTGTTTGGAGGGGTCAAACCTGGGTCTTTGAGGCTCTGATCATAACACTCCATTCACTATGTATACTGCCTCTGATTCATCAATATCTTTCGAGTTAGAAGTCTCCCACTGTAGCAAGCTACCAACAAGGCTGCCAATGTTTTATTGCCTCAATACACAGAAAGCCAAAAATCTGAAAGAAAAAAAAAACAAACCACTATCGCCACCCAGGGACCTATGCTTAACGTTAGTGCTCTATTAAGAGCTGGTATCTACCAAATTTATTATGATGGTCAGAGTCTGGTTGGGACCTATTACCCTGCCTTCCTACCACAGAGGAAAGTTTGTGATATTCTATTGAAAACTGGGTCTATTTTGTTGCTTCTATTTCCATGGAAAATCAACAAAAGATTCTGTGTTGTTCTATTTCCCCAAGAGGAAAAGCGTTTTTATCAATTATTTGGGGTTTATTTTAACATGAACTTATAGTCTTGCTTCTTGTCTACAAGGTTATGATAAAGGAAACAAACAGAATGCAAACAAAAGAAAGGGAATAAGTAAATAGTCAGAAGGTATTATCCTTGGCAACTATGCATGAGATTACATGACATAAATTGGTGGTTTCAGAACCAGTTCCCAGGAAACATGACTTGTAGGAATGAGTACAAGTTGTTCAGCAGAGGCAAAAGACCTAAAATGGATCTGAAGTCTGCATTTCCAGTGCAGAGAACTGTTACAGGTCAGGAGGCTGGCGGCACTAGAGAAACAGTCTGTTCTGATAGCATGGTTGGGTAAGAGAAACAAGATTCAAAATGATTTGGTTAAATAGTATTTGTGGGCCAAAACCAACAAGATGAAATTTAACACAGAAGAAAAGTTCAGCATTTAGGTTTGAAATAGTGAATTATATAACATAGGATGAGAGAAACTGGGAGCCATTTATATGGGAAAAAAAATGGGAGAGAAGTTCAGTTAGTCACAAGCTCAATAAGCAATGAAGTATGAGACAGCTACAGGAAAAAAAATGAAATATAGTATACTATGTAATAATTCCATTGCATTCTGTTTTGGTCAAACCACAGTTGGAATACTGCATCTCATTCTGGCATCACATTTCAAGAAGTTTCCAAAGCAAGGAAAGCGAGATGTTGAGAAATCTTGCCATCCTGTCATTAACCAGTATGGTGCACTGGTAGGAGCTTGGGGGTGGGAGGGCGCAACAGACTTTGGTTCAAGTCTGGTTCCACAACTCATTTGGTCTTGGATGGCCCCCCTCATCCTCAAGTCCTATCATTCACATACCTTCTGCCATCATCTCCTCTTCCACTCCTGCCTCTGATGATGAAGTTCCTTACCAAGGACAACCCCACTACCTGCTCAAGTGATCCCATTCCATTCTCCAACAGACTGCCCCCTCTGTCATTCCCACTCTATCACTTATTTTCAATCTCTCCCTGACCATCAGGCTCATTTTCTGCCTACAAACATGCCCATGGCCCTCACTTGAGCCTTCTATCTCCACTGACTGTTGTCCTGTGTCTCTTCTGGCCATGTCTCAGTCCTCGTTCTCCTTGACCTCTCTGCAGCTGTGCCACTGTTGATCACTCTCTCCTCCTTGATCCTCTCCTCTCTAGGTTTTTGGCATAATACTCTCTCCCAGTCCTCCTCCAATCTCTCAAAACTGTTCCTTCTCAGTCTCCTTTGCTGGATCCTTAACCAGATTACACCTTCTATCTAGAGGTGTCCCACAGGGTTCTGTCCTGGGCTCTCTTATCTTTTCCTTCTACACTAACTTGTGAACTACTTCACTTGTGGAATACCTATCAACTCCTATGGACTTAATTACCATTTCTATGCTGGTGAATCTCAAATCTACCTTTCCTGCCCCAGCCTCTTTGCTGACTTCCAATATTGCATCTCCAACTGCTTTCAGACATCTCCAACCAGGTGTCAAGTAGACAGCTTAAAACCAAACATGTCTAAAACAGAACTCATTGTCTTTCTCCCTAAACCCTCCCTTCCTTCTATAGTCTCTTTTACTGTAGAAGGTGACATCATCCTCCCAGTCTCTCATCTCAGGCTCACAACCTAGGAGTCATCCTGTATTCCTGGCTATCTCTCATATCCCATATCCAATCTGTTTTTACCAAGACCCATTAATTTTACTTTTGTAGCATTTCTCAAATCCTCCCCTTTCTCTCCTATCTGCCTCAGTTACCTGAACTGTAAAATGGGGATAGTAATAGAATCTGCCTCCCGAGGTTGTTGTGAGGATCAAATGAGATAATATTTCTAAAAGCTAAGTATGGTGCCTGGCACATAGTAGGTGCTTAATAAATGCATTTCCTTCCTTCTGTATTTTAGAAGCAATTAAGTAGTACAGCGGATAGAGCACTGGGCCTGGAAGTGAAGAAGACCAGAGTTCAAATACAATCTTAGACACTTAGTAACTGTGTAACCTTGGGCAAGTCACTTAACCTCTGTTTGCCTTAGTTTCTTCAACTGTAAAATGAGGATAGTAATAGTACCTACCTCCTGTGAGGATCAAATAAGATATTAATTGTAAAGTGTAGTGCCTAGCACATATCAGGCATTATATAAATGCTAGCTGCTATTATGTATGTATGTAAATATGTATGTGTGCATATATGTATGTATGTATGAGCAATAAATAATGATTATGACAACAATGTTCTCAAGCTCTCAGTTCAGTTAAATATAGAGATCTGGTGTTGAATTTAAAATGAGTGCGAGAAGTTATATTGTAGGGGACAAATTCCTATCATTTTACCTTAAACTGTAGTTCCACAAAACACTTTTTTCCCAACTAAGTAGGCCTTCTTTCCACAAATCTGGCTTGCATAAAATCTGAGTATAGTCTATAACTGATATTATTTTTCAATATGTACCCATATATTTTTCCCTTTCAAAGAAATCCCATTTGGGGGATCAGCCTATATCAAGGGGCAGCCTTTGAAAGAAGGACTCAGCATGAATCCATCGAAACGTTAAACATGGCAACGGGCAGGAGCTTTGCTGGGCGAGAGGTAAGAGGAAGAACAACATACACTGGTGTTTTAATTCTTATTAAACTTACCAAGTAGGGCAGCCCAGTGAAGGGGTGTCCTAAATAAGTTATCATAAGACGTGATGTTACAGCTTTCATAGGAGGTCAAAACGTCAACCACCGTCACATTGCCGTCAGCAACTGCGAAGTGAAGAGGTGTCCGCCCTTCGTAATCCTGCCAGTTCAGCAAAGATTCAGTGGGAGCAGCATCCTGTGTTTAAACAAACAGAAACTTGAGGCACACATGGAATACTGACTAAATCTTCTGAGTAGGCACTATCTTTTTTGCCTTTCTTTGTATTCCTAGTGCTTATCACAGTGCCTGGCACATAGTAGGCACTTAATGAATGTTTGTTGACTGACTATTGACTGACACATATAACTACAAATGCTTTATTGTTTGCCGCTAAAGAGCCTTCTATTATCCTTTCTTTAGTATTAGCATTAAATAATAATGATAACAGCCAACAATAACAATAACAACTAGTATTGATACAGTGTTTTAATGTTTGCAAAGCACTTTATATATGTTATCTCATTTGACTCTCACAACTCCTTGAGGTATGTGTTATTATTGCTCCCATTATGCACAGATGAGGAAACTGAGACTGGGAGAAGTTGAGGGACTTGAGTGAGTGTTAAATGGCTAGTAAGTTTCTGAGGCAGGATCTTCCTGATTCCAAGTCCCAAACTGTAGTCACTGTGCCACTCAGTTGCTTTTAAGTCTGAAGAACAGAGCTTAAGAACATACTCTCACCTCTAAAACTACTTTATCTTTTCAAAATGTAGACCTGGACCTCTGCTGCTGATGGAGTGTGTGTGCCCAGGGTGGAGCACACCCCATCTGAAGTGGCATGACTGAGGCCATCCCTTGGCAGAACTTACAAGGGGATGATTCTTATAATTAAGACGTTAGCAAAGAATAGCTGAAAGATATAACCCTTTTCTAGAAATGTCTGTCTTTTAAAAATAAAGTTTTCCTGAAGGCTTAAAAACAACGGAATTAATTCAATTCGACAAACATTTATTAATCCCTCACAAATGATATAATGTATGTAAAGTGTTTTACAAGCCTTGAAGCACCAAAAGAAAATGAAATTTGATTTAACAACAACAACAAAAAAAGAGTTAAGCTACTGTTGTGGAGATTGCAGGAGTGTAAGTATTAGATGAAATCCCTGAAAAGCAGATTTTTTAATTCAACCAACATTCATTAAGTACTTACTGGGTAGAGCACTGTGGTAAGCATTGGAGAGATATTAGACTTTTAAGTGAGGAATAGACTTTTGCATCCCCAGCTTTTGTATCTCCAACATGCACATATTGTTGCTTAATTGGTTTAGTTCCGTTCCGTTCTTCATGACCCCATTTGGGGTTTTCTTGCCAATGATACTGGAGCGGTTTGCCATTTCCTTCTCTAGCTCCTTTTACAGATGAGGAAGCTGAGGCAAACAGGGTTAAGTGACTTGCCCAGGGTCACACACCTAGGAAGTATCTGAGGCCAGATTTGAACTCAGGAAGATGAGTTTTCCTGACTTAGCCCCAGCTCTCTATCCACTGTGCCACTAGCTGTCCATCATATAGGTGCTCAATAAATGTTTATTTGTTGATTAATCCCTGCCATAATGGAATATACAATCTAGAGTCAAGTAAAGAAGCATTTATTAAGTACCTACTATGTACACATGGTAGATGGTTAATGTTGATTGATTGATTGACAGGCACTGGGCAAAGCATTGGGGATACAAAGAAAGGCCACCCCATCACTCCAAATGGTCCCTGCTATCGAGGAATTTACAGACTAATGAGGCAGACAACATGAAAATAACTGTATACAAACAAGATATAGGCAGGATAAACTGGAGGTGAACAGAAGAAGAAAGTACTAACATTAAAGAAGTATTAGGAAAGACTTCTTGCGGAAGGTAGGATTTTGGATGAGATTTATAAGAAGTCAGAGAAATTAGCAGGTGGAGAAAAAGAGGGAGAGAATTCCCAACATGGGGGACAGCCAGCCAGTCAGTGAAAATGCCTGGAGTCTGAAGACGGTGTCTTCTGTGTGAGGAACAGCAAGGAAGCCAGCATCACTGGAAGGCAGAGTCTGCACAGGGAAGGAAGATAGAAAAAAGCTGGAAAGGGAGGAAGGGGCCGGGTTAGGACACATGCACAGATAGTTATGATACAAAGTAATATAGGATCAGTATATATTGCAGCAGGAGAGGCAGTGTGGACTAGTGGATAGACAGAAAGCTGACTTTGGAATCAGGAAGCCCTGAGTTCAAGTCTCACTTCTGACACATCCTGGGGAAATCATGTTACTTCTTTCAACCTCTAGCTTGAAAGACTAAGTCACTGATCTGCACTGGGAGTGAGGAGTTTCCTCACTGACCACTCCCAGACAATGATGAAATCACAGCTCAGCTGGAGAGAAAATGAAGTGGATAAGAGAGATACAAAGAAAGTGGGTGGGAAGCATGAGCCAAGAAGGGCAAAGAGGCAGAACACTGTGCATTGGGAACATCAAACAGTTATAGATACAAAATCTCAGGCTTCCAAGGCACGACACCTTTCCAGGGGTTTCAAATAAACTACTCTAAGGAGCTGACATTTTAAAGTTTTCAAATTTTATATATATACACACACATACGTATATGTGTGTGTATGTATGCATATGTATATATCTACATACATATGTATCTATATATATGTATATGTATATCTGCACATGTGTCTTTTTCTTCTCCTGCTATTTTACCTCCCTGGAAATCCCCCTTCCTCCTGTCCTGATTGGTGGCTCTCTCCCAACCATTTTAGGAAGGACCCCAGTCTTCTTTAGGAAGGTCCTCTCCCTCTCCCTCTCTGCTCAGTATTAAAATGGGAGTATACCCCACTGAATAACTACCCACTGTACTGTATACTGTGTGAATCTCGGCTGAAGATTCCTGAATGGGGATGTGACCACATGAATAGGCCGCTTGTCATCTGGCCATGATGATTCTAGAATTTGGTATCAGATCAACTCGAGGACTAGCCATGATTCCAGAGGACTGATGACGAAGCATGTTACCCACCTCCTGACAGGGGTGATGGACTAAATATACAGAATGAGACACACTTTTTTTTGAATATGGCCAAATTTATTTGACTATACATATTTGTTATAAGAGTTTCACTTCTCTTTTTTTTTTCTTTTTTTCCCCAATGGAGGGATGATGGGGGGGGAGAAAATAGAATTTTGTTCATTAAAAGTACATTAAAAAATTTGGAACCAAATATTTCCTCCTAATAAAAAATCACCACAGTCTTCTTTATACAATAGTTCAATGCTGACCCCCATGTGCTCCTAGAGAAGCAAAGGAAAAATCTTTTTTTTCTCCACACCTAGGCTATCAAGCATCATCCCAAGAATAAAAAGGAAAATAGAGTTCAATGTCATTAACTGTGCTCTAATATCAAAAGAGAGATTTTAATAGAAAAATATATACTCACCAGGATACATCTGACAGTATGGACAGCACTAGGATCTTTGTGGTTAGCTGCCCAATGAAGTGGGATCTTTCCTTCAATATCAGGGATTCCAATATTGGAATCATGTTTTATTAGAAGCTTCACATGCTCTGGGTTATTGTAATAGGCACTCCAATGCAGAGCAGTTTGCTAGAGATGTAAAAAAAGGTATGTATAGGTATAAAGCTTATATCCATTTGTTTTTAAATGGAAAGGGCATTGGACCTTATTTCTGAATAATTACTTTAAAAGAAACAAGCAACTTGCCAACAAATTTAATACATGGTTTATGACGTTTATGAGTTATTACATAAGATCATAGATTTAGCACTAGAAGGGGCCACGCAATGGTCATACAATTCAACCCTCTCATTTGACTAGTGAGGAAACTATTTGTTCAAGACCTTAGTGGGTTACAGAAAACCCTTCTTAATAAGACTAAGCCCCCTGTTTGTGCCTTTGATCTCATCCCTTCTCCTATCCTCCCTTTCCCCCATTAAAATTTCAGTTCTCCCATTCTACTGGCTCTTTCCATTTTGCTTATAAACATGTTCAGGTCTCCACCATTAGAAAGCCTCCACTTGATCTTGCCATCCTCTGAAGCTAATGCCCTCTCTTTCCAGCCCTTGCAAAACTCCTGGAGTCATCTACATGCAATGCTTCCATTTCATTATATCCCACTCAATACTGAAATCCCTACAATCTGGCTTCTGAGTCCTCTCTGCTGAAACTGCTCTATTGAAAGGTCCCAGTGACTTTGCAGTTTCAAAAGCCAGTGGACTTTTCTCAGCTAGTGATCTGCTGGCCATTCTGAGTATCCTGTGAGCATGTGAAACTCATGTTGTCCAAACAGACCTCATCATCTTCCCCCACTTCCAAACCTCATGATTGTTGTTATGGGAACCACAGTCCTCCAGGATAGTGACCAAAGTGTCACTCTTGGCTGTCTCCTCTCCTTTATTGCCAATTCTCCTACCTAGTCTTTATCACCGAATGGGTGTTGCCACAGACAAACTGAGAAATGGGAAAGACCTTAGCTTAAAGAGGCCAAGGTCTCTTACTGCATCTGGGGCCATCTCCAATCATCCTGATCTATATTGTGCCACTGGACCCAGACGGCTCCAGAGGAGAAAGTGAGGCTGGTGACGTTGCACAGCCCTGCTTCACTTAAATCCAATTCACTTTCAAGTCATGACATCACCTTCCTGATGTCTCGGTACTGCTTGAGAACAAAGGACAAAGAACAACAACAATCTCCAATCAATTGCCAAGTTCTGTTGATTTTATCTGCATAGGATTGCTTAATTCTGTCTCCCCTCTACCCACACACAGGTCCTCACCTCCTCTCACCTGGAATATTGTAATAGTTTATCAATTTGTCTACTTGCGTGTAGTCTGTCTGTACTCTAACCCATCCTCTACACAACTGTTCAAATAATCTTCCCAAGGTATAGGTCTCACTATCCCACTCACATGCTTTAAAAAAAAAAAAAACCAAACCTTTAGTGGCTTCCTTTTCCTCTAGGACACAATGCAAAATTTTCAGTTTGGATGTTAAGGCCTGGCACAGTGCAGTTCCAATCTATCTTTCCAGCTTTGTTTTAAATTATCCCATTTCACAATTATGTTTCAGCCAAACTGGACTACTAGCTGCGCTTCATAAATGACAGACATTATTACGTCTATCACTTCTATGTATTTGCATAAAGTGAACTAGAAGACACTCCCTCCTCTTCCAAGGCTCAGCTTTGTCAGAGGTAAGATATATGTTCCAGGTATGGCTTGATTTCAAAGCTAAGCATCTATCTTTCATGACACACTGCTTCCCTTTAAGAATATTACATATGTGTATATATATATATATATATATACATGTTTATTTTGGGGGGGCTGGCAATGGGGTTAAGTGACTTGCCCAGGGTCACACAGCTAGTTAAGTGTCAAGTGTCTGAGGCCGGATTTGAACTCAGGTCTTCCTGACTCCAGGGCTGGTGCTCTATCCACTGAGCCACCTAGCTGCCCCAAGAATATTATATTTCAATCTTCTAGTAAAAATCACCCTGAATAACGTGGTATAGCATATAGAGTACTGAACTTTGAGTCAGAGAGTTCTGGGTTCAAATTCCACCTTAGACACATACGACCCTAGACAAGTCACTGAGTTTTCTTAATCTATAAAATGAGGATAACAATAGCACAGAATTGTGAGAATCAAATGAGATATTTACAAAGTTATTTGCAAACCTTAACGTGCTATATCAATATGAACTATTACTACCTTAGTAGTAGTTTTTATTTATAAGGTAAATATATATTTATAAAGTAATTATTATTACCTTATTTTTGTCCTGTGTATCCACTTCTCCTGGTGCCATAAACTTTAACAGAAGGGCCAAACATTTAGGACTTTTATGTCGGGTTGTTAAATGCAGTGGAGTCATTTCTTCTAAGTCCTTTTGCATCCAGTTTGCTCTACGAGTGAGTAAGAGTTTCATGAAACGATAATTTCCCTAGGAGAAAAAAATTGACGAGAGTCACATTTGTAGATATACATTTGTAGACACAGCTACTACATAATACAATCCTATAGATTTTAGGGACACAGGGACGAAAGAGGGCCTCCCTAAATAACTCCAGAACCATGGCAAAGTACCATTTGGAATGGTACCCACTTACAGGCCGGCTAATATAATGTACTTCAGCTAAACTTTCGGGACATATTTGTTAACTGATGATCACTTCCTAAGTGTAGTTAGTTTTGTTTTATATAGGGAAATCAAAATCTCAGTGGCGAGAGAACTAGAATAGGAATAAGGAAAAAGTCTTGTATTTTTTATCTCTTATTCCAGGGGGACCTTATCAGTAAGGGATGCGTAGGCACAATTCAAACAATCTCTGCCCTGTCAAAGGACAAAAGAAGGGAGTCTTCTATTGGATGCATCCTTATTCTTCCATAAACACAGGGTAAGAAGAAAGAAATGTTTGCTTGAGGGCCCAAGATTTAAGCTTAATGGTACTGGATCCAGTTGCTTGGTTTGCTAAAAACAAACAAAACAAAACTTTCACAATCTTATTATAGTGACTTCTGAATTTGGATATCACTGGATAAAAAAAAATTCTAAGATATTCTCTATAAAAGCAAATGTTCACTAATTGATTCGCTCTGCTGGGAACAGGGGATAAAAAGACATAGACCATGCCGTCCAAGAACACACAACCTACTGGGTGAGACAAGGCATGAGTACAAATCTGGGGAAATTTCTGGGAGAAATTCAAGGAAGGAGAGAGTTCTCTTAGCATGAGAGAGAGGGACAAAGTAAAGAAGGCTTCATGAAGGAAGTACCAGCTAAGTTGGGTCTAGAAGGAAGAGAGAGACTTTAGTAGACAGAGATGAGCATGAGGGAGTCTACTACAGGTAATGGAGAGAGAATGAAGAAAAACATGGTGATGGAAAAGGGCAGGCTGAAAAGAGCAATAGAGGGCTGGAATGTAGTAGTAGTAATAATAATAATTATAATATATATACACACATATACATAGTGCTTTAAAGGTTTACCAAATACTTTATTCACAATAATTTACAACAATTGTAAAGCACAGATGGGAAAGTATCATCATCACCATTTTAAAATTAGCAAACAATAGACCTAGAGACATTAAATGACTTGCTCTGGTCACAAACCAGTAAGTACCAGAAATGGGATTTAAGCCAATGTCTTTGAACTCCAAGTTTCACATTCTTTCTACTACATCATATGGCCTTTAATGTAGAGTAAATGAAGACAAATGAGAAGGCTAGAAAGGCAGGTTCAATTCAAGCTGTGGAGAGCCTTGAGTACCAGGAGGAGTATATATTTTATTTAGGAGCCCATGAAGATTTTTGAGAAGGATGACATGATCCCTGAGATGCATTAGGAAAGTTATGTGGGCAAGGCAACAAGGAAAGACCAGAAAAGGGGCTTGGCTGGAGTCTATTACAGGGGGTAGATCAGTTAAGAAGAGGTATTACATTAAAACTGAATCAGATGCTTTTTTTGAAATAAAAAAAAAAATAAAACCCACTGGGACCCATCTAACTTTCCAATGATCCAGCCCATATCTCCCCATTTGGGCCATAAACATACTCAAAGATAATTGAGAAATTTAGATCTGGGAGGCCATCTAGTCCAATGCCTTCATCTGTAAGATGAGGAAATGAAAACCTTAGCACACGTAGTATGTGATAGAGGCGGGATTTGAATCACACTCTTCTGATGTCAAATCCAATGCTCTCTCTGCTATATCACACCATCAAAAGAGACTTTATCAAATACCTTCCTTATATTTAGGTGTATTATGTCTAAACAACATGGTAGAGTACATAGAGAGCTGACCCTAGAGTCAGGAACACCTGTGTTCAGTTTCTGTCTCTGACACATACTTCCTGTGTGATCCTGGACAATTCACTTGAACTCTCAGTATCCCAGGCTGAGATTGTAAATTGCAGAACAGTTAATGACCTGCATTGATAAAGTTTCTTCATTGGCAACTCTCCATACCAATGAAAATACAGGTCCAGACCCCTCCCATCTCCAAAATACTCAACTCTGTAAGCATATGGTATTTTTGTTCCTTTAGTCTATTTGCTCTGTTGAAAAAGAAAATCAGATTAATTTTGCTTGTATTGTTCTTACTAAACCAGTGAGAGCTAGGACAGTAGTGCAGGACAGTGAATGCTAAACCTCGAATACGTAAGACTTGTAATCAAATCTAGCCTCAGATACTTAATAGCTATGTGACCCTGGGCAAGTCACTGAACCTCTATTTGTCTTAGTTTCCTCAGTCATAAAATAGGGAAAATAACGGCACCTATGTTGCAGGGTTGTTAGAGGATCAAATGAAATAATATTTGTAAAAAAAAGAAAAAAAATCCTTAGCACAGTGATGGGGCAATATAAATGCTTATTTGTTATTGTTGTTCAGTCGTTTCAGATATGTCTGACTCTTCGGTGCCCCATTTTTGGGGGGTTTCTGGACAAAGATACTGGAGTGGCTTGCCATTTCCTTCTCCAGCTCATTTTAAAGATGAGGAAACTGAGGCAAACAGGATTAAGTGACTTGCCAAAGGCACACAGCTAGTAAGTGTCTGAGACAGGATTTGAATTCACAAAGATGAGTTTCCCTGAGTCTAAACCCATCACTGCACCACCTTGCTGCCCTTAAAAGTTTATTTCCTTCCCCTAAACCCATGCTAGATCCTGGTGATCACTAAGTACTCACAAATCAACCATTTAATAATATGTCCTAAAATCTTGACAAATGGTAAAATGGTCTGTAGTTTGTACATTATTCCCTTTTCTGAAAATCAGAATATTTTCCTATTTCTGTAGCACCTCTCTCATATTCCTGAAATATCATTAACAGTTCAGTATATGTATCTATGACTTTTTAATATTTTGCCATATAAGCTGAATGCTTATTTAGAACAGCAGGGTACCAATATTTATCTTGAATTTTAATCATATATTAATTATTTTTGGTTTATTCTTCCAGTCTGAAGATCATTCTTTTTGGAAAAAAAAAGACAGAAGAAAAATAAAGAGGTGAGCGATGCTGCTCGATTTCATTCAGTTAAAAATGTTCCATTTAGCCTAGATAGCAGGCTCATCATCCTTATTCTGCTTTTCTTTTTGCTTCAAACATAGCTAAAACAATCTTTTTTTGTTCTCTGTAGCATTTTTTTTACAAGCCCAGCTCATTAAGAATTCCAGCATTAAAAGTGCTGTTTTTACAGGTACAAATGACTATTTTGTATTCATCCATTATATGATCTTTCATCTTTTGAACCTGTCTTTTGAAAGTCTGAGCTCCCTATGTTACTACTTCAGTCTCTTATCAGACTTTCATAACTCATACCTTCTAATAATTACCGCAAAAACTATTTCATACCCTCTGATTTTATTTTTATTTTTAAAATAAATTCTATTGATATATTTTGTCATTTATTGCACAGATTTTTCCCTGTATCCTTTCATATCCCCCATTCCTAAGAGCCATCCTTTACAACAAAGAATTTCTTTTTTTTACCAAAAAGAAAATGAGGAAGACAAAAAAAAATTCAACAAAACTAATCAACAAATTGAAAAAAAAATTTACATGGTATGCAATGTTCCACACCTGTAAAAAGGAGTGTATTGGGGAGGGGAGGTGTATGTCTTCTCACATCTCTTCTTTGAGGCCAAGCTTGTGTTTTGTAATTTTATAATATAATTTTAAATTGTTTTGTGTTTGTTGTTCTTTTGACTTATGTCATTGTACGTTAGTGTTTTGTTTCCTGGCTCTGCTTACTTCACTTTGCTTCCATTCACGTAAGTCTTCCCATGATTCTCTGCAGTCACTATATACGTCATTTCTTAAAACACATGCATTCATGAACCACAATTTGTTTAGCCTGACTTCCCGCCACTCCTCTGATGTTGACTATTCCCATCTTTCATCTTTGCCAATTAGTTAGATGTGAGGAGAAGCCTCAGGTTTGTTTTTATTTCCATTTATCTTCTTATTAGTTACTTGGAGCATTCTTTCATATGATTTTTTTAAAATAGTTTGCATTTTTCAAGAACTATTTGTTCAACTCCTTTAACTGCTTACCTATTGGAGAATGGCTTTTGGTCTTATATATTTTTGTTAGTTTTCTATTTATCTTGGATACTAAATCCTTATCTGAGAAATTTGTTACAAAGATTTTTTTTTCCCAGTCAACCATTTCCCTTTCTTATCCCAGATGCATTTTAATTTTGTTTGTGCAAAAGCTTTTCAATTTCATGTAATCAAAATTATCTATTTTATCTTTTGTAATTGCTGCTATCCCTTGTTTGCTTAAGAATTCATTTCCTACCCATAGCTGTGAAAGGCATACATAATCTGTTTTTCTTCTAACTTTTTGTGGTATGATCTTTTATATTCAGGTCACATATTCATTTTGAATTTACTGTAGATTATGATATAAGCCTAATTTTTGCCAGACTGCTTTGTAGTTTTCTCAGCAGTTCTTATCACATAGAGAGTTATTTCCTAAGCAATTTATGTTTCAGATTTATTCAACACTTGAGTATTGAGTTCCATTATTTCCGATTTTTCCTTGTTTAGTCTGTTGCACTGACCTACTTTTTTTTTTTTTTTAACCAATACCAAATGGTTTTGATGGTTGCTAATTTGAAATATATTTTGAGGTCTGGAAGGGCTAGTCCCCCATCATTCCTATCTTTTTTCAATTTTCCGTTGGCATTCTACCTCTTTTGTTCTTCCAAATGAATGTTGTTGTTAGTTTATTGAATTCTATAAAGTGTCCCTTTTGTAGTTTGTTTGGTATAACATCAAACATGTAAATTAATTTTGTCAGTATTGTAATTTTTATTATATTGACATGGTCCAGCCATGAGCAGTGAATATTCTTCCAGTTATTTAGGTTTTCTTCAAGTAGCATTTTGTAACTGAATCCATAAATTCACATTTTTAAAAAGAGATTTTGAGGTACAGGATGGATGATAATATAGTTAACTGAATTTGGAATTGGCTAAAAGGTTAACCCCCCCATAATAACTAATAGACTTATGATAATGGTGGTGTACATATCACTGAATACGTAGTCAAAATAGCCAACTGAGCAACAGAGTAGAATGACTATGCATTCACAGCTCGGTACTAGGGGCTTTGAGGCATGTGTGCCATAAAGAAGCAAAATGCCTCACACAGTAATTCTTTCTACATTTGTGTTTGTTGTTCTTTTGATTTAAGTCATTGTACATTAGTGTATTGTTTCCTGGCTCTGCTTAACTTTTATATTACTTTTTACTTTCTTTTACTCTACTTACATTTCTACATTAGCAGAGCAGTAGCTCTGTCATTACAGACCATTATGACCTATAAAGCCTAGAAATGGCACCACCAGTAATGTAAACATATCACAGCTGATCCAGGAGGTTGATCAGGAGAATATCGTGATTAAACTGATGCATTCACTAGACTGTGAGCTTTTGCTGTTGGGGACTTGCGTTGCATTTCCCTGTGGATGAGATCTTTGTAGACCCACTCATATGTTAAGTTCAAAAGTTTGGGGATCTGACCTTCCAGAAGCAGAAGGAGAGTTTCTGGGCAGATGCAGCCTCTTGGAGATTGAAGAAAATCCTATAATCCACCCTTCTAATCATACAGGGGGAAATTCTTGGGTGACAACTGTCTTTTTTGGGAAAAGATAATGGTGCACAACTTCCCTTCTTCCACTACCACAAGCTGGAGGAATATTAAGATAATAAGTCATGACAAGGGGGAGCAAAAAGATAGACTTTGCTCTCCATTATTATCACAAGTTATTCAAATAGTATTAGTGTGATGAGAAGCACATTGCTGCTCTAGCTGCTTCAAACATGTTTCATGGTCAGAAAAGAATCTAAGTCCTTAAGGTTATACCATAAAGCTCTATGCTTATATGGGTTTCTGGGATGAAACTGGGACTTGCCAGAATGCCAAGGGTTGCCATCAACCCCAAATTTGCTTTTTTTTTTCCTAGGAGAGTCCAAATTAGAGGGTAGTACAATGAGTTCAGGAGGAATACATGGGGCCCTGAGGAATGAAGAGACTGCCTGGAGGGACTGGAGAATTATAATGATTATTTAAGTTCTATTGTGAATTCTTCATGAAGAGGTCAGAAAGCATCTGAGTCTGAGAAGTCAGTTTGAGGAAGGAAAAGGGCTGGCTTAAATGATTTCCAAGGTCCCTGACAGCTATAAATTCTATGAACTAAGGAAAGAACAGGTAGGATAAAAACACCATAGCAAAAAACATAGCAGAGTCTAATAACATCTTATTATCAATCCAAATAGAGGCAGAGAAGGCAGAGGTCTAACTGGAAGGAAATTTGTTGTCCAGATGGATAGGCAATTGACCTAGATATAGGGAAGCCCAAGTTATGGGCTGGGTCCTGGAAGAGTGATTCAACAATGTCAGGGCAGGACTGGAAAAACAAGATTGACTCAGTATATATCTAGAGAAATATTGAAGTAGGGTTCCTTATAGCTTCTCTTCTTAGGGCCAGCACTGATCCAAAAGCATAATCTGGGATGAAGCCTACCTTGATAGGATTAGAAGGGAATGGGGGTTGGGGAACCAATCTTGCTAACCCCTACCTATAGTTTATTTGGTTGGAGGTAACTAGTTATATTTCAGGGATCTGAAAAAATAAGAGGAGAAAATATCAATTTTTTCCATTTTTTTTATTCAGTAGAAAATTTTCTTCATTTGAAATTGTTTATATTGAGATTATTAAAAATTAACTGGTATAAATACCAAAGTAATCAACTATTTTCTGAAGTAGATGGTTCATGACTTTATCATTATAAAAAACTCAAGCATGATTTATAGATTTTTATTTTCACCAATAAAGGATTATAAAATAGCCTCAAATTCTAGACAAATAAAGACTTCAATATGTAGTTTAGGAAAATAAATAATGACAATTGCTTGTGTAAGAAAAATTCAGTTAATAGCCTATAAAGTGCTAACTCTTTTGATATTAAAATAGGTGTGTGGCATTTGGTGATTTTCATTTGTTCTTAATATTTTACTTACTTGAGCTTCATTTATCTAGATTATCCATTTTAATGAATGCCAAGAAGAAATGTAAAAATTTCCTCAAGAGGGCACCCTGCTTCAAATTTCTTGCCATCTCTTTTCTTCTAAAAAGCAATAAATACTCAAGAAAACCAAATAAATCGATGGGGCACTTTTCATACCCAGAAATCAGGTTTGACCTTTCTGGTCATAACATTTCAAAGATAATAAAATAATTCATCGTGACCTTTAAAAGATATTTAACCACTGCAATCCTGCTGATGTACAAGTCAGTGGGAGTTGAGGTTGGGCAAAGATTTTTGCCTTGAACCCCTCACCACTACATATACAGAAATACTATGACAAATTTTTATAGATTAGCTTTGGAGATGAAAGGAAGCACAAAGTCTATTGTGGACAGACATTACTTTTAAAGAAGAAAGAACACCTGATGCACTTTAAAAATAAGAATGCCTATATTGATGACTATCCACTTATACCTGAGATTACCTATTTAAAACAACATTTTCCACAAAAATATCTGAGAAGTGTACATTGTGATAAAATGTGGGCATACAAGATAGAGATGGTCAAGTGGGATCAGGATTCAGGCACAGACCTAAATGAATTAAGTAAAGAATATAAATATAGCAGATGTCAGAAACAACCAAAAGGTTAAGAGTCCAGGCAGTCAGGGTCAGAGGCATAGGAGCTATTAAATAACAGAGACAAATAAGAAGCCAGAAGACCACAATCAAACCCAATGGGTCTGCATGAAACCCCTGCCAAAAAACAGTTAAGAAAGTCCTGGAATTCAGGAATTTACATCTAGGGTCCTGGTGGCAAGAGATACTGTTACTTTCTCGGGTACCCCCAGAGGAAAATCTCTGTCCAATTCCACTCAATTCAACAAACATTTAACAAGTACCAACTATGTACAGGCAATATGCTAGGTGCTAGGGACAGGAAGACAAAAATAATTGAGCAGTTTATATTGTACCGAAGGCAGATAAGAGAAAGAAGCTGAATGTAGACTGGCCCTTTCTTTTCTAATACTCTTGTTGGAAAGCCCCCAAAATAGAGATGTTATCTGAGCTCTTAGGGTTTGGAGACCCTTTCATTTGAGATGGATATCCATGGTAGAATTAGTAATCAGTATTTGTAATTAGAATGCAAGCCAGAATTAGTCATGTAGGCCAGTGGACCTAAGACTACTTGTTTCTCCACTGAAAATTGAAAAACATGTTCAGAAGTGACAGCTACATGGAATGTGGTCAGACTGATGCATGATGCCTTAAAGTTAATGGTTAAGCTCACCACTCACGTAGGCTGATGATGCATGTTGGTAATGGCCATGTAGCATGTTAAGGGAAGCATGATGCACAGATAATAGGGTGTATGTAAAGTCTACTGAAGGCAGTTCTACTCTGAGACATTATATAATACACACCTGCATGTGACCTATTTTTCTAATCTACTGTTTACAATTACACCAAGTAATGCTGAACAATGCATAGTTTGAAAAGTATAATTTAGTGGATATGCAGCCAGGGTAATTTGCAGGGACTTGATGCGCAGGCTTTGCAGTATCCCCTCCTTATTTCTTGGTCAAGAGGTAAGGGAGAGTAGGGTAGGCTGCAGTAGACATGGCGGCAAAAGGAAGATCGTTTACTACAATGCTGAGGGCCAAAGGTATGTGGCAAAAGGGCAATGCGAAAGCTCTACATGAAGAAAAAATAGCCCCATGAAGAAGAGGACGTTCCTAATAGATGCAGCAATGAGAGAAGCCTAGAACTGGCTGCAGTGGGTGGTGGTCATGACCAAAATTATCTGAGGTGGAATCAGGAATGGAAAGGAGGCAAGTCGATCTACAGAAGAGCCAGTAACTGGAGTGCTATGATTCTGAGCTTGAAGGGGGCAGCAACATTGGAAGCAAAGACTCAGGGTTAGGATAAAGGCAACTGACTCTGAAATAGCCCTGTAACCATCCAGTGGCACCACACCCCCTCCCCCAGCTTCCCTTAGATTTTTCCCAATTGGTGTCTAGTCTGGGGGGACTGAAACTGAGTCAAAGCTGAAAGGCAGATTTGGTACAGTGGAAAAGGCAAGAGATTCGAAGTGAGAGGACCTAGATTTAAATCCTCACTCTGCTACTTCATAACTGTATACCTGTGAACGAGCCATTTTATTACATGCGCTAGGCCTCAGCTTCCTCGTTTATAAAATGAGGGAGTTGGACTAGGAAGCTTCTCAAGGACTTTTAGGCCTGAATCCTCTTATTTTTTTTCAGTTTACCTCATTCTGGGGTTGGAGTAGAGGGAAAAGGGAAGTTGGTATACTAGGCTCTTCTACGCCCTTCACTGCCTTGAATAAATTGTATTTAAAAGATACAGAAAAAATATCTGAAATGTGTATACTTGTTACTAATGCTAGTGTAACATGACAAACGTGGGTGGTTAGAGTGAGGCGTCTCTTGGTATGAACTCCTTCCATATCACACCATTCATATATATCACTGTTTATACGAGGTGTGCAGAATATCCCAGTGTTCTGTGGGTTGGCTAGCTCACACCAACCTACTCTCACCCCGAGAAGTCTAAATTCCCAGACACAGAATACTACTACATGGTTACATTTAAACTCTCTCAGTGTACTAGGGGTAACCCTGTTAAATGGAAATACATTCCTCCTACTTAATACTCAGCTCCTGAGCACCCACCCAATGCATTTTCTATGTACATAACCAAGCCACTCGCACTACCAACGTGGATCAACTCATCTCTAGCTTACAGACATAGAGAGTCGCCCAAGAGGTTAAGCGGTTTCCCCACAGCGATGCAGTTACTATTGTCAGAAGAAGGACTTGAGCCAGGTCTTCTTGGCTCCAAGGCCAGTCCTCTAACTAATTATATCGCGCTGTCTTCCTAGGGCAATGAAATACCTCGCTTTAAAAAATGGATTACACAGGAGGAAAGATGTTGTAGTAGCACTTGTCAAGAAAACATACACCTGTGTGGAAATCCACAAACGTGGGGGAAGGAAGATGGTGGAGAATATTTTAGTGAGGATCAAAGAAGAGAGAAACAAAAGTAATACCATTGTGAGAGTGTATTAGGGATGCCTTGGCTAGATAATGAGTTGACACAGATCACGACACTGAAACAGAGATAGGATATAACTGTGATGGGGGTGTTAGCTCTTTGGACATTTGCCGGAAGTCTTACGGTGCTAAAAGCAGAGCATCTGATATGTTTCTGCCTTGCCAAAGATTTCAACTCTCAGAAGATAGCAGAAGTAACAAAGAGAACTTTTTCTCAACGGATTCAGACTAATATGCAGGAACTTGATGGAGAAGTAGAAATGGCCAGAAACACTAATTCCATTCAACATACATTTATTAAGTAGCTACTATGTATGACATAGTGTGCAAAGCGTTGGAGATACAAAAACAAAAACAAGAGAGTTTGAGGGCCTCAAAGACCTCAGTTCTGCCTTGGGAGAAAGTTAGCAGGCCAACTTAAGCATTCACGACATAAGAAGGAGGAATCCTAGGCAGAGACTGATGCTGACCCAGACAATAGGAGACCGGATTTCGAAAAAGTTCAGAGAAAAGTGTAGGTGGGATTCTTTGATCTGAGATAGCAAAATGCAACCTGCTTAAAAGGATTGGGAGGCTTCCAAGAACAAAATTCTGATAACGCAAACATTAATGAGTGTGACCTTATGTATCACTTAACTTCCCTGGGTCTCAGTTTCCTTATCTGTAAAATAAGGGGGTTGGGTTAGATGATTCTTGAGGTCCCTTCCAGCTCTAGATTTATGATTTCCATGAAGAATAAAATACAGAAAACTCATATTTGTATAGCGCTTTAGAGTTGACAAGGCATTTTCCTCTCAACAACCCTGTGAGGTAGATATTACAAGTATTTTTATCCTCTTTGTAGATGAGGACACTAAACTCCAGAGAGCCCAAGTGAGTTGGCTAAAGTCTTATAGCACAATAGTATTCCATTACATTCATATACTACAACTTGTTCAGCCATTCCCCAATTGATGGCCATCTCTTCAATTTCCAATCCTTTGCCACCATTAAAAGAGCTGCTATGAATCTTTTTGTACATATAGGTCCTTTTCCTTTTCTAAAAAACTCTTGTTGAGTTACATACCTAGTAGTGGTATTACTTGGTCAAAGGGTATGCATGGTTTTTATAGTTTTTTGGGCATAGTTCTAAATTGCTATATGGAACGGTTGAATCAGTATATAACTTCACCAACAGTGCATCAGCATCTCAATTTTTCTACATTCACCCCAACATTTGTCATTGTCCTTTTCTGTCATATTAGCCAATTTGATAAGTATGGGTGGTAGCTCAGAGTTATTTAATTTCCCATCTTTGACACTTGTTAGCTGGGTAACCATTGGCAAGGAAAGTCCTTTAACTGCACTGAACCCCAGGCAACTTCTTAAAACTATAATTTCTAGACAGGTTTACACATTAGCATAGATGGAGGTAGTTCCCATGTCACAAAATCATATGCTTTCAAATACAGTTCCTTCAATTGTGTTTCTAAAATTGGATTTGGAGGTTATTTTGAATGCAACAAATAGGATTTTTAATTTAATTTTTAATTAAAATTTAATACAATTTTAATTTTAATTTTTACATATAAGCATTCATTCAGAATATCCACATACCTGCTAGTGGTGTGCTATAAAGGACTCAGGCAAAAGTTTTAAGATCAATGTCATTATTTTACTCCATTATAACTGTGGCAATCAGGTTTCTCTGGACCATGGCCGAAAGGCCCAAGAGAGCTTTTCTCTATTGGTTTACATATCAACAACTATATGCAAATACAATGAAGAGGTGGGGTTTTTTTTTCCTGATTATCCCTTTGGATCATGCTTAGCTTCAACTGATCCAAATATATGATTAAACTGTATTTACTTGGTCTATTAAAATAAACCTCAATGCAAACATGTCTGCCTGTTAAGAAAACAAAGAAGTTACATGGATCACTTTAGAGATGCAGTAACTTAGGTATAGAGGAAGTAGGGAGATTAGAATTCTTCCCCAATTCTTACATTAATTACACTAAGGGGAGTGAAATCTCCTCCCTTACACTATACCTAATGACCTTGTGATTATATCCTGGCTTGTTAACATCTTTTTACCTTGTAATTACATCAAATGAACTAGAGAGGGGTGGGAACTCAAACCTTCCCCTCTTTCACTAATAACACACTTTTTAGCTTGAAGGAAAACCTTGGAAATTAATCAGTCCTATCCCTTTATTTTAAAAATGGGAAAATTTAGAACCAGGTAAAGTGATTTGCTAGACCTTCTGACTCCTAAGTCAAGCATCCTTCCATTACACCACACAGAATTCACCTGGCTGCAAAATAGACATAAAATCTGCTTTGTGAAATTCACAATCATTAATTCCTGTGTACTTAACATGGGTCAAATTGGTCAACTCTAAATATGGCAGGTTAGTCTAACTACATAGCACCCATAATGATATCAGCATCACTAGCCTGACTTCTATAAATCTTTAGAAGCTTCTCTCCTCTAAGAAACTTTATTCAAGACTGAAAACAAAAAACGAAAGAGTTAGCTCAAAAGTCTAAATGCAGCTCCTTTTTTTTTTTTTTTTGCCAGTTTTCAAATTTAAGATGTTCATCCATCTGGCAGTCCAACTAGACAACACATCAGCCAAGAACATCTCTGACTTGAAGCCGATTCTGGCTCTCAAATGCAATCTGACTGAAAGGAAGGGGATGTCTTCAGTTGCTCTGGGGCTGAACTCCTAAGCTATTTTCCCTAATGTCTTTTTTTTTAAACCTTGGCTATACTTGCCATGATTTCCATAGGAATAGATAGCTATCAAGTGACATGCAGTCAAAGGGCAGAACTGGGAAGGAAGCTGCTAGTGTAACACCCAGGATCAGGTCTTTTTTCCTAAAATAAGGAAATACTCTAAAAAGGCATCTTCGATGCTCCTCCCTCTCTTTGCCCAGGGCTGGGATTCTTTGTGTTTTCTCTGCTTTGTGAAGCTCACTTTTACCCACTAGTACCATGGAAAAGCATCCTGTTATTTGAAGAAGTAACCAGAATCTAATTTAGAGCTGACTTCTCCTACTGTGTCATTTTTCCTCCCTTGTGCTTTAAAGTCATTCTGGCCAAACTCCTTTGCTATCATGTAAGAGATCTCATGTGATATGTTATTCACATCTCCTTCAGGATAAAAGGTTAAAACAAAAACAGCATTCTTTTTGATGAAGGGTTAAATTTCAAGTGGCTTTGCTAGGAAATGAACATAAGAAAGCCAGGCAAAATACATAAAAATTCTGCAGGGAAAGGACTGGGCACTTCTCCTTGATTCCAGATGCACACTGCTTTTGTCCTTTGGTGTGACTCAGATAGCTGAACTACCATGAGAGACAGGGAGGTAGAGATACACAGAGAGACAGAGACAAAGAGAGAGAGATAGAGAAAGCAGACAGAGAGAGACAAAGACAGGGAGAGACAGAGAGAGAGAATAGGAGGAAGAGTAAAGAGAGGAAGGGGAGGGGGGCAAGAAAGAGAAAGAAGGGAGAGGGAGAGAAATAGAAGAGGGGGGAGAAACAGTGAGGAGGAAGAAAGTGAGGTGTGTGTGTGTGTGTGTGTGTGTGTGTGTGTGTGTGTGTGTACAGTATATTCCAGCAAGGAGCTCAGCCAAATCAGAGTAGTTGCCTACACCTCCCTTCTTTCTACCCACAAACACGCCTAGGAGAAAAAGGGAATTAGACTCACTCTGTTTCAACAAGCAGACATTTATTAAGAACCTACTATGTGGAAGGCATTCTAGGATGACTCCTCCTGGATCTGCTTCTGGCTTTCTGGACTTTACCACCATACCTCAGCTACGATCTCATCCTGGAATTTCCCTCAGTGTCTGGAGCCTCCTCACCATGGAGCACCCTACCGCCAATATCCCCTTCTGCCATGGATGAGTTCCTCCCAAGGCCTCCATTTTAGAAATGCCAGTCTTCATTCCCCTCCTGGCTCAGATTCTGACTTTCTGAGCTTTGATACCATGCCATAGATACGGATATTGTCTTTGCTCCTCCTCCCACTTTTGTGTGTTATCTTCCCACAGTAGAATGTAAGTTTTTTGAGGGCCGACTTAGCACAGTCCCTGGAACATAACAGGTGCCTAATAAATGCTTGTTGCCTTGCCTTGCTTTGCATGATGCTCTGGGAATCCAAAGATGAAAACTGAATAGTCCCTGCTTTCAAGGATCTTATAGTCTCCCCTGTGGATTTGGTGACTGAGGATAAAATGTGCACATAGGTAAGTGTAATACAAAATAGGGAGGAAAGGGAATAGGGGAGAATTCAATCAATTAAGAAAATCATTTAAGAGGCTGGTACTGTCCTGGCAGATGGTGAGGAGAACCTGACTTAGGCAAGTTGCAACGTAAGGAGAAAGGGACAGATTTGCTAAAGTTGTGGGGAGGCAGGTGGTATACAATTGACAGGACCTGGTAATTGACTGGATGAGGGAGATGAAAGATTCAGGAAGGACTCTGAGGTACTGAACCTCTGTGTAACAAAGATGGTAGGAACCTTCATAGAAATAGCAAAGAGGATTCTGATTGGTCCAAGAGGGTAGAACTAGGAACATTTGGGTAGAAATTGCCAACAGGTAATTTCAGTTCAATAGAAGAAAACATACACACTCATATATACATACATATTAGATGTAATAACTTGTTAGAATATAATATGTAATATGATAGCTTATTCTACTTTTAGACAGTTTTAGTTACATATGTATTTGTGCATATATATAGAAGTTTATATAAATACACATACCTATGTATGCATGAGTATATAAATCTATTTATATACTACTACTGCTGCTATTACTAGTTAGCATCTATATAGGACCTACTATGTGCCAGGAACTCTGCCAAGCACTTTACAAATATCTCATTTGATCCTCACAACAACTCTGGGAGGTAGGTGCTATTATCATCCCTATTTTATAGTTGAGGAAACTGA
This sequence comes from Vombatus ursinus, assembly GCF_900497805.2. Classification (NCBI taxonomy): domain Eukaryota; kingdom Metazoa; phylum Chordata; class Mammalia; order Diprotodontia; family Vombatidae; genus Vombatus; species Vombatus ursinus. The sequence goes on along the minus strand of NW_020954610.1, from coordinate 76,542,613 downwards.
GGCAAACATAGGTTAAGTGACTTACCTAAGTGCACACAAGCAGTTATCTGAGGCCAGATTTCTAGAGCATTAGAATCAGGAAGACCTACTCTGACATGCTTGCTAATTGATAGATAGAGAAGATTTCCTAGCTGCACTTACGTGGTCAAATTCCACGGGCAAGTTCTGTTCCTGGGGTGGTGGGGGGGTGGAGACAAACAAACTACATCTATGTGTATATATGTGTGTGTATGTATATATACACACATATATCTATATAAACATCTATAATATGTTTTAAAAGGATGGCAAATGCTTTAAAAAAAGGTATATGATTACCCTAGTTCAATTTCAAGGTAGATACATTAAATTGATTTAGCTTTCCAGGCTGTTCAAAATATTTTGGGTTTTAAATTTTTTGTCGGCCATCAGTTAGCTCCTCCGCCCATGCTGTATAAAAATATTTTTTACCACCTTAAATAAGGAACCAAAACAAACACTAGGGAAAGAACTACTCTTCTTCTGAAGGGAATGTGTGTATATAGCAAATGACAGGGAGGCTTAAAAGATCCTCTTGTGTTCATTTAATGGGTTACTTGTTTTACCTTGTGCACTAAAAAATCCCCAAAGAATCTTCCTCAGAGAAAGCTATTGACTACCATCTTCTCCAGAAGCAGCTGGCTCCCTATTTGTCACTGTGCTCACATCCTGCAATTTTTAATTTTTTTCTTATTTATCACGGTCATATCATCAGGGAATTTTTTTTTCCTTCTTTTGATAACCCCAGATGACCTTTTTTGGAAACATTTTCTCTTCTCATTTAGATATGCACAAATATTTCACTTCCAAGCACATTAATAGTGAAGTCTTAGGGGGCTATAGAAATGCTATTTTCATTGATTTACATCCTCCTCCACCTTCAGAAATAATCGTTTAAAAGAAAACTCCCTTCCTTTGTTACTGTTTGTTTTAGGTAAAGAAAAACAAGAATGCTTCGCTCTCCATATCCCTGTGCTCCAGCTGATGTCTACTTTTTCTACCACTGTATAAATCTGTCATGAGAACATTCAATGTACTTCTCCCCTCAGTGGCCCTGATAAGGCCTCTCTGAGCTGCATGGCAAACCCCTTTATTACAAGACAATCCTGAAATATTAAAGTCTGAGGTTGCAGGTAACCAATCTTGTTTACCCTCTTGTTCCTCGGGGAGATCTAGGATTCTGATATTATGTTCCCTCCTTTGGCTTTCCAAGAAGCCTACAGCATGGTTCATACTTCAGTTTCATTGATTCTATCATGCAGTTTTAAAAATCAATTCATCTACTCAGTCCAGGTATGTATCTTGGGGGGCATTTTCTAAAACTAATTTTCAGATCTGTCTGTTGTCTTCTTCAATTCCGTAACAGAAGTGGAATTGTACAAAATACTGAAAAAGGCAAGATTTACATGTGAAGCATTAGACAGAAAACTGAAATTAGGGTTATCTTTAATGAGCTTGACCAAGACTCAAAGGCTTCAGCTACTGAGCACTGCCCTCTGTATTGACGCTTGTTACCCATTCTCAATGTCAAAGTCTTTACCACCATATTTAGGATGGGCAGAGGTGAATTCTAATTCTGTCCTGTGTAAAATGATACATAGCTCTGTCACCTGTGGCTATACCTCAGTAGCTCTTGATCTCAAACCAAACTGAGGGAAAGGTGTCTGGAGTAGAAGAGGATGGTAAAATACAATATAGTGATAAGGCATAGTGGATAAAGTGATAAAAGATGATTTCCAAGACCAAAAGCATTCTTTCAGTCTCCTTTTGGTCTTTATTCCAGAGAAGTTGCCCTGCTTGCCTCATCCATTCTAATGGGGGAGAAAACATTCAAACCACATATGAAATAAGATATGTACAAGGTAAGTGGGAGATAATTTCAGAGAAAGTGCCAGGGCAGGAATGGGGAACCTGTGGCCTCAAGGCTACATGTGACCGTCGAGGTCCTCAAGTGGGGCTCTTTGACTGAATCCAAACGTCACAGAACAAATCCCTTTAATAAAAGGATTTGTTCTGTAAAACTTGGACTCAGTCAAAAGACTGCACCCGAGGACCTAAACGGCCACATGTGGTCTCTAGGCCACAGGCTCCCCACGCCTGGACTAGGGTATATAGTGATAAGGAAAAGCCTCTTGCAAAAGGTAGGGTTTTAGCTGAGTCTTAAAGGAAGTCAGCTGGGTAGGCTAGGAGGTGGAGGTGGAATGCTGAAAGCATTCCAGGCATTGGGGACAACCAGCAAAAAGGCACTGAGTCAGGAGATGGACAGTAGTATTCAAGAAACAACAGGAGTTGTTACTCCTCTAATGTTCCTGGAGCACAGAGTATGTGGAAGAGAGTAAAGTGTATGAAGGCTGGAGAGGTAGGAAGCAGTCAAGTTTTGAAGGACTTTCAAAGGCAAATAAAGAATTTTATATCCTATTCTGGAGGTAATAGGGAGCCACTGGAGTTTATGGGAGGGAGGGAGAAGGAGGGAGGGAGGGAGAGAGAGAGAGAGTGAGGGAGACAGAGAGAGAGAGAGACAGAGAGAGAGAGACAGAGAGAAAGAGAAAGAGAGACAGACAGACAGAGACAGAGACAGAGACATGGTTAGACCTCCAATTTAGGAAAATCACTTTGACAACTGAGTGGAAAATGGACTGGAGTAAGAGACTTGAGGCAGGGAGAACAACTAGCAGGCTATCGTAGGTACAATAATCCAGGTGTAATTCGATAAGAACCTGCACTAGGGTGGTGGCAGTGTGAATTGAGAGACGAGGGTATATACGAGAGTCGATGTGAAGGCAAAAACTACAAGACTTGGCAACAGTTTGGATATAGGGGGTGAGAGTGAGGGGTAAAGGATGACACCTAGGTTACAAACCTGATGATTGTGAGGATGGTGGTGCCCTCAACAAAAATAGGGAAGCTGGGAAGAGTATGGGGGATGGGGAAATAATGAGTTCTGTTTTGGATATGTTGAGTTTGAAATGCCTATGGGATATCCAATTATAGATGTACCAGAAGCAGCTGGTGATGTAAGACTAAAAGTCAAGAGAGAGAGGTTAGGGCTGGTTAAATAGATCTGAGAATCATCTGCAAAGAGATGATCATTAAATTCATGAGAGCTGATGAGATCAAGTGAGAAGAGAAAAGGACCAAGGACGTGGGTCTTGGGCACACTTATAGATGGTGGATGTGACTTGGATAAAAATCCAGCAAAAGAGACTGAGGAGTGTCACACAGGTAGAAGAAGCAAGAGAGAACCGTGTCATGAAAGTGTAGAGTGAAGACAGTATCAATGAGAAGAGGGTAATCAACAGTGTCAAAGACTGCAGAGAAATCAAGGATGATGATGGAGAAAACACCATTAGGTCTGGCAATCAAGAGATCATTGATAACTTTGGAGAAAGCATTTTCAGTTGAACGATGAGGTAGAAAGCCAGACAGCAAGGCATTTAGAAAAAAAGTATGAGGAGACAGAGGAAGTGGAGGCACTGATTGAAGATGTCTTTCCCAAGGAGTTTACCCATAAAAGTGGGTAGAGATATAGGGCAATGACTATGGGGGTTGGTTGGATCAAGCAAGTTTTTGTTTTTTGGGATGGAGGAGATATGGATGTGGACATGGGCAGGCAAGGAGGGAAACAGTCAATAGATAGGGAGAGGTTGAAGATTAATGAGGGAATGGAATGCTAGAGTGAGCAATCTGATAAAGACAAGATGGAATGGGATCAAGGATGCATGTAAAGGGGTATGCTTTGGCAGGGGAAAGGGCCATCCCATCTTAACTTCCTGTGTGTGTCTCCATTTTCTTATCTATCCATTCAATATCTCCCTCTCTTATCATTCTTTCCTCCCTACCCCAATCCTAAGGTCAGTACCCTTGATTTCCTGATCCTCTGCTGTTCTTGTCTCATTAACTCTCAGCTCTGGCAAAACCATAGCCTCCAATTTTTCTGCTCTTAAAAACTGCTGGGAAATCATGAAATCACACAAATTTTATCCACTCTAAAATTATTCTTTGTATTCTCAACTGAGCCCTCACTGTTCCTGGGCAACCCTTTATTCAACAGTCGTTGATTATCTATGTCTATTCTATGACTTTTTTTCTTTCCAGAAGGGACTTCTGTCCCTACCCTAAGTGATGACTTCACCTATAACTTCAATGAGACAAGGCCTCCTCACTTCCCCTTCTTATAATTCAAAGCTTTTCAGTGTCTTCATCTGTTATCTCCTTTTTCTTTTAGTCTCAAAGGAAAGGACAAGGATTCTCTGCTCTGTTAAGATTCATTCCACCAGTGCCTTTTATCCCACTCTCTCCTACCATCTTCAGGAACTTGCTCCTTTAATTATCCCCTTGCTCTTACGAACTTTCAATATCTTCATCTCCACGGAGCCTTTTCCACATGACTACAAATATACTCAAGTCTCCCTAATCCTAAAAGTGCCTTCCTTGAGCCTTCTGACTACTAGCCTTCTAACTTCCAACTAACATTCATTCTGTTTCCTTTCTTTTACTGTGAAACTTCTAAAAAAGAATAGTTTACACTCATGCCTTCACTTTCCTACTGTCTAACAATCTAATTTCTATCCCCACTACTCTACCGAAAATGTTCTCTTCAAGGTCAATAGAGCCCTTTTTATTGCAAAGGTTCATGGATCTTTTTGCCTTCCTCATCCCCTTGATCTCTCTGAAGCATCTGACACTGTTGACCCCCCACCTCTTTCTCAATGCTCTCCTTTCTTGGCTTCCATGACATTGCATTCTCCTGGTTCCTTTCTGATCTAATTGCTTCATTATTTTCTTTATTGGCCTCTTTTTCTTTTTCTCAATCCCTTAATACTGGTGTTCTGAAAGGTTCTGTCCTTGGCCCTCTTCTACTCTGTCTCCATACTCCCTGCCTCGGGAGACTTATCCACTCATGTGGTTTTAACTATTACTTCTGTGCTGATGACTTCCAAATCTCTATCCCCTCTCCTCACCTCCTAAGCTCTCGATCTACATTTCTACTTATCTCTTAGACATCTTTACTTGAATGGTCCACTGGCACCTTAAACTCAAAATGTCTCAAACTGAACTCTTTATCTTTCCCTCCAAACATACTCCTTTTGCCGACTTCTGTGTTTCTGTTAATAGGATGACCATCTATCTAATCAGTTATGTTTGAAATTCTGATGTTGCTCTTTTCCTTCCACCTTCTACCAAATCACTTCCTTGCAATATCTCAGCCATCACCTTTATTTTCATTGCTATGACCCTAACATGTTTATGTGTATATATAAAATCTTTAGATCTCCATAATGGTAGTGAGATCTCATGTCAGTGGCATTGCAGGCAAAGCATGGAATCAGTGGCCAGCTTTGGGGGTTTTATGACTTAGGAAATACACTTTTCGGAATTATGTATTTGCCAGCTTATTAATCTATAGCTTAAGCATATTGAGACAGTGATTGGCCAACTCAGAGGCAGCTAATCTTAGAGTTAAAATGTTTGACCCATCCTTGAAACATTAGGTTATTATCTATACAGCTATAGCTCCTTGGGAGTTTGGACAAATAACCTCTGGCTTCAGGTGTGTAAGGGTAGCAAACAGGTTTAAAAAAAAAAGCCATTAAGACTCTGCCCATGGTCTAAAGTATACAACTTAATTCTTTACTCTCCAAACTTTAAAGCATACCATATAGGTGCAGTAAACATATTAATATTTACTCAGGGTTTTTCTTCAAAACCCTAACAGAGATTTCCAAAATTGATGATTTCACATATAAGAGTTGAATCAGCAAGCAAAACACAGAGACCTAGAAAGGGCTACCATTACATTACCATGTGTAATTACCATTACACATATTGTGTCACTTCATAATCTGGTGCCATTCTTCCTTTCCAGCTTTAACTCTTCCTGCCACCCTCTATGTCCTCCACACTCCAGTCATACTGGATTTCTTACCCTCCCTTGTATATGTATCATATCCTCTTGTTTCTGTGTCACTGTACACAGTGTTCCCCAAAACCTGGAATGCCCTTCCCTCACATCCCCCTGATTTGTAATCCTTCATTATCTAACTCTTCACTAACCAACATTATCCATTTCTTCTGTGAATTTATCCTGGGTTTCCCAAGTCATAAATTAGCTTCCTCCTCAGAGCTTGCTTAAATACCTGTCTTTTTTTTTTATTTTGCATTGTGATTATTTGTGTATGTGTCCTATTCCCCTCCTGAGCTCTATACGAGAAGAACCCTGGGTTTTATTTACCTCTACTGTGCACATAGCAGGTGTTTAACAGATGTTTGTTGATTTTGGTTGAATAGTTTCTTATCCTTCAGACTGCATTTCTATTTCTACATATTTCATATTCACATATTAATCTTTACAGCATTCAAAATTATCATCTTTAATTATCATCTATTGTCATCTATAACTGAGGAAAACAATACTGAAAGGCATTATCTAATCAGTTCAGTTTTTAAAAGGCATTATTTCTATCATTCACAAATTCCATTAGCATCTCCAAAGCTAAATTTGGGAATGGAAAATTTAGAACACTCTCCTAACAATTTGAATGAGAGGGAGAACAAAATTGGTTGTTCATTATTCTATAGGTGTAGATTAATTAAAGTGAACCTTATCATTGACATGCCAACTCAAGTAGCCAGTTTGTGGGAATCAAAGTTTATTTCTACATTACTTTCGCTTCAAATATAATTCACCTCATTCTCATCCATCACCAATTTAACCAACTATTTACAGACAGATAGAGAGACAAATGACAAATTAGTATGCCCTGAGTTTGTGGCATGACCATAAAAAGTGAATTTATTTTTCAAATACCTTTTACAGCCACAGTCCTGCAAGCAGAAGACATCTTATCTGGTTTACTATTGATCCAAATGACAAGCCTGAGCATCAGATTAAGGCTATGTCAGAAACCTGAAAGACGATTTCTAGATAATGCAGCAGGATGGTGTCTTTCTTCAAAATGATCCATTACTGCTGTCGTGTTTACAAAAGCTTTTGTAAAAACATTGCATAACATTCTGGTTTATATCAAGTTGTGATCATGACCCCAACGAAAAATAGTAAGCCTACATACTAAAAAAAATGAGCCTCAAAACACCACTGAACTCAACAAAGAGGGTTATCAAATAGGCACATTTTAGCAGCAAAAAAGTGTATGCTCTATTGTCAGCAAGTTTTACTAATGGTAAAAAAAAAGATATCAGTTTCCTTTCTCCCTATGTCTCTATTCATCATCTCTCTTACCCCTCAAATGGGACTACCTCTGTGAAATGGCTTCTATTTATCACGGTGTCTGACACAGTGCCTTACACAAAGGAGAAGCTTAATAAATGTTTGTTGAATTGCTCAGAGATAGAAGATACTAATTAGAGCCTTGAATGTCAATTAGAAATGCTATATATGGTAAGAACATCTTCTGTAGAGAGAATGGCAATGGTTAGATGACTGATACAAAAATGACATTCTGAAACATCAACAACACAATCAGATTTTTGCATGCAAGTATAAAATGATGGTTTATCATGTTTTCAACCTGTGATCTGTGGAGAGGTTTCAGGGGGTCCCTGAACTTAGATGGGAAAAATTTTTTTCCTTATTTCAATAACACTGATTTCTTTTGTAATCCTGTGTGTTTTATTTTGTGCATTGAACACTACAAGGGTCAGGCATGTCAACTGATAATTTCACTTTGAAATAAAAGCTTTCATCCTACTATCTCTATTTTCTTTATAGATTAAAAAACACAATGCTTAATTGACACAGCTTGGTCCTTCAAAATATTCTTAAATTCCAGTCTTTTATTCTGTGAAGAGATTCATAGCCTTCACTGGACTGCCAAATGGGGCCAAGACACAAAAAAGGTGAGAACCCCTGCTCTAACCTATTTAGAAATGATAATGAAACAAGAAAAAAAAAACTTATTCTGATGTAAAAAAATGTTACCCTGAGAACACCTTTTAAAAGTGAATGCACTTTTAAGTAAACGCCATCACTTTCTAGAGAGAACTGAAGAACTTTTTGAGTACTATGGAAATAGAAAAAGCCTTTAGAATTACCTTTTCAGATAACTTCTGATATCCAGAGTTCTGTGACCAATATTAGGAGACTGAAATCTACTACCTCACAAAATGACAGAATTTCAGTCAGAAGCAACTTTATTGGCTGTCCTGACCAATTAAAAGCTGACAGAGAAATATGTCTAGGATATACCATTGAGCAGTCATCTTAGCCATTGCTTGAAAACCTCCAGTGAGGGAGAATTCACTACCTTCAAAGGCAATCCATTCATTCCATTTTGGGATAGCTTTGATTGTTGGGAAGTTTTTTTTTCCTTCGTGCAATCAAATCTAAATTTGCCTTATTGCAACTTCTACCCATTGGTACTAATTCTGCCCTCTGGGGGGACAAACAGAACAACCTCAGCCCCTCTTCCAGTTAACAGCCTTTCAAATACTTGAAGACAGCAGCTTTCATGATGTGGTAGGTCCAATAGAACTCTAACTTTTGCAATGGTTTCTCCAATGTTTCGTTTTTGTAGTTTATATACCTTTTTCTTATTATATGTATACAGATATGGTTTTGCTTCTTAGAATTTTGGAATTACAAGTGCTATCCCCTTCCTCAATTTGAGACTATAAATGAATCAATGCTTTGGAAATCAATTTGGAATCAATTGCTTTGGGAAAAATATGCATATATATGGATACATACACATACATAAACTCAGACATATTTATACATAGCTATCTATGTTCATAAGTAAAGTCTTTATCCTCCAGTTGAAATCTTTGTGTATTGGGAATTTCTTTGTCCTTTCCTATGGAATCTGAGCTAGCATTTCACTTGTGACATCCCAAGGGAGAAAAATGAAAGCACCTTCATAAGGCCTTTGATCCCTCACTTGAGAGAATAACCCAAAGCCATTCTTCTGGCATTTGCCAGATAATTTAAGAGACAAAACTCCCCGGGAAGATTTATATCCATAACACTCGGCATATTTCCTCTAAATATTTCCTGCCTCCTTTTAAATTTAGTTTTGCTATTATTCCTAAAACTGGCCAAGAAAGTTTTCCCCTCTTTTCTCAATGATATTACCCAAAATAAAGTGTCCATCTGAGCTCAGATGACCACATAGCACCTGACATCATAGATAAGAGTCTCTTTGTCAGCCCACCTAGTGTAAATCAGGGAACATTCCACTTTCACTCTCATCCCATTCAACTAATTATTAGACTCAAAGAACCTAAGCACAGAATTGGAAGTGGAGGTAGAAGAAAATACTTTGCTCTACCAATTGCCACCCAGGAATCTCCAACAGGCATCTCTAACACAAGTCAAGAGATGGGACTTGTCCTATTCAAAAGAGAAAGCCATACTATGGCAGAGCATGCTCAGAATTGCTTTGCTTGGCTCTGGTCAACTGGTTCAACATTTGGGTGCACTGGAGATGGCTGGACCATGGGTTTGATTCAGCACTAAAGGACCCCAAGAAAATGGGCCCTTTGAAACGAGAAAGACTTCCCCTCATTGGCTGCTGAGCTGGGGAAACCAGTGACTCAGTAGAAATGAGTAGAAAGAAGAGACAGTTTATAGGTTGCTTCAACTTGTTCCAACTCTCTCCTGTGGCAAGTGGTACTCTTTTGTCACTAAACTTCTAATGAGGGGGTAGAAGAATGGGAAGTGTTCATATTGAGCTTATATGTCCCTAACACTCTTTAATCTTTTTTTCAGATTTATTGTTGTTTAGCCATGATGTTTCCCTATCTCCCTGTGCCAAGTGCAGAATTGGGAAACACGATATCCTTCTTCTTAGTTAGATTATAAATTCTGACTGTGTCTCATACTACTTTATATTTTTAGCACACGCCCTACATACAGTATGCAGGTAATAATTGTTGTTACTGACAACTATAATATTAAAATAGTATCAATAATTATCATAGGCACCATGGCATGATATAAAGGATGAAAACATCACTGGATTTGAAGTCAGAAGAACTGGGTTCAAATTCAGGCTCTGCTTTTTGCTCCCTCGGCCTCAGCTTCTTTATAAAAAATGGGTTGGACTGAATTATCTTTAATGTAAAAATCTTTTAACTCATAATCTCCTATCCTTTAATGTGCCTTCTAACTAAATCACATAGTATAAGGTAAAGAGGATTGGCTTTTGGCAGAATTCTGAAGTCGTCAGAGTTGCTTTTGGTGACTCCAGCTTCCCCTTTCTGCACTCTTTTCTTCCATTAGTGAAGTCCCTTTTTCTCCCTTTCAGGGGCCTAGTCCAGGGTATTCTGTTAAATATTTAACAACTGACTCTCCAAAACTATCAACACATTTTCAAATTTAATCTGCATCACAAATATTTTCTCTATCATTATTTATTAAGTCTATACAATCAACAAAACAATAAATCAAGCCCTGATTTGTAGTGGTTGTTGATTTCCAAAGTGTAAATGCTCAGACTGAAAATTTAACAATCAGCTTTGAGACAGTATGAGCCCACTCCAGTATACCCCTGGGCCCAGTGCAATTATGCTGCAGGTTTAGCTCTTTTGATCTGGCAGCCCCGGAGTACTCAACTTGCAAATAATTCAACTAGTAAATAACTGAGAGTAATGTCACAATGTATGAAGATATTTAAACTATATACGGTATCAGGAGAAACTGTTGATGCCAACAACCTTCATAGGTATTGACAGCTAACATGCTGGAGAAGAAAAATTGCAAAACCCTGGCCTGATTGTAAAAAAATACAGAGCAGCTATTGCTTGTGCTGGATAGTCATACAGAATAATGGCAATTACATCTACACTATTAAACATATCAGACTAACTTAGTTGTAAATTATATTTGATGACAATACTAAATCCATTCATGTGTATAGTTGTCATAATTTGTTACTCATTTAGTTTGGTCTTATACATGTATTTATGCTATAGAGCCAAAGAGTAGGAGATTGGGTGTTCACTCACATACTTGCAGAAGCCAGAAGAGGGCAGCAACATTATATCTGAGACAATACGGTAACGAATGGGCCAAGAAGTAGACATTAAAGAGGTGACTGGGGAACACGGGTGGTAAAAACAACTCAACAGACCAGGGAAGCAGCCAGGGCCGATGGAGGAATCGTTGGATTATAGGACTTTGAGCTGGGAGCGATCATAGAGTTCAACGTCTTCATTTTAGAGACATGGAACCTGAGGCTAGAGAGATTCAATGACTTGCCCAAAGTCACACAGATTGTAAGGAGCTGAATGGGATTTACACCCAGGAATCCCAGCTACAAAAAATCCAGCATTCTTGACCTTACACCGCCTGGACATGTGAGCGAGAGGAGGGGTATAGCAATGGGAGAATAAGGTATTTAATCCAAGGAACAACCAACAATGCCCTGATCTAATGATTTGTGGGTTGTCAGTCAGTGAATGGCCAGTAAACATTTATTAAGCACCTACTTTGTGCCAGCCACTGTCCTAAGATGGGAACACAAATACCAACCGTGAAAAATAAAGTCTCTGCCTTGAAGCAGCTTATGGTGCGGGAAGAAGCTAGTCCAGCATGATTTATTCTTGATGAACTAGCTCTCTGCATCACTGCTTCCTTTCTCTTTGTGTTGAGGTAACCAATTGACAGAGTATAAGTTGACTTCATCTGGAAGATCTTGTTAAGTTTTGTAGAATTTCTCTATTTTTTTCATCCTCTATACATCAAGTGTTGGCTCATACACTAAATTATCTTCATGGTCATCCTGCTAACTATAATCATTAATACTTTTTTTTTTCCCCAGGCAAGTGGGCTTAAGTGACTTGCCCAGGGTCACACAGCTAGTAAGTGTCAAGTGTTTAGTCTGAGGCCGGATTTGAACTCAGGTCCTCATGACTTCAGGGCCAGTGCTCTATCCACTGTGCCACCTAGCTGCCCCCATTAATACTTTTAAGAGGATATACCCAAGCATCCCATGAAAAGTGGTTTCTTGTTTTTTTGGATGCAATGTGAAATTAACTCTGCCAACTCCTTTTTTCCCTCTCTCAAATGTAATTTTAGGAGGCATCCTTTTATGTAGCTATAGGTTCCTTTTGTCTTTATCATGAGAGTATTAAGGAAAATGTTAAGTTTTCAGTGTTAATGGAATATAGACGGAATTTGAATGTGAAGAAACAAAGGATTGGGGCAGAGATTTAGAGGTAGAGATATAAACTGGAATGAAATTAACAAACTCTCTCAACCCTAGTAGGTAAGAACTTTAGAAGATCCATTTTACAGTCTGCTTGTCAAACAATATATATATATATATATGTATATATATATATTTTAAAAAACCAGAAATCCTCAAAGAGGGATCTGTTCTCTGTTCTAGAAACCCAAGGGAACAGGTCCCTCAGGAAATTCTCTTTTCTGTCCTATCTGGGTCTAGGAATCAAAATGCTGTAAAAAAAACCCAAAAACCAAGCAATAATAAATTCAAAGGCAAATGCCAGTCATGGTACTACTAGAGAAACAAGTAAGCCACTTTGATTCAATAATAATTAAACCTCCTTACTGGAGGCTAAGTAGGGCAAAGAATATAATTGTAAGGAATAAAAGTAATCAGATCAGATCAGATCTAAATAAATAAGATACTGTTTTCTTGCTAGTAGAACAAATATCAAAATGTCCATATGAACACTAAACTTCTTCAAACCATTGACTCTCAATAACACCAGAGTTATATAGAACAGAGAAAGGCCCCTTATTGAGGATTATTGGTTTGAAAAAATCCTCACTGAGGATTATTGGTTTAAAAAAAAAGTATTGTGTGCCAAGCACATGACAGTAGGGGTTCTAAAATCCTAATTACCATAGAAAATAGAATGTACCAATTCTACCCCCATGTTCGAATCTCTATGGTATTAGTGAGAGTGGATTGGAATGATTAAATATCTTGAGGTCAGGAAGGTATTTTGAATTTGTCTACAAGATTGAGATCTAGATGGGAATAAAAACAAAATAATGTAGTGAAGGAGGAGGTTAAAGTACTCAGATCAAGAGCTCATACAGACAGGAGAATAAAGACCACATTGTTTGTGAATATCAATGGGAAAGAGACGTAAAATAAATAATACAGACACTAAGGGAACAGTCACCGGAATCAGTCTGTCAACAAGCACTTCAGCATAAGAATATAAAGACAGGCAAAAACACTACCCTGAACTCAAGGTTTTCACATTCTAAGGTGATAACCAACATGCAAATGACTGTACTTACAAGATATATACAATGGGATTTGAGCAGGGTATTGAAGGAGGCCAGAAAGCCAGGAGGAGGAAGTGAGAAGGGACAGAGTGTCTTGTGTGACAAACAGCAAGAAGGCTGGTGTCATTGGACCAGAGAGAATTGGAAATAAGTAAAATGTAAGAAGAGTAGAAAGATGCGATGGGGCCACTATGACAAGCTTTAAATGTCAAATATAAATTTTATATTTGATTCTAGAGGTAACAGCAAGCCTCTGGTTATTGCTGGGCAGTTGCGGGGGGTGGTGGTGTTGGGGTGACAGGATCAGATCTTAACTTCAGAAAAATCACTTTGGCACCTGATTGGAGAATGGATTGGAGTTCAGAGACACTTCAGGCAGGGAAACAAACCAGAAGGTTATCCAAATAGTCCAAAAGTGAGGTGCAAGGTGGTGGCTGTATGAATGGAAAAATATGACAAATATTGTGATAGTAGAGACGATAAGAATTCAAAAAAAAAAGAATTGACAACATATTGGATGTGGCGTGAGTGCAAGTGACGAATTGATAATGAAACCAAGGGTATGAATGTAGATGACTAGGCCAATGGGTGGTACCCTCAATAGTAATAGGAAGTTTGAGAAGAGGGATGTTTAGGAGGAAAGATAATGAGTTTTGTTTTGGACAAGGTGAGCTTGAGATGCTTCAAAAAGCAATTAGTTCTTCTAAAGACCCAATTATATTACTGTTAAATCACACTTGTATAATTTGCATACTTGTGGTAGGTTCAGGAGGCCCTACTTTACTTTAAATGATTGCAAGTCTACCGATAAGAATTGTACTGACTTACATATAGTAGGTGCTTGATAAATACTGCCTGGATGATGGCCTACATTGTCCCTCTCTCTATAAATATGCGTATCTATATGACAGTAAATAAAGCAGTCAAACTTGGATGCCACTTATATCACTTATATTTGTCAACTAAACTCATCAGAGTTGTGTTTGTATAGCTTGTATTCCAAAGAAACCTTTGTTGAGGTTTTTAAGCAAAATCTTCAGGAAATTTTTGTTGTTGTTCAGTCATGTTCAACTCTTTGTGATCCCATTTGGGTTTTCTTGGCAAAGACACTGGAGTGGTTTGTCATTTCCTTCTCCAGCTCATTTGATGGATGAAGAAACTGAGGGTCAAGTGACTTGCTTAGGGTCACACAGCTAGTAAGTATCTGAGGGCAGATTTGAACTCAAGTCTTCCTGACTCCAGACCTGGAGCTCTATCCACTGCACCTCAAAACTATGACCAGACAGGCAGAGTATTGATTGACCAATAGTACCCAAGCCTTGAAGCAGTTCCACAGAAGCCGTTACAGAAATCGCTTTGGATGTGTCATTTCCTTTTGAAAACTTTTAAAAAATGATTTTTGCTTTTATATTAGGGGAGGGAAGGGAATAAGCATTTACATAGTACCTTTGTGCTAGGTATTATGCTAAGCACTTTACAAATATTATCTCATTTATTATATTATGGACTTTTAAAAAATAAAATCAACAACAAACTCTTCTCATTGAGCCCCTCGCCTGTAATTAAGAAAAACATTTAAGCAAAAGCAACTGGCACAGTGACTGTATATGCAATATTCTACCTCTGCAAGTTTTCTACCTCTCTACCAAATGGAAGGAGGCATGCTAGATGAATTCAAGGTTTCCTGTAAGGGCATTACTGAATTCCTTAAATGTCTGTCTGTAAAAGTCAAATATTTTCTCAAAGCATTTAAAGTCCATGAGGAGATGGGCTCTTTTTTTTCTTTTCTTTTCTTCTTAATCAAAAAGGCCAAACTATTTAAAAAATCTCATTCAAATTAAGAAATGAAGGAAGGGAGTCCAAGTGCACTAGACTGACTCAATAGGAGGAGACAGATTGCTTACGTAGTGTAGTGAGGATCAATGCAACCCCACTTTCCCGGAAAAAAAATCTACCTCACTACAATGCTCGAAATTTCATTACCAGAAATTCTCTATTATGGGATAGGGCACCCAGATCCCTTGACTCCTAGGTCACCCCTCTTTCTACTGTACCAATATGATGACTTCCATTTAGTTTAAATTCTACATCTTTGCCCACTGCATGTACATATCATAAAATTAGTAAGCTAAGGGACAATAAGAGAGTCTATGTTCAAAATCAACCAAGAGAGATTGAAACTAGAGCAAGATATGACTATGGCAAATGAAAATGATGAAGAGGCTGGCCTTGCCAATACAGCTTTGTTACTAAAGACTTCATTTGGTCTCTAAAAGAAGGATTATTGATTTCTAATTGAAGAGAAAATATCAAATTGGCATACCAAAGGACTTTTATATTACCATGGGATTTATGAACATTTATAATTTTTTATAATCTCATGGCATGAAAGATACCTTATGTATTCCCTTTGTTAATTATAAAATAAAGATCTTGCCAAAAGAGAAATACTCCCCTTTTTTGTTGGTACCTACTAATGCAAGGACTACTCGTATTTTTAAAGTTCTGTTCTGTTCAAATAATCTTAAATGTTCTGAAACAGAAAAAAGTGTTGTCTCATAAAACGAAAAGCTTAATTTAAAAAGTGGTTGAGCACTAATAACGGAGCTTCAAAGGAGGGATTGCTAATGTGTGGTTGCTACAACCATTGAGGACTAAAAAAGTTTGTAAAAAATGGTAGTCACAAAGATTTATTCATATAAGGATGCAACTTTAGAAAATCTAGCATAACAGATATTTTGAGCCGTACAAAAACAAATATAGGCTCACATCCAGCAAAGTGGCAAAGATGACAAAAGATGGAAACAGTTAATGTGTTGGAGGAGTTG
This sequence comes from Vombatus ursinus, assembly GCF_900497805.2. Lineage (NCBI taxonomy): Eukaryota > Metazoa > Chordata > Mammalia > Diprotodontia > Vombatidae > Vombatus > Vombatus ursinus. The sequence continues at coordinate 76,526,542 of NW_020954610.1, read as the reverse complement.
TGGAAAAACAGGCACACTAATAAATGGTCTGTTGGCAGAGCTGTTAATTGATCTAATCATTCTGGAAAACACTGGAGAAAAGTTGAGAATATCCACCTCCCTCCCTTCATCGCAGAGGTGGGGAAATATGGACATGGAATATTGTATTTGCTGTCAGTCACGGTTGATTCTATTGAATTACTTCTTTTCTTTCATTTTAAATCTTTGTGACAAGGTAGGGCTCACTGAGGGAAGGAATGAGGTAGATATTAAAAATGATTGTACTATGAAAAATAAAAATAAAAAAAGAACTTGCTGTAAAAACAAAAGACATTAAAAAACAAATTATGGAAAGGGATCAGGGAGTTCAGAAGATGAAAAGGAGTTTAGTAAGGCAATTACCACTCTTTAAAACTCCAAACGGATAGGTGAAGTCTGTAACACCACGTAAAGACAGAAGCAGGAGCAGTGAGACGTAGAAATACTATGGCTAGGCAATCTTCAAGACTAGACTTAGAGGTTTTACTGACAGTAACAGGAAAATCAGAATGAATGGTATCAGCAATAGTCGTATCCCTTGCTACCCACTGTCAGTTGTTTTCTTCCCTGTCAACAATTTGATGCCTGTCCTTTCTCTTCTTGGAGTAGTGTCCATGTTCTGTCTCTCAAGGGGGACCTTGGTCAGTGACTTCCTAGGAGAGTGGGGTTTATTTGTACATCTTGAGGAAGCATCTTGAGACAGTCTGTTGGAAAACCTTGATAAGGGATGTGACTAGAAGGAGAAGTCTCTGAAGGCTACAGCTTGAGTCAATTAATTCTGAATGGCTCCTGATAGCCATGCTGAGGTTCTGAATGAGGTTCACATATGCAGCCACTGTGACAGTGAGAAAGCTATGTGACTTAGACATAGATGTACTGTTTCTTTAGAAAGGAAGTGTGGTGTGGAGGTTAGAGGACAAGCTAGAAGCCAGGAAGACTTGTACTCAAGAAGGGCCTCTGACGCATGATGGCTGTGTGATTCGGGGGCAGTTATTTAACTTCTCAGTGCTCTAGGCAGTTTTCTAAGACTAGAGTTGGCAGAGAGGGTGCCCAGCTGCATTGGTAAAGGGAGTTTCCTCACTCTGGAGTTTCCTAATCCAATGATATCACAGGTCCAGTCCCTGACCCTATCCTAAGATATTTCTTTAACTTTTTTACTTTTAGCATATATATTATATACATTATTATACAGTAATACATTATTTATGAATAAGAAATAATTATTATTTGGCAGACCACATATGTTATTATTGTTATTAATAGCTACCATTTACATAGTGCTTTAAGGTTTGCAAAGTGCTTTACATGTTTCATTTGATTCTCACAATAACCCTGAGATAGATGTTTTTACCATCTTCATTTTACAGATGAGAAAACTAAGGCTAAAAGAGCTTATGGGGCTTGCCCAAGGCCCCACAGCTGGTAAATACCTAAGGTAGAATTCAAATCCAGTTCTTTTTTTGATTTTAAGCCCTGTGCTTTATCCACTGTGCCACTTAGCTGCCTAGGTAAGCAAATTTATGCTCTTATTTTAATAAAGTTTTATTTTTTATAAAAACATAAATACTGACTGAGTTGTATGCTTTATCTTATAAATTTCAGTTATCCACATTCTGGGGTATTCTGGAAGCAGCTTACTTTCCAGAACTGATTGTTAAATTTTCAGTGTATACATTTTGCACTTTGGAAATCCTCAAGTGTTACAGATTAGGGCTTGATTTATTGTTTTATTGATTGTCTCGATTTAAGAAATTGTTGCAGACAATATTAATGCAAATTAAATTTAAAAGTGTCTTGTATACATTTTTTTCCACCTGTAGAGCCTATTGTTAAACTTTTACCATCACATCCATATACGTGCCCTTTAGAGAGAGTCAAGGGAATGTTTTTGCCACAGAACTCTGCTCCCCACCCTAGTTCAGAGCCAGTCTTTTTCAGTTTTTGTCACCTGTCTGCCTCCAGGCTGGGTTTATTCACACTTAGCTCTCATCAGGATGGATTGGCATAAAGAGAGTTAAGGCTGTAAAAACAAGTTGCCTCAGCACCAGATCCCTTTCCCTCTTTGCTCTTTGTGCCAAATTTCTGTTCTCCCAAAATATTGTTTCTTTAGTCTTTATTTCTCTTGGGCACTGATTATTATGATGTCCAATGCTCTGACGTCCTGCTCACCTTGCCCTGCCCCTTGATATCTCTTGTTTTCTGTTCACTAATCTGGTTTCTAATAACCTTGTGACCATGAACCTCTTCTTTTCTGTGTACTTGGCTTTCCCAGTCCTGTGTCCCTAAAACCTGTGGGATCCATGCCCTAGTATGAGGATAGAATCAGGAAGTACTATGGTTCTGTGGGTTTTTCAGACTGTCGAAGTTGATCATGAATCCTTGGGGCCAATAAACAGGTTTTATGAATCCAGAACCCATCAGATGCTACCATGCCTTTTGTAGGATCTGTCCCTGATGCCTCTGTCCTTGCCCAAAATGAATATTTTAATATGAACGCCCCCCCCAAAACAAAACAAACCACACATACAATGGAGGTGATAATCCACCAATATAGCTTTCTGTCTTGAGCTTGCCCTGTAGCCCTATCCCTGGTGAATGTTTTCCTAAATCTTTATGACAGATCTTTGCTCACCTGGCCTCTTTACTGCTAGAAAGGAAGGATATGAGAAGAGAGAGGATAAAACAAGTGATCTAGGAACTAACCAGGTTTGAAAATATGGAATGTCGGGGCGCAGTGGATAGAGCACCGGCCCTGGAGTCAGGAGGACCTGAGTTCAAATCTGGCTTCAGACCAAACACTTGACACTACCTGTGTGACACTGGGCAAGTCACATAACCCCAATTGCCTCCCTTAAAAAAAAAAAGAAAGAAAATATGGAATGTTATGGAAAGTCCTTTTCTAGTAGGAAAGAGTTTGAGTGATACTGAGCATACTTCCTATATAATCTAAAGAGGTTTCCTCCACTACCACCTCAATCTCCAGGTAAACAAGTTTCTCCAACTCAGACAGCCATATGGCCTTAAGAAGGTCCAAAGATAGTCTCACTGTGTAGCCAGAGCCTCACATTGGGGTTAGGTCCCTTAAGAGGCACAGAGCAACCTCTCCTGGGTATAGATCCTAAATGAAAACACAGTAAGAGACACAGAGATAAACCCAGTCTAGGAATATTTTCAGGTAAGATCCTTAAGTCCTCCTCCCCAAGGAAGACTCCATAGATGACTAGGCTGGGCATGCAATAGAACTGTTACAGGTCATGCAGGTCCATAACTGTGACAAGATGCTGTTTGATAAAAAGCCACTGGCAGAGTGAAGGAAATGAAACTCTGGTCTTACGTACTTTAAACAAATTTATAAACTTGAATTATTCTATGTCCCTGGGCAAACGATAGCAGTGATAGGGATTAAATTTGAGGAAAAACACTCAGTGAAGACAAAAGTGGTCATCCTAATGTCTATCTCAGGTAGATATCCACTATCCAGACTACTAAGAAGAGTGGTACCCTTCTCAAGGTTATATAGACTTGACTATAATGACCCAGTTAGCCATAGCACTACGGGGCTGGTATGATTTAAAAGGACTCTATGGCTGTTATATCAGTGAAATCATTTAAGTATGTGGACAATGACTCGTGAAATGTCATATAACAAATACTAAACTCCAACCACCACATGGTCATTTTTGGATGCATGGTACAAGGAAACTAAGCAAAGGAACAACCTTGCAGGTACTGATTCAATTGAAGGAAATCACAGAAACATGAGGGACAAACTCATCCCTCCTGGAAAGGTAATGAAACAAGGTAGTGGAGGTCAAACTGGACTGACCACCATCAAAAGAAACCCCAGGGGCAGGTAGATGGCACAATAGATAAAGCATGGGCCCTGGAGTCAGGAGGACCTGAGTTCAAATTCAGCCTCAGACACTTGACACTTGCTGTGTGATCCTGGGCAAGTCACTTAACCCCTTTGCCTAGCCAACAAAAACAAAAGTAACCCTAAAAGTCAGACATTCCTCTAGTTACAACTGTGGAGAAGATGCTACATGCATCTGAGAAGAAAAGAGGATTTTGGTGGTGTAGTAGCTGAAGACTGATTTCAGGACCAGCTTTAGGAAAAATGAGGGAAAAAGGTTGCTCAGGTCCCTGAAAACAATGATCATGAACTTGCCAGCAATTCCTAATGGGGTATTTCCATTAGGACTCATAGGAACCCTGCATGGAGGTGACTATAAAAATTGAGATGGGGGCTGCATTGTTGTCCTAGAGAATGGAGCATAAGAGACCATCATGTACTAGTCATTCTATGAGAGGTACATGAAGAAAATAAATATCTATATAGTCTCTTAAAGGCTTTCACCTTAGAGGCGTAAAGTGACAAAAACTACTCACATCTGGGATATATTGAAGTAACTTTGGAATTTCCTGAAGCTATTTCTGGTGTCCATAAGGCAATGGGCATTGTCACTCTTCTATGCCTATGCCTAAGGTAAATAAACAGGACACCGGCTTTAATTGGAACAAATTCCATTCTATTTAGGATACTGGCAGAATTTTGCAAGCAACAGAGTGTAACTCAGTTCAAACCAGCCATCTTGAATTATCCATGAAGCATGAGTAGAAGCATGTAGGAAGATAGAGATAGAGTCAGGTAGCAACAATGAATGGCAGAAAATGCTTGACCTTTCAACCTCTGAGGTGGAGCCAGAGAAATTTGACCTTGGGGATTCCCTGATAGTAGAGGAGTGGTTGAGACAGAAGCTCAGCCACAGAACAAGTTTGTTCTCAATATGCAAGAGTGGGATGTGCAATATGACCGAGGAACAACTCATAAGATCCAGCTTACCAACTCCCAACCATTCTAGGAAAGATCTACAAAAAAACGCCTTTATGAGGAAGGAGCTCAGCGGACATTTAAAAACCTTGCTGGACTTATCATCGAGTCTAATAGCCCATTTTGCATCATCAATAGTGGCGATAATGAAGAATGGTAAGATGTAGGTATGTCGACTATGGAACTCATCTTTCTGTAACTCTAAAACTTTGACCTCTTCAGTACCCTTTGCCCCTAGGGCCCCTCCCTCCCTCTGATTGGAGAGGACAGAGGTTGGACATCTAAGAGCTCTTCCCAGATCCTTAATTAAGGAAGGGGCCCCGGGCAGCCATCTCATTTCTCACCTACCTACCTTGGGTCTTCATCATGCTTCAACACCAGGTACCCCCCCCCCCCCCCCTTGTTTTTTAGTTGTTAGGTTTTTTTTTTTTTTAATGTGTTGTCTTCCTGTATTAGATTGAGTTCCTAGAGGGCAGGGACTATCTTTTGCCTTTCTTTGTATTCCCTACACTTAGTACAATGCCTGGCACATAGTATGGACTTAATAAGTATTTATCGACTGACTTCAAACAAAAAAAGAATCAAAGTAGATCAATAGCGTAACAAGGATTCAAGATGCCCTACATTGTTTGTTAGGCAAGTAATGGTTTTCTGGCACAGTGGATAGTGCTGGGCCTGGATTGAATTCAAATCTGGCCACAGATCCTTACTACTGTGTGGCCTTGGGCAAGTCACTTAACCCACTAAAATTCTCAAGTGCCAATCCCTTGAAGGCACTTCGGTGTCAGTAGAGAGGTGTAAGCTGCAGCTGTGCAACCAAGGATTGTACCAGACTGTCATTTAACACACACATGGTAACAGGAAGCAGTCAGTACTACCCAGGGCACATCTCTCTCTGGCCCAGAAAACTCTAGATGATGATTTTGGACATTTAGTTCATGAAAGGACTCTAAAAACAGTAAGAAACAGATTTTACTGGCCAAAGATAGCCGTAGATGCCAGGAAGAGGTGTGAGACTTCTGTTCAGTGTATGCAAAAAAAAAAAAAAAGTGCTACCAGCTCATGCTGCATATGGAGAATATAAGCACCAGCAAACTTTTGGACCGTGTTTACGCTGCCATTTTATGGCTGGAAGAAGAAAGTAAAAACGTGATATATTTTTGGGGTAACTGACCATTTCACAAGGTATATACAGCCAACATTTGAACCAACCAAGCAGAGCCAACATTTGAACTTCTTGCCAGGATCTTTTTGGACCAAGGCAGAGACTTTGAATTTATGCTACTCAAGGAAATGTTAGCTTTGGCTGGCATTAAGAATAATGCCTTAGCACCCTCGAGGGGACCCACACTGAATGGTATGCTAGGTACATGGAGACCAGAACACCTGGTGTTACACTGGCTTTTATAGCACTTTACAATCTGGCTCCAACCTCTCTTTCTAGATTGATTTCACTTTATTCCCCCTCACATATTCTATGTTCTAGTCAAACTGTACTTGAATACTATAATTCTATCTCTTGCCTTTGCTCTGGCTGTCCCCCATGCCAGAGTGCCCTCCCTACTCCCCCCTCTGCCTCCTGGAATCCTTGGGTCCATTCAAGGCTCAGCCCAAGTGCTACTTCCTTAACAAGGCATGTTCTGACCTCTCCAGTTGTCAGTACTCCCGTTGAAAATTACCTTGTATTTGCTTTGCATCTATTTTATATTTATTTGTCTGTGTACATGCACATGTTGTTTCCCTCCAAGAAAATGTAAGCTCCATGATGGCAGGGACTAGTTTTGTAACCCCAGTCCCTAGCATAGAGCTGACACTACGTAGTAACTGATTAATAAGTACTTGTTGAATTGAATATTACATTGCCTCCCCTGTCCCAGTCAAATGGGAGGGCGGGGATGGAGGAAAAGAAAGGAGAGGGCCTCGTTAGGACCAATGTCTGAGGAACTCTACTTATTACTCCACTTGTGGCTGCGGCTCCCACTTACTGCCGTGATTGATTTAGAAGACTTATTTTATGGACATTAAAATAATATATCTCAAGTGTATCTTTCCATGGCTTAAAATCACCCTGATTTTTATACAAGGTACAGATAGGATCTTTGTCATCTTATTCAGTAACCTAGGAGACCACACTATTGCCCATGCTCTTTTTTAGTGATCATCACAAACAACTCAAATTCTGAAATATCTAGAAGCTGGTTTTCTCTCATTTTTGAGATTTGTGGCTTATCACTTCACCTCACTATTATATGGAGCTAATAAACTATTCTATTCTATTTGCAACTTTGCCAGTTTGACCCACTCCCAGGGTAATCTTAAATAGCACAAACATGTATGGTCCCTTCAAGGACCATTACCCAGTGAAAAGCTGTCCTGATCCCATCCAAAAACCCAGCTATGAACTTAGCCAAATATTTAGCCTCTGCAGGGATTTTCTAAAGGAAAAAATGGTGGTTATAGGCTCCCTTCAACATTGCCTTTATGATTTCTCCATAGATTTGTTAGAGATCCTTGAATGTCTGACATAGATATCAGTAAGATAGGGGCAATAATAGCACCTATTTAACATGGTTGTTTTGAGGATCAAATGAGATATATGGAAAGTGTTTTGTAAACTTAAAAGTGCTATATAAAAAATGGCTGCCATAGACACAACTTAAGAAAAAGGGAATGACCCAGAAGTTGCCTATCCAGGCCAATGATCTTGGGCTACAGATTCAATACAGCCTGTCCCCCTTTAGTATTTCTCTGTGCCTCAAATCCAAGGTCTTTGGTCAACCATAGAATGGCCACAGATACATCAAAGAAAAAAAATACCAAAGTCTTTCCCTCAACAACTTCTCTCAGAGGAGAGGTGATTGAACAGAACACAACAGAGACCCAAAAGGGGAAACACCTGGGGACTCCCTTGGACTTATACAATTCACTACTACACTTTTTTTGGGAATATATTCTAGTGGATGTGTTCTGCTGAATGTAAGAAGGCTAGACAACCATCCAAGCAGACCATCAAAATTATGAAAGTTCCAGAAACATCATTTATAAGATGATAGAAGTCACGGGATCATAGATTTGGAGACAGGAGAGTCCTTCATAATCATTTAATCCAATACCTTCATTTGAGAAATGAGGAAACAGATGCCTAAAGAGGTTAAGTGTCCAACCCAACTTTCTCATCCACACTGTACTATTTATGACCCAGAGGGAAGATCTTGAGATTGTATGTCCCTCGATTAGCATCACCAGTCAGCTGATAGAGACTGAATAGCAAGTATCACAGAAGTCAAAGGGAAAGAGAATTTCAGGGAACAGATGGGCAACAGTGTCAACAGCTACAGTGGTCAATGAGAATGATGGCTGAGAAAAGACCATAAAATTTGATGATTAGGTCATTGGAGATTTTTAACAGAGCAATTTCAGCAGGAGGTATGGTTAGGGGGTGGGGATTAGAAAAAGGAGAAGTCATATTGGAGGGTGGTTAAGGAGAGATCTGACATTCTTATCTGCTCACAGAAAATAACCCATCATTCCCTTTTCCCCAAACACATGCACAAACATACATACACACACACACACACAAACACACACACACATACACATACATACACAACCTTCAAAAGGTCTTGCTAGGCCATCAAGTGGTCTTCCCCTCTGTCATATTCTCTAGATGAATTAGCTTAGGAAGGAGTGGGAATAATACCTCGCAATTTTTATTAATTGTAGTAATTGCTAGTAATCATAAAAAACAGTTATTCATCAAGATTAATAGCTTCTAATAAGAGCAACAAAATGATTAATTTATGAGGAAGTTTCCATACTCTCAAATAGCAAAAACAAAAAAAAAAGTACAACTTTTATGCATGAACACTAAAAGGATTTGTGATTTTTTTCCAGCATATGAGACTTCCAATGTGGGAACTCCCTTCATAAGCATAGCTCACCACCCTCAAAACCCATCATCACACTCATAACCCTTTATAAGAGATAATTCTTAGGGAGGTGAATCATATAGAAGTTAAGTGACTTTACTAATGCCACACAGCTAATAAATGTCAGAAGTTGGCTTTGAATACAAGTCTTTCTGACTCTAAACCTTTAATATAATGCAGAATTTTTTTTACAACCTTTTAACAAGTAGTTTTAAAAATAAGTGATTTCACATGGGCGAACCATAGCTCAAAACATATAGTAAGCTAGGTAGCACTGTGCAGAAAGAGCTGGACTTGGAAAGACCTGAGTTTGAATCCTGCTTCAGACACTAGCTGTATGACTAGAGGCAGGCCACATAATAGTAACTTTTCTTAGCCTCAGTTTCCTTATCTGTAATAAGAGGGGGGTTAGACTTAATGGTTTTGAATGTGCCTTCCAGATCTAAATCTATGATTATGTGATCCTATAGCTATTCTCATTAGTTTGCATTGTTGATAATATGTTAATAGTTTCTGTTCTTCTCTATTTGTACTTAATTCCATTCTGCTGCAGAACTCCTTGGAATCATTTCAAATTGGTTGAAATTATATTCTATAAATATGGAGGAGTCAATTATAGAGAAGAGTTGAATGTATGTTCCCAAACTCAAGAACTATTTGCTTCCCATCATCATTACCATCAACTTGTCATTTTGCGAGGTTTTTTGTGGGATCCTATATATGTTCGTTTATGTGACAGACTGTAAACCTTATTATCGCTTGTAACTAACTAGGATACTCATAACTGCTCCCAGAAGCTAATATATCCTCAGTGCATTCAAAGAAATTTATAAATGCTTTTAGAGAACAACAGTCCTTTAAATTAGATTTGTATGTAGAGTGTGTGTGTCTGTGCTACAAATTCTGCTTTTGTATTCAGCATTTATCAAGATTAAGTTTGTTCATATTACCCTTACAAGAATTTACTTGAATTTAAAGTACTTTACTTGGTCTCAAAGAGATAGTTTTAAGCATTGCAGTTAGAGGGCAATTTAATTTCCTTCATCCCACCCATACCCTTGCCCCGTGGGCATGTTACAAAAAACATAAGTAGAGAAGAGATTGTCTCAAGCAGGAAAGGAATAAGAAATTGTATACCATTGGTGCTTGGCATTTAAAATCTAATCCTTTCATTTATTCCAATATGTTAAAAGATTAAGTCTCTTGAGCATTATTTTTAAAATAAAATAAAGAATTTATTTAACTTCCTATCATTTTTCATCCATTAGTTTATTTCCTGTAAATTTGAAACCCTTTATTTAAAAAAGAACCTGACTTCCACATAACAGTCCAAAAAAAAAAAAAAAAGGTGGCCAAATATCTATCCAGAATTAAAAAATATTCCATCTGGGTTAGTTAGTGCTCCTAACAACAACAACAACAACAAAACCCCATCTATTTCACTAATAACTAATTATTATAAAAGCATTTGCCACTGTCTAATAACAATGTAATCATTCAAGACCCCCTTGCTCCCAAATAAACCAACCATAGACTGCCACTTCCCATTTTTAATCTCCTTTTGACCAGTGTATTTGCTGAAAAAGAGGACATTAAGAACCATCTTGGATGTGTAATATGTGCTTCCTCACATAACAGGGTATGAAAATATCATTAAAGTTGCAGAGATTCATTATCCAAAGGAATGTCTAATTTTAAAATAAGAGATAGCATATGTTCATCTATTTTACTTCACCATCCATTACTTTATAAAAAGAGCTTTTCACTTGCCTGCCTGCCTCCTGGATTCTAAAGCCTAACTCTCCCTTCTTCCCTTCAGCATGAATAAGGCTGACATTTGACAGCTTCACCCAGCTGACAGGGTTACCCAACAGCCCACCCTCCCTATTCTCAATCCAATTAGACCTCTAATCCTCTAGATGAAAGGCCCAACTACTCACGTTCCTCATGACAAGGACAGCTATTGATTCCTTGTCACTACAGTTAACACCTTCTCTGTCGAGGCCACTCTGACAGAAGCAAACCCACCAAATTAGACAGCACTTTATCTGCCCCAGAGGCCAAATGGCACAACAAGTAAAGGCTAATAAATGGTATAAAAATGAACAAATCATAACATTATGACAGGCTGATCGTTGCCAGCAGCTTCCCTGCTCAAGCTTGATGTTCTACGAGCCTGGCTCCTTCTCTTTCTCCTCTGCTCAAGCTCCAACTTTGACTGAATTAAAGGCCAGAACAATTAAGGCATTTGACCAGCAAAGATAAGCCAATTGAAGTATCATCAAGGGACAGGAATGTCAATAGCTGACTGCCATTTGTCAATACAAACATTCTAGAGATGCAAATGCTTGTGTCTTTCCTCTCCACTAGGCTGCACTGACTCTCTTCCCCTAGAAAGTCAGCCCGAACAGAAACTGCAGAAATTAACCTGAAAATACAGTATAAAGCACCAAAGGGGGAAAATGTGCTATTGAGCACATCAGCCACACTATTGGGGTGGAATTGCTTAAGCCTAGCGTGAAGCTCATTAACTTATTGGCCCTAGAAATTTGGATACGCTGGAAGGCAAAGCTATTCTTTGCCTTCACCCCCACTTCACCCTCCAAATCCCAGGAAAAAAAAAAGGAAAATCCATCCAATGTTAGATGCCTAAAATAGTTATTTTTTTCAGTTAGATGTATATAAAGTATATAAGATGCAAAATGTGGCCAATGCTGAGGGACCAATTAGGAGAATTTTATAAAACTACCAATCTGAGAAACACAGATTTCTAAATTGCATGAACCATCTTAAGGTTTTGAGAAACTTATAATGAAATGTGATATTAAGACAGAGAGCAACAATAAGAATCCAATTTGGATTTATAGTTAATTTCATTAACACCTACAATTTAAAACATCCATCTGTACTTACAGCAACTATTTCTGTTCCAAGAATCTTATCCAACACAGCGAAAGAACAACATTAATAAGCTTTCTGCTTATCCAATGTAATAATTTGTCAAAAAAAAAAGATTTTTAAAGACATATTTTGGTCCTACAGTCAAAAGGCCTGGATTTGAAATGACTCTCTGATGCTTAGTGCCTGGGAAAATCTTTCACAAGTCATTAAATTTCTCTGAGCCTTGATGTCCCCATCAGTAAAGCGGGGACAATATTACTTGTACTACTTACTTAGAATCAGAGAATCTGGAACTGGAGGGCATCTTAATCATCTGATCCAACTCCAACATTTTGCAGATGAGGAAAGTAAGGCCCAGACACATTAGGTGACTTGTCCCTAGCTCATACATACTTAATGAGATTTTTGGTTGGAAGGAACTTTGTGCCTTAGAGTGTTAGATAAATGTAAGAAAATAATATATCCTGCAGAAGAGATTGTTTTTCTTTTGTTTACTAACTAAACCAATTTTGGAAATGACTTTAGTTTTTGAGAAATCCAGTATTGGGTGTGTATGTGGGGAGATTTTTTACCACCTTAAAATTCTGACCTTCGTCTACATGTATAAGTCAATAGTATATGGGCTACTTCTCCAACAATTTAGAATCATAGAATCTCAGAGTTAGAAGGGGCCATAGTGGTCACAAGTCCAACGTCCTAAAAGGCCTCTCATAGCCCATTTCACACGTTACACCTTTCTCACATGAATCTCTGCACAAGCCGACAAAGAGGTAAATTCATGCCTTCTGCTGTCCTATTTATTAGCTTATCTTTTCACCTTCCATAAATGCACCTATAGAGCTACCCTTAGCCATGTACTCTGAAGACTACTGGACACAATAGTGTGGCTCCAAAATGGTTTACAGGGTTAGAGGGGAGATGCCACAGATAGTTTATGGCAGTTTGAGAGCCTACTTTTAAACCTAGTGTCCTGAAATTGTCACCAACACATCTGCCAGGGCATGGACTCAGGTGACTGAAGATCACACAGGCATTTCTGATGATGGGCAGAAACATTTCAAAGGTGGTGATGAAGTATTACAGTATTTATCTCTGTTCTTGGCATTTGTTTCCAGTTGGTTAATCCTGTGTATCATTTCTGACCCTTGACTTTTGGTAGGTTTGGGGCAATGTGGGGATGAGAAACAGAAGTGAGCACAGGACAGACAAGACATCCCATCACTCAGTTTACTGGTGAAGGAGGAGTAGCTGGCAGAGAGAAGTTGATGGTGTAGGTCCCAGAGGTGAGGAACCTGCAGCCTTGAGGAGCCCTTAGGGCTGCACTTGAGGATCTAGAGGGCAACATGTGTCCTTGAGGCCGCAGGTTCCCCACTCCTGGTGTAGGAATTTCTACTGAGCTATTCGGGAGGGGACCAGATAGAAGAAAAGCTGCTGGTGGTAAGGCAGGTGGGTGGTAAGCAGAGATCAGCCATTATGTGGTAAGGGGAGAACATTTGGTGAATTTTTGGGATGCATGATAGGGAACAGATCTGAAGAGTCTGAGAGGTATGAGAATATCTGCTTACAATATCTGGTCTTTGATCTCATTGTCATGTGTGGGTGTTCACTGGTTTCTGTAGGCTCAGGTTCATGGCCTGCAATGTTCCACTGTCCATGCACAGTGTGTGCCCCTAGTGATATAAGCAACAATGAAAGATGTGGTCAGTGTGGGCTAGCCCTACCTACCTGAATTGTATCATTAGAGCTTGTTTCTGGTTTCTTATCTGTAGGGAAAGGGCTCTGAGAGCACTAGGCTTAGCTAACCACTAGTTGCTATCAACACATTTAATCTCCTGGTTTGGGTTCCCATTTTCCCCACAATCCTTGACATCAATTTTCTGGCATCTACCCCCAGGGTTCTGCCCACTTTCTTCACTATTTCTTTACAATCCTTGTCAAAGCTACTTGGTTAGCGTTTTAGTCTGAAGTTTCCTTTTAGGAAGGAAGTTGGTCAGTGGGGCATAGCAAAAAAAACACTAGGTCACACCACACTCTCAGGACCTTAGAGTTAGAAAAGCCTCTTGAGGTCATCTGGTCCCATTTCCTACCCAATGAAGGGATTTCTCAACAACATCCCCAGTAAGTGAGTGGATACCCTTTGGATACTCGAAGGGTGGATACCTTTTGTTTGAACCCTTCCAGTAAAAGGGAACTCTCTACTTAATAAGGCAGTTCATTCACTTTAATTGCTAAAGAGTTCTTGAGTTCGGCAAAAATAAGTCTCCTTATAACTTCTACTTACTAATTCTACTTCTGTCCTAAAGCTATACGAATAGCTATTGCCTCTTCCACATGATAGCCTTCGAAACATTTGGAGAAAATGACGGAGGCCTACCTAAATCTTGTTTGTGATTCTCAGTCTGTAGCATCTGGCATGTTGCCTTGTACATATTTCAATAATTTTGAGAGGAATAAATGTATTTATTCTTGACATGATTGCTTGTTAATATGATCTAACAACTGAGGAATAAAAGTTGTATTTGAGTACCATGGACATAAGCAAAAAGTTAACATTAAGATAAATCACGCCATGGTTTATTACTATGGACACCATGTGTCTGACTGCATGGACCATGGGTTTTTAGATTTAGAGCTGGAAGAAACCATAGAGGTCACCAAGTCCCATGTCCTCAGTTTACAGATAAGGAATCTGAGGTCCAAAAGAGTATAATGACTATCTAGAGGTCACACAGGAGTAAATAGGGAAACCCAGGCTCTCTGATTCCAAACCCTACATCCTTTCCTCCATATCCCATTGACTCTTACGATCAGATAGGTTGTTAGGGAACAGTAAAATATTGGCTGCCATGGAGATGTTTTCAGGAATTGAATGTCTGGGTTGAGGGGGCAGGAATGGGGATTTCAAGAATAAAAAGGTCCTATATATAGAAGGACAAAGTTTTACATGAAAAATGGTTATTTACAAGTTTAGGAAGGATGCATTAATTGATTGATAAGTTAATAAAGCTTTTACTATTTGGTGAAATTTGCCATAGAAAATTTCTTTCTTCCCTTGGTAGAAATTATGATTTATTTTCACAGTGTGTAAAATATTTTTTAATATGAAATTGTGGTCATGAGGATCAGGAAGACTATTTCCTTGGCAGTTGGGAGACAGGAGGAGGATCAAGTGAGGGGAAGAAAGGAAGGGAGAAACACGAGCACAGGTTCAAAAGAGATACTTGGGAAGCAGGTACAGCTAGCTGGTGGCCTAAGTTTCATAACTTAGCAAACTCAAGACCTCTCCACCTTTCCAATAACCTAGGGGCATTTCTTAGATAAACAAAAACAGAAGGAAGTATGGGCTGTGAAAATGGAAGAGTCATGAAATTTGATTCTAGCTATCAAAGGAAAGTGATGGAAAAAGAATTTGGGAAAAGTAGTACCTGCCACCAAAGCCTCTAGCAAGACCTGGTCCAGATGACGGCTGGCAGCACAAGAGTAATATTTCTGAGGTTCACCTAAGGGTAGAACTCTAACAATTATTAAGTAAATATTCCACAGGAAAACTAAACAGTTTATAGGCATCTAACTCCAAAGTGGGTAAAGGAGGCAACTGTAAAGTCAGCACAAGATGACCCAAAGCTCAAAGGGAGAATTTTTGAGACTAGATAACAAAGTACCTCCCTTAGTTTAACAGCCAGGGCAGTTGCAGATTGAAAATACAACACAGGCTAGAGCAAAAGGGTATACCTGGAGAGTTGTCACAGGAAAGGACATCAAATCCAACCCCCTTATTTTACAGATGAGGAAACTGAGGTCTAGAAAGGTTAAACAACTTCTCCATATTCACAGAGACAGATGATCTGGGAACCAATGTTCTCTGACTTCCAAACCAGTATTATGTCAACTGGCAAACAATGCTAGCTTAGAGACAGTAAGATGCAGTGCAATTCAAATAGAGAATACTATCATCTGCCAGTGATGTTGAGGAAGGGATTTGTATATCAGGTTGGAGATTGGACTAGATGATCTTTAAGGACCTTTCAAGTCTGATGCTATGATTTTATTCTATAGTTCAAGGATAAGCCCCTCACATTCTGGCTTTTGGGTCTGTCTACTCCCCATCCCCCAAGGACTCTCTATTGTTATATGGAGACTACTGTATAGAGAGAGAGAGACTAAACATATATATATACATATATATATGTATATATGTAGACTCTCTAATATAGACTCTCTCAAAAATATATATAAGTATATTACTATATATTATATGGTATATTACATAATATACTATACTATATATTCTAATTATATAATAATATATTGTATTATATTAGCATGTAACAATTATATAATAAATATATTAATATATAACATATATTAGTGTTATATACAACTATATTAATATAATAATTATATAATTATATTGGTTTATTACATAATAATATATTTATATATTATATTACAATATAGTATAGTATAGATTATATGTCATATATTTTGAGAGAGAGAGAGAGAGAGAGAGAGAGAGAGACAGAAAGAGAGAGACTGACTCTCCTCCCCACTCAGTAGAATGTAAGCTTCCTGAGGATTTGGATTCTTTATTTTTTGTCTGTTTATTCCCAGGATCTAGTGCAGTGTTTTGTACATGGAAGGCATTAAATAAGTGCATGTTGAATTGATTTAAACTGCTTCCAACAGAATGAGGCTGGGACCCAGTACACTTACTTACTCTTTTTTTCTTTTTTGGCAATTGGGATTAAGTGACACGCCTAGGGTCACACAGCTACTAAGTGTCTAAGGCCACATTTGAACTCAGGTCCTCCTGACTCCAAGGCTGGTGCTCTATCCACTGTGTCACCTAGCTGCCCCTACCTACTCACTCTTGACGACTAGCTATACAGGCTGGGAGTGAGGGGTTAGGGTTGTTCATTTTCCTATGTGCCATGCTAATTTTTACTTTCCTTGACTCCCTAAATCAAGATTAAGTCTAAGAACAAAGCCAAACCTGTACCTAGACTCACCTTAAAATTGCAGGGAACATGCCCATGCTTGGATATAACCCTAAACCACTCATTCTCATGAAAGAATCTAGTCCCTAGTCACTCTCTCCTGTTCTCTACCCAGCTCCCCTTCTCTGCACATATTAAATTATTCAGTGCTCTGAGTTCATGTACCCAGAGGACAATTTCTTAGCTATACCTACTCTATTGGTTATCAATGTCAAGGGAATATCAAAATCATTTCTTTATAGCCGGGGGACCGCTAACAACTTTAGGAAGCTGCAAGTCCTCTTCATCTTTGTGACACAGTCAACTATTCCTCCTTCAGATTCTATCAAGGATTAGAAAATAAGATCAAATAGAGGAAAATAAGTGGACCGAGGCATCTGACAAAGTCTTTCAAAATATCCTACTGAACGTAAAGAAGGCATATGGGCTGGCTGATAGCAGAGTTACACAATACACAAGACCAGACCTGACAGTAGTGTATTCCAAATCACCATGTTGTTAATATCTTTGGCATCCATTCTCTAGCATATCAAATACAATGGGATTAAGGAAAGGAAAAGGGACCAAGTACTCACTCCTTAAACTGGACTAGACAAGTCATTCTATTGCTATGTTAAACTAGAATAAGAAATCTTCACTCTGTAAACTCTACTATTTCTATATTTTTTATGTTTTTCCCCCTTCATTTCCTAAGGATAGTTCTGTAGGAAGGTACCCAAGGGAACAGAAGAGTTCATTTTGGATTCCTGCCTAGTGCTAACAGCTAGGTAAAGTTCAGACAAGGGATTATGACCCAAAAAGTATTTTACTATCTCCTATGAAATTCTATAGACTTCAGTATTAAATCTGAAAACTTAAATTGATCACAAAAGAATGATACAAAAGATGCACCTCCTAGGATTTCAGTTAAAAGAGACCCAAGATGGCAAAGAATTAGAAATTGAGGGGATGCCCATTAGGTGGGAGAATGGCTGAACAAGTTGTGATATATGAATGTAATGGAATACTACTGTGCTATAAGAAATGATGAGCAGGGGGCAGCTACGTGGTGCAGTGGACAGAGAACTGGCCCTGAAGTCAGGAGGACCTGAGTTCAAATCCAGCCTCAGACCAAACACTTGACACTTACTAACTGTGTGACTCTGGGCAAGTCACTTAACCCCTATTGCCTAAAACAAAAAAAAAAAAAAGAAAGAAAGAAAGAAAGAAATGATGAGCAGGTAGACTTCAGAAAAACCTAAAAATACTTAAATGAACTGATGCTGAGTGAAGTGAGCAGAACCAGGAGAACATTGTACACAATAACAGCCACAATGTGCGATGATTAATTCTTACAGATTCATCTCCTCTCAGCAATGCAAGGATCCAAGACAGCTGCAAAGGACTCATGATGGAAAATGCTGTCCACATCCAGAAAAAAACAAAACAAAACAAAATTATAGTCTGAATGTAGATCAAAGCACATTATTTGATCTTTTTTCCCCTTTTTGGTTTGTTTTTTCTTTCTTGTAGTTTCTCCCATTGGTTCTAATTCTTCTTTACAACATGACTAATGCGAAAATAGGTTCAATATGAATGTATATGTAGAGCCTATATCAGATTGCACACCATCTTGGGGCAGAGAGAAAGGAGGGATGCGGAGAAAATTTGGAACTCAAAATCTTATGGAAGTGAATGTTGAAAACTAAAAATAAATAAATAAATAAATACATTAAAAAAAGAGAGACCCAAGAGATCATTCAATCCAATGCATATCTGAGCAAGACTCTTCCCAATAACATTCCCCACAAAGTCCTGATTGAAGACTTCCAGCAATGGGGACTCATTGTCTTTCAAGGTAGGGTACTCTACTTTTGGACAGCTCTAATTGTTAGCAGTTCTTTTTTTTTCTTAGACTAAGTCAAAACTCATTGGCTCCAGTTCTGCCCTTGGCTAACGGGGTGTGGGGTTGCAGATTACCTTTAAATAACCTTTAAAATACTGGAAGACGGCCATCATGGCCTGCGTAAGTCTCCACATCAAACAATAATAGTTTCCTTTAAACAATTCTTAAAAACAACATGACTTCAACCTCAAAGCCTTTTCACAATCGTGGAAACTCTCTTTTGGTTATTCTCCAATTTGTTAAAAACTTTCCTAAAATGTGGCATTCAGAGCTGAACATAGTATTCCAGGTGAGGTCTGCCTAGGATGAAGTGTTATAGGACTGTAACCAGGGGTGTGCTAGAGATAGCTCACACTGGATCTCAGAAGTCAATTATTAAATGTTCAGTGTTAACATTTACACCTGGATAATTGGCAAATTTTCAGCGGGTTTGATATATTGCTTTGTTGTCTACATTTAAGAATGTGATGGAGAAAATGTTAATATAGCAGATTAACCTTAAAAGTGTCTCCTGTATACAATTTCCCACCCATAGAGCTGATTGTTAAACATTTACCAGCAGACCACTGGCTATGACCTCTATAATTTTGGAAATTATGCTTCCAATAATATGGTCTAAGATTTGTTATATTTCTTTGTCAGCCACATACATCATATTGCTGATTCATTTTGATATTACAGTCTACTACAACTTTCAGGTCTTTTTCATATCAAAGTTGATTTTGTCATCTCTTGCTCATCCTGTCCCTGGTACAGTGAATTCTAGTGTAGGATTTCATATTTATCTCCATTAAGATTTTTTTTTAAATTAATTCATTTTTAGTTTTCAACAATCATTTCCATAAGCTTTTGAGTTTTAAATTTTTTCCCCTCCCTCCCTGCTTCCCTCCCCAAGATGGCATCCAATCTGATATAGGCTCTACATATATATTCCCATTAAACATATTTTCACATTAGTTGTGTTATAAAGAAGAATTAGAACCAATAGGAGGAACCACAAGAAAGAAGAAACAAAACAGAAGAAAAAAAAAGAGCAAATAATATGCTTTGATCTGCATTCAAACTCCATTGTTCTTTCTCTGCATGTGCATAGCATTTTTCATTATGAGACTCTTGGAGATGTCTTAGATCCTTGCATTGCTGAGAAGAGCTAAGTCTATCAAAGTCAGTCATTGCACAACGTGGCTGTTACCCTGTACAACATTCTCCTGGTTCTACTCACTTCATTCAGCATCAGTCCATACAGTTCTTTCTAGGTTTTTCTGAAGTCCACTTGCTCACCATTTCTTACAGCACAATAGTATTCCATTACATTCATATACCACAACTTGTTCAGCCATTCCTCAATTGATGGGCATCCTCTCAATTTCCAATTCTTTGTCATCACAGAAAGAGCTGCTATAAATATTTTTGTACATGTTGGCCCTTTTCCCATTTTTATAATTTCTTTGGGATACAACCCTAGAAGTGCTATTGCTGGGTCAAAGGGTATGCAAATTTTTATAGCCCTTTGGGCATAGTTCCAAATTGCTCTCCAAAATGGTTGGATCAGTTCACAACTCCACCAACAATGCATTAATGTCCAATTTTCCCACATATTCTCCAACATTTATCATTTTCCTGTTTTGTCATATGTTCATTAAGATTGATTCTATTTCTTTGGTCCATTGTTGAAATTTACCAAGTTCTTTCAGATCCCATATGGAAAATATATTGGTTATAGTTCCCATCTTACTGCTATCTGAAAATAATACATATTTTGTTCATGTCTTGATACAAGTCGCTGTTAAATATTGAAGGGTCAAGGGCAAAATCTTAGGGAATTTCACTAGATAACTCTCAAAGGTAGCATCAGTTCCTTTATTCATCACTGTTTGGATCTGGTCCTTCAATCAGCTTAGTATAACTATATAATCCAATACATCTCTTCCTCATGTCAACAAAGTTATTTGGAGAGGCACTGTCAACTACCTTGCTGAAATGCAGGTATAGTATGATCACAACATATGTGAGGGCATATCAACCAAAAAAAGAAAACTACTTGTTGACGAAATCCATACTGACCATCTGATGGTCTTTTCCCAATCTTCATTGTTCTTTCTACCTCTCTCCTGCACTTGGAACTAGCTTTTCTGCTGGGTATTCCCTCAGGTCCTCTGGGCTGTTATTTCATTATGCAGTGCTGTGATAAGAATTCTAGTCTGGAACTCTATCACTCTGGCTGAAGCAACAGGAAAGGAAAGAAGGAAAAGGGTAGGAAAGAGTAATTAACGCACACAGAGCAGGCAAGTCAGCCTAGCAGAAGCAGCAAGGCACCCTGAGGAAGAGATAGGAGGTAGCATGTGCCAGGCAAGTCAAACCACCATCACTTTGACCACCATGTCCCCTCAGACCCTGATGGAGACAGCCTAGCACCCTGAACCCAAGAGTCTTGGGCTTCTAGCCCAGTGAGCCCTTTGCCATCATCCTAGGAAGCAATCCAGGTAGAGATGTAGCCTGGCAACTGCTCTTGCAGGTGTCGTAGTTACTGAATACCCAGAAAAGTTTTTCCTAGCCAAGTCCTTGACATTATCAAATTGTTCAACATTAGAAACTGATATCATTTTACCAGGGGAAACAACATTAAAGAAAAGGCATTAAAATATGCTTTGCCACTATACTCAAAGAACCATGTAACCTTTTAATCTGATTTGCAGCTGAAATCTTCCATATATATTGTCTCTCCCATTGGAATGTGAACTCCTAGAGAGCAGAGACTGTCTTACTTTTCTATTTGTAACCTCAGCAGGTAGCACAGTGTTTTGTCCTTAGCACATAGTAAATGCTTAATAAATGCTTCATTCATTTATGTTGGACAAGTTCTTCTGCTGATGGCTGACAGTAGAGGAGGGGGTAAAGAAGAGTGAATGGAGTCAAAATCAAGATCTGGTCTGGTAGTCTGTCTGAGTTTGTGGGGTGGGAGACATGGATGGGATCAGGAATATTCCATTGACTAAGTCAGGTTTTTGCTGGTCAGTTCATGTAGTCCAAGAGGTGGAATACACATGTGATGTGCCAAGAGGTGACCAGGAGAACCAACCAAGTAGAGAGGTGCAGATCAGATGACATAGGGAAATCAATGGGCCAAAAGATTCCATGGAGCATGCAATAGCAGCAGTGCTTGGCTTTGTTTGTTCTTGGACTGCTGGGAGCCATCTGCTTTTCAAGCTTGCCTCACCCATGCTGGGCTGATGAGCTGCAGCTGGTGCTGACAAGTAGAGGTGTTCAATAAGTAGTTGAGGAATAAATGATACAGTTTGCATTAGTTCTCTATTGATTTGCAGTGTATTTCTGTTACCTATTTCTCTGATTTATTAAATACAGTAAAATTCTGCATTTTCATCAGGTTCTTCAAATTGTTTTTTTTTTGGTTCTGTATCACCTTCATTTCACCTTTTAGATGAACATAATATGCATGCCATTTTCTAAATTAATATAATTATAGTGTTATCATGAGACAAAGATTCTTAACCTAGAGTCTGTGAACTTAAAACATTTTTTGATAACTGGATTTCAGTACAATCGGTTTCTTTTGTAAACTATTTTTTATTTTATACATTTAACATTATTCTGAGAAGGGGTCCAGAGGCTTTACCAAAATCTCCACTGGGATGGTCCAGGATGGATAAATAGTTAAGAATTCTCATAGGAGGTCCAAAACACAGTTTAGTGTAACACTTACTTTCAATCTAATTACTTAATAATTAATTTTTTTCATTCATTCAACTACTATTTACTGCATACCCATTGTATATGTGTATGACTCTGAGACAGATGTGTGAAATACAAAGAGTGCTCCAGGGTTCCATAGAAAGCTTCACAGAGGATGAGGGACCTAAACCGAGTGTTGAAGGATGAATAGACTTTGGTTAGGCGAAAAGGATGGAAGAGAGCATTTTGGGTAAGAGTAATTGAAAGAGATGGATGGAAATGAACATGGTCAATTTAGTTTAATTCAACAAATTCAGTCCAAGTCAACAAACATTTATTAAGCACCTACTAAAGGCAAGACATGTTGAAATACAGGTAAGAAATCATCTTCATCCTTTTGATCTTTCCTGGGTGGTTGGAAAGAAACTCTTTGAGTAATGACAGGTTCTTTCCAGGAAGCTCTGTAACATTCTGAATGGTGATGCAATCAACACCATGATATTCACAAACAGGAGCATTTGGAGGATCTCACCACCCAATGGAATCCCTTTCTGACCTGGACTCTAGGCCGGATCTCCTCCATCACGGTGCTAACATCTTTAACAAGCATACATCTCCATGTTTTATGCTTTGCCTGATGTTTATTATAAGAAGGTCATTGAAAGAGGCTATTTCTGTTGTTATATCTTCCAAGGAATCATGAATGATGTGGATAAATGTATGGGAGACAACTGGCTTTCTTTCTTTTTTTTTTGTTTGTTTTTTTGTTTTTTGTTTTGGCTAGGCAATGGGGTTAAGTGACTTGCCCAGGGTCACACAGCTAGTAAGTATTATGTGTCTGAGGCCAGATTTGAACTCAGGTCCTCCTGAATCCAGGGCCAGTGCTCTATCCACTGCACCACCTAGCTGCCCCCAACAACCGGCTTTCAAAAAGCCTGTAAGGCAGTGTTTTGCTCAACTGAATTGAATGCTTTTTAAAAATCAGCAAACAGGAAGTACAATGGAATCTTATTTTCTATATCTTTCAGTCAGATGTGAGAATGGTAATAAATATGGCTCAATGTTGGCCATCATTTGCAAAAGACTGCTTGTTCCCTACTAACATCTGCCTTGAGGCTACTCTCAATTCATGTTCAGATTACCCTCAAAGATTTTGTATAGAAGAGACAGTCACATACAGGTTAGTAGCTGTTCTATTGTCACCTTTTTAAAATATCAGTAAGGTCTGAAATAATTTTCCTGGCTTTTAACATCTTCCTGTCTTGCCTGACAATCACATCACCTTCAGAATGAACCCCCTGTCTCTATATCTGATCCAATCTAACTGCTTTTTCTCTGTGTTTTCTTTGGTGCCATTACTACTTCCTCAGATTGTGAGCTAATGGACAGCAGGGACTGTCTTTTATCTTTTATTTTTCTTTCTATCCCCAGCACTTAGCACAGTGCCTGGCACCTAGTAGGCACTTAATAAATGCTTATTTACTGACTTCAGGGACTGTGATATTAGGGCTCAATTGTGGTGATTCCAATATCCTTGATGGAGAAAACAGTTTGCAGATCTTCTCCATTTTTCTTCTGTTTCCTTTTCCCATTTTTGTCCTTGAATATCCTTGCCACGGCTTTGGGTGGTTGCATATCTTGCCAATCTTTCATTTGACTGGTTTTACCCACCACTGTTTTTTTCTCTTTTATGAGATGATACTGCTCATCGTCCTCCTTCATAAGAGTTTACAGTTTAGATTACATATGCACTGAATGGATATCTTATAAAGCTTGACCAACAATGTGTATTTTGAGACTATGAGCTGGGCTCAGAGTTGAAAAAGAGAAGAGTGAGCTGGATTGCTTTCAGGAAATTGCAAAGCATATTTACTAACCCCAAACTTCCTTTAACAGCAAAGGTCCATATTTTTATTAGAAACATTTTATAGATGGTGCTATATGGCAGTGAGACTTGGAAAACCCCTGTCTTTGAAGAACTAAAAATGAGCATATCACAGAGCACAATAGAAAAGTACATTAGTAGGGGTTTGATTAGGCGATGTATAACAAGGAACTCTGAAGAGGAGAAGGAGCAAAAGATGTCATCAAAAACTTCATGGCAAAAAGAAAAGATGAGCTGGACATAAAATATGATAGGCTAGAATTCTCTACTGGGAACCTTGTGATGTCTGAATTATACCGGGAGGCTCAGGGAGAGCAAGGAAGCTTACCAATATGTTGAATGGACACCTCGTAGCAAAATTTTGGGAGGGTGTGGATGAGAGATGTACAGAATGGGCAAACATGGATGGATTTTAATCCGCATTATTGGAGGAACCATTTCCCTCTCAAGTCCTCTTGGATGCACCCCAGGACCCTGAGCTTTGGCAATGGGAATGCTTCCAGTCCAGTGCCCACAGTCATCACCCTGGAAAACAGACCTGTTGAGATGGAGGCAGGCAATTCCTAGCAGATGATACATCCAGAGGAAGTTTTTGCCACCAAAGTCATCATCAAAGAGTTCAACATTAGAAACTCCCCCAGTAAAATATGAGCTCCTTGAGAACAACGATTGTCTTAATTTTCTTCTTTCATCTCCCAACACTTAGCACTATCTTTGCACATAGTAAATACTTAATAAGTTGTTTTTTTATTCATTCAACTTTCCAAACCAATGAGATAAATCCATTTGAGTATTTGAATATGGGCAAATTGTTAGATATTAGGGATTCAAAGACAAAATGACAAACAGTCCTAGACCTCATAGAACCTACAGGGAGCAAGATAGGGGGCAGGATACAACGTTGGAATATAAGGGTACAGTCAAAATTACTTCATTTCATTTAACCTTAATAAACTTGTCAGGTGGGAACACATTAATAAATCATTTAATGACTTGACTAAACTCTAAAGGGGGAGCTAGGTGGTACAGTGGCTAGAGTATTGGGCTTGAAATCAGAAGACCCATCTTCAAGTCACTTAACCCTGTTTCAGTTTCCTCTTCTGTAAAACAAGCTGCGGAAGGAAATGGCAAACCACTCCAATATCTCTGCCAAGGAAGCCCCAAATGGGGGCCACAAAGAGTCAGGTAGGAATGAAACAACTGAACAGCAACAGATGCTGCAAGTCCTTGAAAGTCATTGGATGAATGAAGGTTGTTCTCATTGGTTGAGGCACTTAGTCACTATCAAAGGCACTTGTATAAAATGAAAAACTATCTTAGAACCAGAGAGACATTTTGAGGATCTTGCCACAAAGCCAAAGGAATGGGAACATCAAGACGCGAGGCAAAAAGAATCGACAATACAGGGACAACCAATGGAAGAAGAAATTGAGGATTGAGCTATGGCAGAGAAGGGAGAAATTAAGGAGGCCTATTGGACTCACAGGCACCTCAAGGAAGAAGACTCTGGCTAATGTCACCAGTTGGACCCAACTCCTTACGGACTGAAGGAAGTCCTAAGAAAAGGTGTCCAACTTCCCCTCTCAGTACCTTCTTATTAATTACACTTTAATATACTCTGCTGCATCCTTACCCAAATGTTACCCAAATTCATTAATCTGAATTGTTTCCCAACCACTAAGATAGGGATAATCAAAAGATAAATATAAATGTAATTAAGGCAGAGAGCAAAACCTGTCGAAATGACAGGAATTTTCCTAACTGGGGGCTCAGACTTTGATGTATTTTTAACTTTTTTGTTAAATATTAACTCCCTAAAGTAGCAGAGAAGACAACCTTTGGACCCGAAGAGTCATTACACTGCCTGTATGATTAAAGTGAGCTCGTTATATTAACAGGGTGTAACAAATAAATATAATATTATTTAAGGAAACAGAGAGAACTAACAAAGCACAAGTTCTTAACTTAGGATCCATGAACTTATTTTTAAAAATTTTGATAAATGTATTTTAACATGACTCATTTTCTTTATAATCCTGTGTACTTTACTTTATACATTCTAAAAACATTCTAAGGAGGGGTCCATAGGATTCACCAGATTACCAAAGGGTTCCATCACACACATAAAAGTTAGGAATCCCTGAACTAGTGGGATCATCCCAAAAGGCTTCCTGCTTTTTCCTAAAACCTTTTCCTAAAACCACAGCTTGCTTTTAGATTTTTATCTTTTTCATATTAGAATATAAGCTGTTTGAGGTTGGGAACTGGCTTGCTAGCTCATATTTGTATGTCCAGCACTCAGTATAGTGCCTGGCACAAAGCAAACACTTAACAAATGCTCTTTCTATGTACAAAGTAAGTGGGCAACTATGGCACAGTGGATAGAGTACCCAAGTTCAAATATGGCCTCAGATGCTTACTAGCTGTGTGACCCTGGGCAAACCCCTTCACCCTGTTTGTCTCAGTTTCCTCAACTATAAAATGAGCTGGAGAAGGAAATGGCAAACCACTCCAGTATCTTTGCCAAGAAAACCCTAAATGGGGTCACAAAGAGTTGGACACGACTGAACAACAAGCTGTGCTAGGCAGTGGGAATGAGTATGTAAACTTGGTGAAGGTCACCCTTCCCAAATATATGTTGCCATGAAGATTTAGGCCGAAAGTGTGAGTGATCTACCAAGAGTTCTCCAATTTTCTAGGATTTTTGACCTTGAGAAAATTTCCTTAGAAAGGCTGAGAAAAGGAAGAAGGATGGCTATGTTCAGTTCCACATTTCTACCAAGACTGGCACTGAAAGCAAGGAATGATAGAAGTGATCAGACCCAGACCAGAAGAATCACAATGACAAAAGGCAAGAGTGAGAGCATATCCGAGTTTAGGTGGACTAGGACAGGTCAGAGGGACAGAAATCAATTTGGCTAAATCAGCAGCTTGGGTCAGTTGGTGAGGGTGAAGTACGGTTCACAGCTCGTTTCTTCTCTGCTTCTTTGGATCAATGCCTGGGGAAGCTACTGTTCAACCACTTCTCCTCCCTTCTAACCAGTAGGAGGAGGGGTAGGTGATGATGATGAAACATTCCATCCATTTACAATTCATGTCATAGGCTTCTCTTTTTGTTTTAATGTTGATGTGATTTTTCTACACTATTAATACTGCTAATAATGTGTATTATCATTAACAATGATTTTTGGTTTAAGTCGATGAGGCTGTAGTTTGAGATAAGCTGCAGAGAAGATGTGTTTGTATAGGGGACTCCATCTAGAAGTTGCCTAGGTCAGTGAAATCACAGATTGAGTCCTTATCCTTATTACAGAGCATATCCTAGACTTGTCTTTAAATCAGAGAGACTTAATAAAGAAACAACTTTGTAAGCAGAACAGAGAAGGCTGGGGGCTACTGTGGTTGTCCTGAGTATACCTTTCAGTACTATTGCTGAGCATACCTTTTAGTAACCTTGCCTAGCATTAGATGACTTTCTAATATCCACACCCACATTCCTGCCACATGTGGGGACTCTCCAACTTTCCCCTTACACAAGATTAAAAAGTGAGATAGTCCTTGCCCTCAAGGAGCTTACATTGAACTGAGTATAGTGATTAGATCTGTCTTGATTAGAACAGAGGGATTTGGGGTGAGGGAGTGGGAAGGGAAAGGAAGGAAGAAGATGATTGTAAAACTTTAAAGCTTGAATGACTTCTAATTAAAGAGGCTGAAATCAGGAGGTGGAGTCACTTCAGCAAGAACGATGAACTTGGTTTTAGCCATGTATGAGGTGAGAGTTGGAGACAGAAGTAAACATTTTACCATTGACAAAGGGAAATGGCTAGCTGGAGGTCAGGAAAGATGGCAGCCCTAGAGACATATGTTTGGAAGCCATTCTCATAGAGATAGTAGCTAAAACCACGAGAGTGGGCAAGAGAGGGAAAGGAGATAAAACCAGAAGACCAAAGGGCCAAGGACCCCGCCTTGAGAAATGTTCACAGTAGATATGAAGGAATCATTAAAGAAATTGCTGAGAGAATTCTAAATAGCAGGCAAATTTTTGCCCACTTAGACCACTGTCCAAGCAAGAATACTCATATATTAATAATGTTTCTGATATGGTTGGGCTAAAATAAGCAAATTAGTTAATTAAATTCTGTTTAACAGAGGAATGGTCAACAAGATAAGAGGAGAACTAAGGACATGTCCAAAAAGCTAAAGGAGAAGAGAGCTTCAAGGAGGAAAGGTGGTGGTGGTGGTGGTAGTGGTGGTGGTGGTAGAATGATCAGCTGAATCAAAAATGAGGGAGTTCAAGGAGAATGAAAATGCTATTTGATTTCTTAATTAAGGGGTCATGGAAATGGAAGGAGGAGTACTGGATTTGGAGTTAGAGGAGGGAGGTTCAAATCCTGCCACTACCTGTTTGACATTGGGCAAAGTTAATTAATCTCTCTGGGTCTTAGTTTCCTTATCTGTAAAACGAGGAGGTTGGACTACATGAACTCCAAGGTACCTTTCAGCTCTTAATCTATGATCCTGCGATTGTGATCTTTGAGAATGTAGATGGGGATAGAGTGTTGAATATGGAATCACAGAGGATTAAGTATGATGCAGGTCATGAAAGGAGTTTCAGTAACATGCGTGAGGGGTCATGTTCCTTATCACCTGAAAGCAGCAACAAATACACCAAACAAAGTAAAAGAACCACCACCAAAAAAGAGAAAAGATAGGGGAGGAAAATCTTCTTGGAAACCAAAAGAAGAAAGTAAAGATTAAGTGAAAGAGAGGTCTCAGGGGGATGAATAAATACTATGGGGTAGAACAAAGGAAGGAGAAATCTCTAGGAAAAAAAGAAAAAAACAACTGGATTCTCAGAAGGAAGAATGAAACAAACACAAAAACATTCAGAGTGGCTGGGGAAAAAAAACAACTCAGTAAGAGATGTAAAGGAAGATCTGTCATCTAGAAAAATAGATATGAGTATTGAAAAAAGAAAACACAAAGACGAATATGAAACTCCTCAGCTTGGGACAATAGGTGGAAAAAACACAATAGAGCACTGTACTCTGTGGAGAATAGAACTTGTACTCTCAAGTAGAACATGAATATGCAGAGATGGCAGAACATAACAGAAAAAAACGTGAATGTGAGTTCAGTTAGGGCATTGAAAACCCAAACGTAACATATTTATAGACAAAGATGCCTGACCCCCTCCCACCTCCATTTTTCCCTGATGCTTGACGGTTACTATCCTCTGTCATCACAGAATTCTTTAGAGTGGGAGCTGAAGTCAAAAAGTACTAGGTACTTACTTCCCTGTTCCATGTTTAGCAAACCCCTACCTCTGTCTCTCCTAATTCCTGTGATTCAGAATCGCTGTCTAGGCAAAAACCTTGTCTCCTGCTACTCCTCCTCACTGCTTTCTCATTTCCATCCGCTTCAGCCTATCCCTCCTATATACTCCACTGCCCTTCCCTTCAATATTCCCTTTGGAAACCCAGTTTTATCTGTAATAAACTTTCCTTTATCTTAGATTATTTTTTCCCCTCTCAGACTCCTTCCATTTTCTCATACTCACAGAAACTTGGATTTCCCCAGAACATCTTGAATCACTCACTGAGCACCCTCTCTAGTACTGGATGTACCTTCTCTTATGCACCCTGGTCCAAGAGGGACAAGAGGAGGAGATATACTCCTTACTCTTCATTGGCACTTCCACACCTTCCCTCTGCTAACTAATATTATTCAACAACCTCTCCTTTGAGGTCCACTGCATTGATCTATATCAACTTCTTCAGATGCTAGTGGAAGTTGATCTGCCAGCTTCTATTCAGGTAATTTTCTTTCCTTTCTTAAGGAGTTCAACACCGGATGATATCTCTCCTCCCTTTCCCAGTCACTCTCCCAGAAAAAGTTCTTTATTCTGATTTGCTCTATTTCACATCGCGTTCATTTCTTAATCCCTTATGATCTGGCTTCTTAATTGAAACTGTTTTCTCAAGGTTACCAGTAATCTCTTCATTGCTAAATTCAATGGCCTTTTTAAAATTGCTCAATCCTTCTTGGCCTTTCTGCAGCTTTTGATGCCAATGCTCATACCTTCTTCCTCTGTGCTCTTTTTTCCCCCTTGGTTTCTATGATACTGCTCTCTCTGGTTTCTTTTCCTACCTGTCTGATTGTTCTTTCTCAGTCTTCTTTTCCAGGTCATCATCCATGTCTTCCCCCTAACTGTAGATGCCCCTCCAGGCTCTATCTTGGATGCTTTACTTTTCTCTCCCCATGCTCTCTGCAGCTCAATTAATCATTATAGAAATGGCTCCCAAATCTATACATTTAGTCCTAATTTTTCCCCTGAATTCTACTTCCAACTATACATATCCAGAAGAGTTTCACAGAAGTCTCAAAATCAATGTGTCTAGAATGGAGCCCATTACTTTCTCCCCCAAACCCACCCTTTCTTAAAATTTCTCTACTTAAAAATTTTGTTATGTTTTGTTTTAATATCACCTTCATTTCTGCCTATTTTTTTCTCCTTTCTTCCCCAACAAGCCATCCCTCATAACAAAGAATATCAAAGAAAGAGGAAAAAAGAAAACAGTTCAGCAAAACTAACCAACTCATTAATCAACTCTAACAGAATATGGAGTGTTCCATCCTCACAGTCACCTAACTTCGCAAAGAAGAGAGGCTCATTTTCTTCTTTCTTTCCTGGAGTAATACTTTGTCATAATTACAGAGCATTCTTTTTTAAATTGTTTCCATTTACAGTGTTATAGTCATTATTATATACGTCTATATGTATTTTTTCCTGGTTCTGCTTATTTCATTTTGCATCAGTTCATATATCTTTCCATGCATCTCTGAATTCTTCCTACTGATTGTATCTTTTAGTACATTAATGTATTATACATATGTACCATGATTTCAAGTGTCTCTATTTCTACTGAGTGGACCACCATTGTGAGGGTCACAATTTCAGTTATCCTTAACTCCCTACCTTTGCTCCACTCTCATATCCATTTTGCCTGTAGTCTGTATCATCTCTCACATCTATCTGCTTCTTTTCACTGACATGGCCACCCGAGTTTAAGGCTTCATCAACTGTTGCATGGATTGTTACAATAGTTTCCTAACTAGACTCCTCTTTCAGCCTCTCTTCTTTCCAATTCATTCCTCATATAGCTACCAAAATACTCTTCCTAAGGTACAAGTAGGATCATGCCACTCTACCCTCTCTGCTGAAGAATCTTCAGTGGCTTCCCACTTCTCTGGAAGAAAAAAGAAATTCCTCTGACATTTAAAATTATTCACAGTTGGGCTCCTATCAACCTTCCCAGACTCCATCCATTTAATTCCCTTTCACAATCTCTACATTTCAGTCAAACCAGCTGACTAGCTATTCCCTGAACTCATCCTTCTATATTCCACCTCTGTGCCTACCAATAGGCTGCTTCCCATACCTGGGATGTAATCTGTTCTCAACTCCCATTAGAATCCTTATCTAGTTCTGGTATTGCTTCTTACTCAAAGCCTTTCTCAATCCTTACTCAATGTTTGCTCAGTCTTTGGAGTATATTATACTTATTTATCTTTTTAAGTGTTGTATCTCCCCCATAGAATGTAAGCTTTGTGTGGGCAGGGACTTTTTTTTTTGGTTTTGTCATTATAACCTCAGCAATTAACACAGGGCCTTGCACACAGTAGGCCCTTGATAAATGCTTAATGAAATAGTCAACTATTGAACAATTTCTAAAAAATTCATATCTGGGAGAAAATTTGAGATCTCTACAAACCAAGCAATGCAATTATTAGCTTGTGCTTAGTGAAATAATCTGAGGATTTGGGGTCTGCTAGTAAAATATGAACAAATAGTCTGAATATTATTTTCCATGAAGTTACATAAGAAAATTATATTGAAAACAGTGTACAAAGTACAGATTAATAGAATCTAAAGGACACTTGGAGAAGAGCAAGATTAACTTACCTAGAAACATAGGGACCAAACTCTGATAGCATTGATGTTATAATATCACAGTGTTGCAATGGAAAGAGAATTTGTGTCAGAGCACTTGGATTTGCACCCAAGCTCTACCATCTATGTATTCTTGGGCAAATTACTCCACTTTTCTAGGTCTCAGTTTTCTTCTCTGGAAAATCAGGATTTGGACTAGATGATCTGATAGCTAAGATTGTTTCTAGAGAATCTTATGAGCTGCCAAGTGAAAGCAACCCCCATATTAAAATGCACCAATTTAAATTGTGAAAGATTATGCAATGAGTAGAAAAATTGAAAGATATTATGATATTCTGATAGTATAAGAAATTTAGCACTAACCTAAAATTGTCTATCTTGCAAAACTTCTTTATAAGAAAAGAAAGTCTTTAATTCAATAAGAGACTTCTAATTTTTTCTATACTTTCCCCTCCCCCACAAAAAAAGCTGGGCAGGTATTTTGACCTGGAAATCAACCTCAAACAGAAAGAACCTTAACAAGGTAAACAAAGTTTATAGCTTAGAATGAGTGACCATTCAAACTTTTCCTAAACACGCTAGGCTTGACCTATAGGATTATCTTATTACAGAAAGAAATCAGAGTATTTCTCATGATTCTTAATACACATTAAATCCCACACATATATAATTATACCCTCTGAGAGCAGAGACTGTCTTTTATTTCTTTGTATACCTTAGTATATTAACTTAGTTGACTGATTTGAACATACATAGACTCAAGCTTTTAAAATTCCAAATGAAATTGTTCTCCTGTGCTCTCTCCTCCCCCCCCATCTCATCTGCTTCACGCCTTATCTTTACATTCTATTCTAGTCATTCAAAGTCATAAATATGTTCTACTTTCAGTTGTCTAAAATTTCTGCCTTTTTTCTCCTCCTCTCACTCCTTGATCACCTGCACCCTTCACACAGAACAGGACAAATAATCTTATTTTCAATTCATTTCCCATTAAGTATCTACCAGTGTGCAAGGTACTACATTAGATACTATATTGCATACAAAGGACTTAATTGATAAGTTCCTATTAGTGACAAATGATAGACACTATTAGATAAATAGACAAATGACAGTCACCATTAGTAAAAAGCATTAGATTCCAGCAAGGAGTGATAGTTATATGTGGTCTAAGATACTGGTGATTGTGTGTGGACTAAGATTTGGGAGGAATGTAAGGAAGGATTGAGAACTTATGGAAAATGTTAAAATCTTAACTTTTAAGAAACAAAAGAGAAAAAGCCATATTTTCTGGACTTCTAGAAGCTAAAAATGTATGTGCATAGACAAGAATAGGTGTATAATCCACATATACAAACCCAAATTCCCTCCTACCCCCTCACTGCATATATGCCAAGTTAGCTCTCGAAGGATTCCATCACAGACATCACTTGTCCTCCTGGAGCTATGAAAAATAATTGCCTAGAGGGTTCTGATAGTATTAAAGGTTGTTCCTTTTTCACTCTGGGTTAGATTTCATTGGTCCCTGATGACCTCAATACTTTCCAGCTATTGAAGTATTATTTCACCTATTTGGACGTGGATCTTGTCTTTTTATATCTCTTTGGTTGTACTGTAACACTTTTTTCCCTATCATATAATTCCCTACCTCATAATTTTAAGGAAGAAATACAAGATACTTTCCTTCCTCTCCCCTCCCCTCAACTTTGCTGCTGCCAATCATAGCAATCTGTAATCTCTGAAGGCACAGTAAGACCCAGTGGTTGCAGTCTTAAGGTAAAATTTATAGCACTTTGTCTGGTGAGGTTTACCCCTGGGTATTATCCAGAGGCTTGCTATTTACTGTTTTGCAGCCTTCGAGGGGAAGAAAATTAGATCTCTGTCTCACAGAGTTTTAGCAAACAATGGTGATGTAATTCCACATCTGGCACGGGGTACTGTTCTCCTTACATTCCTGACAGTTTGAATTCATCCCAATGATACAGCTGAAATAGGTTTCGTAGTGCTTTTTTGTTTGTTTTTGAAAAAGATCAATGCATGTGTGGTTCTGTCCCCAAACTGTAAAATTTATTTATGAATTTACTATAGCAATGGAAAGTTATGGAGTCTAGACCTACAATTTAATTGGTGTGGAAGCTCCCAGTGTTGAAACTACCTTCATACCCCCATTCACAGAGATAGGCATTTTACCTGTAACTTATAGTCTTAGAGAATGGTCTGGGGCACAGAGAAGTTTAGTGACTTGCCTGAAGTCACACAGCTAGTATGTGTCAGAGATAGGACATGAACTTAGGTTGTACTGACTCTGTACTCCATCTATAATGCAAGTTGTTCCTCAGAAATGAAAATAAAACCTAGGAACGCTAGGGTATCTTGAACCTAACATCTGTTGATATCGAACTCTTTCCTTATTGGTAAGGAATTCTTTCCTTATTGGTGGAGACCCATGTGTGTTGTGCCTGCCCAAGGGAGGGTCAGAGTGGGAGATAGGAGAGATCTCTTTAGTCTCTTGGCTCTAGTCAGTCTTTGGGGGTCTCTTGGCTTTCATCTTCAAGAGAAATGAACAATTCCAAACTCACTTTAGGTTGATAAAAGGAGAAAAAGATTCTGGGAAAAGCAGATATGAGAGGAGCTGACAAACTCTATCATATCCCTATCCACAGCTTGCTGCTCTAGAGACTTTGGGGAATTTTCCCAATTAATAAAATCTGGGACTTTGTCTTGAGTGAGCATAGATACCTCACTCTAATAGGAGGGCTTCTTCAATTTGCATTATCTGGTATATATTCTCACATTCTTACTTTCTCTGATTTCTGTTTTGCTATCTACTTGGATAAATGAGTTTCTTTGTTATTTGTTATGGTGTTCTTTGTGGAATTGATATTTTGTGAGAAGGAAGTCACATCTTGGATATCAGACTTGGGTTTCTTTCTTCCTCATTAAGAAATAGCTTGAACCTGAAAACTACTTCACCTAGACAATAATATTTTAGGGATCAGATAGATATAATTCTAACCTGGTACCTCCTGTCTCTGAGGAATGCAGAACAGCCTCTGTCCCCAACCTCCTTCTTCCTTTTCGGGCAAGTGCCAAAGAGAAGATGCTAGAGATGTATCTGTTCTGGCCTCTAGAACTTTACACAACATCCCATAGTATACTAGTTATCTTAATAATAATAATAAGAAGAAGAATAATAGTAAGTTGGGATAGGTTAAGATAACTAGTATTTCTGGATTTGATTTAATATTTCTTTAGCAAACATTTATTGAACACCTATGTGCCAGCTGATAATTCATATACATCAACTGGTGCTTTACAAAGCACTTTCCTCGTGAAAAGGAAGAAAACTATGCTGAAAGAGGCTAAATGACCAACCCACAATCTTATAGCTGGTAACTGTCACAAAGAGGTCTTAGACCAAGTCTTCTAGTGTACTTTTGCTCTTTTTTCACAGGAGAATAGCTTGAGTATCTTTACCTAGAGAAATCTCAGGCAAATTTTTATTTCGTTAAATTTAAATGATGACCAGTGCCTTTGAAATGTGTATCAACAGATAGGCTGATATTGTTAATTTGTCACAGGGGAATTATGGTTTCAAGGATGCTTGGGTTCACACAGTATCCATCACTCTCCTTTTTTTTTTTAAATCAGTATGTCTATAGGAGAAAGAAAAAGAGGAAAATTTATATGAGTAAATATGGTACTATAATATGCAAGAATCACTATTGAGAGTTAAAACCTAAATTTTGTTTTGAAAGGAGGATTTAAACAAAATGATTTTTAAAAAAAAGAAAATTGATGGATTTAAAGATCCACTGCATCAGCCATGAAAATAATCACTGGTCATATGCCCAGGATCTAAAAGAAATCAGCATGGGCCTAATGAAAACCAAGCAGTAGGTCTAAAGGAAATTCAATATACTTTTACTCTTTCCTTTTCATTTTTTGATTGGTTTCCATGGGAATCTGTGCTAGTGAGGAACTCTGAATCTATTTGTAGCAGACAGATATTTGTGTTCTTAGCTTAGTGAATGCATAATAATTATTACTAGTAGTAATAAAAATTCACATTTACTCAGTACTTTACAGTTTATAAAACGCTTTTCTTACAATAATCCTGTAAGTTAGGATGAGAAAGTCAAAGTGAGGAAGACAGAAAGACGGTAGCTTTTTTTGTGAGTCTGACTGATGTAAAATTCTAAAGGCCATATACGTTTTTGAAAGTTAGGGTATACCCCACATAACTATTCTAATCAATATGATTTTACAGTTACTTTAATACAGAATAACCAATCTCATTTAAATGTCTTAAAACCCAACCAATATCAGTTTGCCACTTATCCTTCTACAATGTTGTTCTGGTAGAATTAACTGACCTTGTGGTATATGGTAGAATACTATTGTGCTATAAGAAATGATAAGCAGGAAGGTTTCAGAAAAACCTAGGAAGACTTATATGAACTGATGCAAAGTGAAATGAGCAGAGCCAGGAGATCATTGTACACAGTAACAACAATATTGTATGATGATCATCTGTGAAAGACCTAGCCATTCTAAGCAATACAATGATAGAATTCTTTTAAAAAAATTTTTGCTCAACATTTAAAAATTTTTTCCCAATTACATAAAATTATTTTTAACATTCATTTAAAAAAATTGTGCTTCAAATTCTCTCCCTTACTCCCTTCCTGCCTCCTCATTGGGAAGGCAAGCAATTTGATGTAGGTATATGTGTGCAGTTATGCAAAACATATTTCCACATCAGTCATGTTGTAAAAGAGACAAAAAAACCCCCAAAATAATGTTTAAAAAGTATGCTTCAAACTGCATTCAGACTTTGTCAGTTCTTTCTGTGGAGATGGATAGCATTTTTTATCATGTCCTTTGGAACTGTCCAGGATCATTGCATTGCTGAGAACAGCTAAGTCGTTCACAGTTGATCATTGTACAATATTGTTGTTACTGCATAAAATTTTTAATTGAATTTATAAGAGCTCATGAGAACACCAAGTGAAATACTATAGCAGAAAAGAAGAGGGCCCAGAACAGATCCCTGATGGATGCCCATGGTCACTACGTATGATATAGATGATACAGATGAAGATCCAGCAAAGGAGACAGAGAAAAGGGTGGCGAAATACAGGCAGCAGGAAGATCGGGACAGAATAGTGTCATGAAGACCTAGAGAGAAGAGAGTGTGAAGGAGAAGCAGATGATTAAGAGTGTCAAAGGCTGCAGAGAAGTCAAGAAGCACAATGCTCAAGTTAGACTTCTTCATTAAGAGATTATTGACCATTTTGAAGAGAGCAGTTTTGGTTAAATGATAAAATCAGAAGCCAAACTAAAGAGAGTTAAGAAGGGAAAGGAAAGGAGGCGTTCACGTAGATTGCACACAACATTCTCAAGGACTTCAGCCACAAAGGAACAAAGAGGTATCTAGGCTATCTAGTGAGATGATAGCTAGTGGAGATGGACCCAGCAAGTGACTATTTTTTAAAGATGGGGCATATCTGAACATATTTGTAGGCCATAGGGAAGCACACAGGGAGAGATGAAGATAAGAGTAAGAGTGCAGATGACAGAGGAAGTAAAATTATACAATTCTTAAGGATGAAAAATGCTATCCACCTCTGGAGAAAGAACTAATGGAGTCTGAATGTAGACTGAAGCATACTTTTTTAAACTTTATTTTTCTTGGGGTTTATTTTGGACCATGATCTCTTCTGCAACATGGCTAATTTGGAAATATGTTTTGCATGACTGAACACATATAATCTATATCAAAGTGCTTAGCTTCTCAAGGAGGGGAAAGAGGAGGGAAAGAGGAGGGAAAAAAGGGAATTTGGAACTCAAAAATTATAACAAAAAAGAATGTTAAAATTGTTTTTACATGTAATTGAGAAAAAATAAAATAAAAACATTCTAAAAAAGAGTTAACTGACCTTTATAATGCTTTTTCATCTAATGTTGTCTTTATTGACATGAGGTAGGTTAAGTTTGGATTTGCAAGTCTTCTCCATTGTGTTTTCAATATACATGTTAAATTGGGGGTTCGTTCTAAACAAATGTCAAAACGACCAGTTCATTTGTAAAAGTATATTTATAAAGACTTTAATAAACTTAATATTAAATATCAATATAGTTGATCTTTTATAATTATTTACATTTAAATAAATGTATTTCAATGACTAAAATATCATGAAAATTTTCAGTCACTCTGTTTCAATCATGATTTTTTTGTCCAATCTTTTCCATTTTGATGAAGTCACAGAGAAAGTGTTAAGAGATAAGCCACCCAAGGTTAGTGGGTAAAACACGGATAATAGATTAGAAAAGGAAACGGAGAAGATACAGGCTAGTCAAATGAGAATAAAGAGAGTAGCATGATAGAATTCCAGGGAGGAGAGAATGACAAGCACGGCCCTTTGACTGAATCCAAACTTCACAGAACAAATCCCCTGAATAAAAGGATTTGTTCTATATAACTTGGACCCAGTCAGAAAACTGCACTCATGGACCTAGAAAGCTACATGTTGAGCAGAAGGAAGTGGTCAAGAGGGTCAAAAACTGATGAGAAGCAGATCATTTGGTAATGAGTTTTTTGGCATGGCAATCCATGAAACAAAGAAAAATACAAACGGCCCCCTCCCCTGAGAGGCCCCTATCTACCTCTACAGAGACAGTGCCAGAGTGGTAGAAAAGGGAACAGAAGGCACAAAGGATGACACACCTTTCGAACGGTCTCTAAACACCGACTTAGTCGTTGGTACTCCAATTGTGAGATCATTGTGCAATGAGCAACAAAGGGACAGGCTCCTGGAAGAACCAAGTTATAGACGTCTTGACATCTTTCGCTTTAAACAGAAACAGAAATGAAAAGAAGTCGAAGCTAAATGAAGGATGAATCGAAGGCTCTCCATGAACAAGAAAATAAAAGGGTTGGCAAGGCTGGTTTTATCATACATACAAAGTCAACATGGGGCTTTTGGTCAACTTGTCTTTCAATCCTCATGATAAGTGTGTGCAAAAAGTCTAGCATGAAAATCTTTGCAGTTTATAATGCTAGCTAGCATTTATGTAGTGCTTTAAGGTTTGCAAAGTACTTTACCAGTATCGCATTTTATCCTGGCAACAGCCCTAGGAGATGCTATTGTTATCACCATTTTACAGATGAAGAAATTGAGGCAGATAGAGGTTAAGTGACTTGCCCAGGGTCACACAGCTAGTAAGTGTCTGAGGCTGGATTTGAATTCTAGTCTTCCTGACCCCAGGTCCAGCGCTCAACTCACTGTGCCACTAGCTTAGAATCAAAATGTTCTTATGAGCAAATGTGTTTATTGGCTTATATTCTGTTGCAGAGAATGAAGAAGTAGAGAAATTCTATGAAGAGCTTGATGAAGGTCTCAAAATTTAATCAACATAAACTATTGTAATGGGGACTGACACATGTACAGAATGCCTCTGATGATGTCCTGCATGTGGAAGAGTCTGAGGAGCATCCTTCTGGGAGAGTTACGTGGCCAGTGGAAGTTCCCTGGAGAGACTTTGGGACATGAATAATAATTCTGTAACTGGCAGCTGGGTGGTGCAGCGGATAGAGCGCTGG
The DNA here is from genome assembly GCF_900497805.2 of Vombatus ursinus. Lineage (NCBI taxonomy): Eukaryota > Metazoa > Chordata > Mammalia > Diprotodontia > Vombatidae > Vombatus > Vombatus ursinus. Next base: position 76,486,849 of record NW_020954610.1, on the reverse strand, counting down.
ACCTAGAATCAGGAAGACCCAAGTTCAAATCTGCCCTCAGACACTTACTAGCTGTGTGACCCTGGGTAAGTTACTTAACCCTTTTTGCTTCAGTTTCCTCATCTATAAAATGAGCTGGAGAAGAAAATGGCAAACCACTCCAGTAGCCTTGCCAAGAAAACCACAAATGGGGTCACAAAGAGTTGGACATGACTGGAAAACAACTGAACAAAATGAATAATATTTTAAAATATGCAGATGTAAGGCCAACTCCATCAATCTCCTCCTGCCCCCTCCCCCAGTATATCCTGTGACATTCTAGACATTATTATTTTTTTTTTTTAACTCACAACCCTTTTGAAATAAATACCATAGCACAGTATAGGCTGATGACCATTTGCGTCCAGAGGGATGCAGGAACAAAAGAGGAAAGGGACCCAGGTTCTCTCCATTCACTCCTTGAGATTCCTTCCAAAAGACCAAGGTTCTAGCATGTGACCAGCCCAGGCAGTGGAGGGGGTGGAGGTAGCACTGGTTCATAGCAGGCCCCTGGGTTTCGCTCAGTCTATAGATATGTGTTTAAGAATACTTCAAGTCAGGGATAGAGTTCCAGGCTAGTGGGGTGCTACTCTGGCCTCCATAGTCCAGTCCTGTGCCGGCTGAGCAGACCTGTTTCAGCTACTCTTGTGAGTTCTCTTATGAACATATAATTGTCTTTAAAATGTCTGAAGTCATGGCTTCCTCTGGGATCAGCCAGGTGTCAAGCATGTAGACATTCTGCTCCTTGGATCCAAGGGAAATCCTTGGTCTCCTGGACCTTTTCCTTATTTTATGGGGCTGCTTCATGTGTGTGAACTAAAATAGTGAAGGGGTGGATTAGGAGGATGTGGTCCAAAATAATGTCCCAGATGCTAATCTTCAGGATGAAGGCACCAAGAAGATGATCCAGTTGGAACAACAGAGAATCAGCACTGGTAGGGAAAAGGGGCAGCTTGCCGAGTTCAAGAATGAATCTCTTCACTGAATGACATTCTTTGTTCAGAATCACTGCAACAACCTTGTCTCCATTATTCTTCTCAAGCAAAGGTTTACCTCATTGAGTGTTACTTGGAACATGCTATTTCAGCTCTGTGTGGCAGGACATCTTGATGGGTACATTGTATTTGTTTCTCTTCTGGTAAATTCCAATTGGGTGAGCCTCTTGGACATAGAAGATGAGATATATGGCCACCTCCAAGAACTCAGAGAGAATAGTGACAATTTGTCCAAAAAAATTAAGGGCCTAACAAGTCAAGCCTTTCATCCTTCTAGCCACCAGCTCCAGGTTCTGGCAGGTAAACCAGAAGCTATGTTCAAGTTCTTTCTCTGCCTGGTCCCAGCTTGGCATGTGGTGGGGGTGATTTTCTTCCTTCTACCAGGTCCCACCTAGACTCTGCTTGCTCTGCCATTATATATACTTCATTATGATTTTATTCAATTCTTTGTTGAAACCTCTTAATTTTAATTGGTACTTCATTAAATATATAAATTAATTTTGAGGGCATAATCATTTTAATCATATTGATTCAAGCTATCCATGTGTGCAGGATTTCCCTCCAATTATTTACATCTTCCTTTATTTCAGTTTCCTCAATACTCTCAGTCTGACCCTACTGGCTCAGAGTATACCAGAATCTCCTCTGGCTTTTGGATGGATATGACCACTTACACCCCTGAGATGATGAGGGAATCACCAACTACAATCCTTCCAGTAAGATGGAGAATCACCAGGTCTTATTTGCTCTGCCTCCACATCTTAGTCATAGGGATCATTGGGCTTTTTTACCTGCCCTCCTGCTGTACCCTCTGGACCCAGCCATCTATCCTGTCACCATACCCTAAGGACCACTAAATCTTTCTGTGCATCCTGAACAACTCATGTTTTGTCTCCCCTGGATTAGAAATGTGAGCTCTTTGGGAGCAGGGGCTATCTCAATTTTCCATTTGTATTCTTAGAGCTTGGCACATGATAAACTCTTAATAAACATCTTTCCATTCCATCCCTTAGTTGTCCTCATACAAATCAGATATAGAAAAGCTATTACTCAAATATTTTATGCTTTTTGCTATTATTTTATTATTTATTATTATTTTATATTGTATTAAATTTATTAAATATATTTTATTATTTAGATATTTTATATGATGTCTTCTTAATTTTTGTTACTAATAAGAATATGAATGAACCTTTGTAGTTTAATCTAGTATCTTATATCTTTGTTGAATTCACTTGTCTTAATTTTTTTCATTGAATAATGAATTTACTTTTGAATTTACTACCATGTCACCTACAATTAGTGAAATCCTGATCTCTTTATTTCTAATTTTAATTGGATGAATATAGTTTTCTTGTTTTCTTGTGACTACTAGAATCCTAATGCTGTGCCAAAGAAATAATGAAAATAAACACAGTGGACAAGATCAGATTTGCTCTTAGTGGAAATGCTTTTCATGTTACTCCATTTCACATTTTGTTAACTCGGTTTATGGTCGATACTTTTGATTATGTTGAGGAAAAATCTTTCTATTCCTGTCCTTTTCAATGTGTTTTTTTAAACAATAAAGTATTAATCAATGTTGGATTTTTCTAAAAGCTTTTTTCTGCATTTATTATAATTATGTTTCAGGGGAAATATAATTTGTTGTATTAGACTGATAGTTATTCTAATGTTGAACTAGCTTTGTATACTTGATAAAAATCTTGTTTGGACATGATAAATAATCTTAAAATGTAGTAATGTATTCTTATAGCTAATGTTTATATGGTATTTTGCATCTACAGTTATTAGGGAAATGGGTATATTAGTTTCCTTTTTGGTGTTATATTTGTTATGCTTAAAAAACTAATACCATATTTGCCCCATAAAAGGTATTAAGCCTTATTCCATCTTTCTCTGAATTTGTTAATAATTAATAGGATCTAGAACAGGGGTAAGGAACCTACGACCTCGAGGCCACATGTGGCCTTCTACTTGGATGCGGCCTTTTGACTAAGTTCAAGTTTTACAGAACAAATCTTTTTGTTAAGGGGATTTGTTCTGTGAAGTTTGGATTCAGTCAAAGGGCTGCACTTGAGGACCTAGAGGGCCACATCTAGCCTTGAGGCTGCAGGTGCCCCACCCTAGAGATGATTTCTTGGAAAGTTTTAACAAATTCACCTGTAAAGCTGTTGGGGTAAATTTTTTCTTGCTGGGGTCCAATTCTTTGATGACTTGTCTTAGCTTTCTGACATTGGTCTAGTTAAAAAATTAATTTCTTGTGTCAATTTTGGTAACTGACATTTTTGTATATAATTTTCTACTTCCTTTATATTATCTAATTTGTTAGCATACAGCTGTGTATCATATTTCCTAATGCTCCATTGGGTTCAGAAGGGAGGTATAAAGTAAGAAGGGAATAGAAACATACAAATGTAAGGAGGAAGCAAATTCTAAGTGAGTGGCAGGAATTGGGAAACAGAAAAAGAGTCTTTTTTGCATTTCTTCTACTTCTGCCTGGGAAACCAGTAAGGGAAATTGTCACAGTAAAGACCCAGCAGCTGTGACTCGAAACCTGAGACAAAAACATCTTCAAAGCAGTTTAGAGCAGGCTGAATGGAAACAATATCGGCCCTTGAATCCAAGCACTTGAGTTCAAATCCCTCGATCACTTAATCTTGTTTGACCGTGGGCGATTCACAAACTCTGGGTTTCACTTTCCTCAATTTTAAAATGAGCACATTGGACAAGAGGACCTCTCTGATCCCTCCAAGCTCTCTATCTATGATCTTAATTCTCTCTCAGTGAAGTTTAAATGTCTTCTGGACATACCTTTCTGGATATCCTATAGACATCTCAAACTCAATGAATCCAAAATGGAAATAATTTAAACTTTTCCCTTTACTCTCTTCCCTAGCCCTCCCTCTAAACTCCCCTATTTCTTTTGAAAGAATCATCATCTTTATAGTCACTCAAGGTCAAAACTAGGTAATTTTTTTTCCTTCCTTTCCCTTAATCCTTACATCCAATTCCTTGTCAAGTCTCGCATCTATTTTCACATTCTCTCCCATTTGCCACTTCTATCCATTCATCTACGGTACTACTTTAGGTCATTGCCTCTTTCCCAAACTATTGAAATAGCCTCCTAACTGGTCTCTCGGCTTCCAACTTCATTTAGCTTTAATCCATCTTCACATAGGTTCAAAGTGATTTCCTATGGCACAGATCTGATTACAAATCACTTTCCAGCTCAAAAACCTTTAATGACTCCCTATTACTTGTGGGATAAAATATAATCTCCTAAACCCGGCATTTAAGGATTTCCACAATCTTACTTGACTCTTATTTCATAGTGATCCTCTGCTCTATAGCCCAGGCAAACTGGATTACTGAATTCACTAAATTCCTCACTTTGAGTTACTCTATCTTTACCTTGAGTTACTCTTTTTATTGCAAATAAATACTAATATGATTCCTTGTAGTTTAATCTAGTATCCTGCAACTTGATTGAATTCACTTGTCTTACCTTTATTATTATTATTATTATCAAATAAGATGTTTCAGATACATTGTCATGTCACCTGCAACTAGTGAAATCCAGATCTCTTTATTTCTGATTTTAATTCTGTCAGTAGTTTTCTTGTTTCAATGAAACCATTAAAATTCCCAATTCTATGTCAAAGAAGTAGTGAAAACACTACCTTCACATCTCTGCCTTTCAGAAACTTTGTCTTCCCCTTCAAGGCTTACTTCAGATGATACCTCCTCCATGAAATATCCCTTCCCCTCCCCTCACTCATAGAGCTGTGCTTTATAATAAAGATTTAAAAGGAAAGAGATTTAAAAGCAGAATATCAGCAACAATCAATACACCAATCAAATCCAATAGTTTACGTAGTACTCAACATCCACAATCTCTTACCTCTATAAAGAAAGAAGAGACAGATAGGTGGTGCAGTGGATAGAGCATTGAGTCTGGAATCAGGAAGACTGGATTTCAAATGTAGCCTCAGACACTTACTAGCCACAAGACCCTGGGCAAGTCACTCAGCCTCCATTTCCTTATTTGTGAAATGGAGATAATCATGGCATACACCTCCCAAGGTTTTGTGAGGATTGAACGGGATAAAATTTATAAAGGACTTAAAGTACCCAGCACATAGTAGACACTTAAATTCTTGTTTCCTTCCTTTCTTCTTCTAATTTGTTTGGCCATTATAATTACACAGCGTTATCTGGAGCAGCTAGATGAAGCAGTGGATAGAGCTCTGGCCTTGGAGACAGCAGGACTTGAATTCAAATCTGACCTTAGACAGTGGACACTTACTAGCTGTGTGACCCTAGGCAAGTCACTTAACTCCAATTGCCTCACCAAAAAAAAAATTACATAGCACCATCTACAGTCACATGAAAAATGCTCTAAATCACTGTTGATAAGAGAAATGCAAATTAAAACAACTCTGAGGTACCATCTCACACCTATCACATTGGCTAATATGAAAAATGATGGATATTGGTGGGGATGTGGGAAAACTGAGACACTAATGCACTGTTGGCAGAGTTGTGAACTGATCCAATCATTCTGGAGAGCACTTTGGAACCATGCCCAAAGGACTATAAAATTGTGCATACTCTTTGATCCAGTAATACCACTTCTGGGTCTATATCCTAAAGACATTAAAAATAAGGGATGGAGGGAAGGACCTGTTTGTACAAAAATACTTATAACAGCTCTTTTTGTGGTGGCCAAGAATTAGAAATTGAAGGGATGCCCACCAACTGAGAAATTACTAAACAAGCTGTGGTATATGATTGTGAAGGAATTTTATTATGCTATAAGAAATGACAGGCAGGATGATTTCAGAAAAACTGGAAAGACTTACATGAACTGATGCACAATGAAGTGAATAGAACCAGGAGAATATGTAGACAGTAACAGCAATATTGTTTGATGAAGAATTGTGAGTGACTTAGCTATTCTCAGAAATACAATGATCCAAGACAATCCCAAAGGTCTCATGATGAAGCATACTATCCACCTCCAGACAAAGAACAGATGTTGTTTGAATACAGACTGAAGCATGCTGTTTTTCCACTTTCTTTCATTCTTTTTCTTTTATTCAAGTCTTCTTGTACAAAATGACTAATATGGAAATATTTTGTATAATTTATACATGTATAACCTTTATCTGATTGCTTACCTTCTCAGGGAGGATAGAATTTGGAATTCAAAACTTTAAAAAGAAACAAAGATTAGAAAATTGCATTAACATGTAATTGGGAGAAAATATATTAAATTTGAAAAAAAATTACATAGCATTCACTTTGATTTTTCTTAATACTGTTGTAGACATTGTGCTCCCTGTTCTGCTTCACTTTTTAATTGGGCCATGCGTCTTCCCATGCTTCCCCATATTCTCCATATTTACTGTTGCTTATGACACAGTACCATTCCATTCCATTCATGTACCACCATTTGTTCAGCTATTCTCCAATTGATGGGCATCTGCTTTGTTTGCAGTTCTTTGCTATTACAGAAAGGGTTGCTATAAATATTTAGGTGTTCTCTGTTTGTGAGGCAGTTAGGTAGCATAGTAGATATAACACTGGCCCTGGAGACAGGGAGACGAGTTCAAATTCAGCCTTAGACACTTACTAGCTATGATCCTGGACAACAGACTTAATTTCTACCTGCCTTAGTATCCTCAAATAAACTGTAAATATGTAAATTAACTGTAAAAAAAACTGTAAAGTGAAGATAATAATGGCACCTATCTCACAGGGTTGTTGTGAGGATCAAAATGAGATACCTGTAAAAAAAAAATCTAGCATAGTGCCTGGCATACAGTAAGCGCTTAAAAAAAAATCATTCCTTACTATTCTTCTATAAGAAATGGTGAGCAGGCAGATTTCAGAAAAACCTGGAAAGCCTCGCATGAACTGATGCTGAATTGAAGTAAGCATAACCAGGAGAACATTGTGTACAGTAACAGTCACATTGTGCGATGACCAACTTTGTTAGACTTAGCTCTTCTCAGCAATGCAAGAATCTAAGACAACTATAAAAGACTCATGATAGAAAATGCTATCCACATCCAGAGAAAGAACTATGGAGTCTGAATGCAGATCGAAGCATATTATTTTCTCTCTCTCTTTTTTTCCCCTTTCTCATGGTTATTCCCTTTTGTTCTGATTCTTCTTTCACAATATGACTAATATAGAAATATGTTTAATATGGTTGTACATGTATAGCCTATATTATATTGTTTGCTATCTTGGGGGAAAGAAAGGAGAAAAATTTAGAACTCAAAATCTTATAAAAGTGAATGTTGAAAACTAAAAAAATATAAATTTAAAAAATTATTCCTTACCTTTCTCCTATGTCATAAACCTAACTGTGGGACCTCTAGGCCAAAGGGTACTGACATTTTAGTCATTTTTTAAACATAATTAACAAGGAACACTTCTAATGTTACTTTTTATAAGCATAAATTTTAATGACAGAAAATTGTGCTCTTCATGGCATATAGGTAATTATTTTGAGATAAGATAAGTTTAAATGTTATAGTGAAAGCTCAAAACTTTTCATGGTGAGAAGTAAAGAAAGGAAAGGGAAGGAACATTTATGAAGTACCTCTTATGTGCCAAGCACTCAAAAGTAGGGGATTGATGGTTGAGGGTACAAATACCTCATTCTCAGTCCTGATAATCAGCTCTTATGCTGATGATTGACTGGTAGGTATAACTGCCACTGCATATAGGTATTTAATTTTTGCAGGGTACCATTTGGCATCCCAGATCCCAGGATACTTCCTTGTCATTTAGGGTAAATTTGTGGCACTGATATACTCACTTGAAAGCATTTAAGTCCAGAATCCTGAACCAGACTATGAGCTGTGGTGAGTCGGAGAGAAGGTGTGTACAAGCACTTAGACAGGCTTTATGTCTTCTTTAGTCCATGGCCTGATGGGTGTGACTACTGGAAAATTTGACACAACCCACTGATGACCAATTCAGTGCTCAGCAGGGGTGGGAAACATGAGTTTCCATAAGTCAGCTCCTCCAAACCTCCCTGTATCCTGCCTGCAGATCTGGTATGAATTGCCTGGCCTGAATCTCTGTTCTTATAAATGGTTTTCCAGCTCATCTCAGCCCTTTAGATTCTGACAGTTCTGTTACACCCTACTACCAACCTAATTCTAATTTCCTCTTATTACTGGCCACTTCCCCATCAGGAACCTTGCTCCTAGCACTTTGTGGCATCCAACTTATCTATTCCTAACCTCATTGAAAAGAGCCCTGTATTGGACAACCTAAAAGCTGCTAACATCTTTGTTAGAGCTTATATTAATTGAATATTTGATAGCTCCATCCATCCTGAGAGGCAATAGGACATTGGTTCTGTTCTAAAAGTGAAACCTACATTTTTCTTCGAAGTGGCACCATCTCTTCCACAATCTCCCACAATCATGACCATGGAGAAAGTCAGTCTCATTAACAGGTGCCACTAGCCTCCAAGCTTGACTGACCTCCCAGTGGTTTTCCAGTATCGGTCTCACAGGCTAAGCTCAATGTCCAATGACTGTTCCAGGATATACCTACACCTTCAGGACTTAGAACTCAAGTAATTTTTGAACGTAAGGAAGAAAGCTCTATTTCACTCAGTTTTTCTTCTGAGATTATCTCCAATTTATTCTTTCCATATCTTGTTTGTACATAGTTGTTTGATCATTTTCTCCCCCATTAGAATGTGACTTGACATCAGGCACAATTTTTTGACTTTCTTTGTATCTCTGGCATTTGAGCACTATACTAACACACAGGAGGTGTTTAATGAATGATGTTGAGAGGGGCAGAGTCAAGATGACAGAGTAAAGGGTCAGAACTATTAAATTTCCCCCCAAACCTCTTCCACAAAAATGACTATAGAAAATGCCAAATCAAATTCTGAGCAAAAAAAAAAAAAACACAACAAAAAGTCACAGTGAGTTATTTTTCAGCCCAGGGAAGCTGAGAAAGACAGAGAGCTCTACAGACATTAGGAATGGGTGCCAAGAGCACGGCACCAGCTGTGGGCCTTGGAAACAGCAAGAGTAGCGAGGGTGCCAGGTATGCCCAACACACATGGATGGTAATGAGACTGAATATCTGGTCAAAAAGAGATCCAGGGTATTCTTGTGCTGGCACCTCCATAGCCTATTAACCAGTGCTGGGTTGCAGTTCTAGGGTGGAAAAGAATGGTTGCAGTCAGGAGGTAACCTATCTTACCCTACCTGGGTAAGGACCAGAGTGCAGTGACCAGACTTGTCCCTGAATCACAATACCTTGTACGAACCAAAAACCTACTGACCGCCAGATGGAGCTACAGAAGCTCAGGCAGACATCCCCTCCAACCTGTAGGTGAGGAAAGCCCAACTGTAACATAAATTTCAAAGTCAAGAAATAGGCTGCAAAAATAAGCAAAAATGAGAGAGAGAGAGAGAGAGAGAGAGAGAAGGAGAAGGAAGGGAGGGAGAGACAGACAGAGTGGAGAGGGAGAGGGAGAGGAAGAGGAAGAGGGAGAGGGAGAGGGAGAGAGGGAGAGAGGGAGAGGGAGAGAGAGAGAGGGAGAGAGGGAGAGAGAACCTAATTATAAAAAGCTACTGTGGTGACAGGGACACCATACTCAAAACACAAACTCAGAAAAAGATTACCTCAAAAACAACTACAAGCAAAACCTCAGAAAAATGCAGATTGGACACAAGTCCAACAACAGTTTCTAAAAGAGCTAAAGAAGAGATTTTTTTTTACAAGAGTGAAAAACTGATTTTAAAAATCAAATAAGAATGGTAGAGAAAAATAGGAAAGGAAATGAGAGCTATGCCAGAAAATTATGAAAAGATAAATAACAGCATGATAAAAGGAGCACTTATTAACGAAAAGCCTGATGAATATAACTCCTCAAAAATCAGAATTGATCAAATGGTTAAAGGTATAAAACTTCATTGGAGAAAATAACTCCTTAAAAATTGGAATTGGTCAAGTGTAAGCTAAGACTCCATGAGACATCAAGAAACAATAAAACAGTCAAGAATATCAAGGTGAATCCATGAAAAAATAAGTGTGAAGAAAGGTGGCCTAGCTGTACCAGATCTCAAACTGTATTACAAAGTGGATTCATGAAAACAATCTGGTACTGGCTAAGAAATAGAACGGTGAATCAGCAGAGTAGATTAGTTACACAATACACAGTAGCAAATGACCATAGTAATCTAGTGTTTGATAAATAGCAAAGATCAAAGCTTTTGGGACAATAACATACTATTTGACTGCTAGGAAAGCTGGAAAGCAGTTCAGCAGAAATTAGGTATGGATAAATATCTCACACTGTATACCAACATAAGGTCAAAATGGATACATGACTTAAATATAAAGGGTGACACCATAAACAAGTTAGGGAATATGGAATAGTTTACTTGTCAGATCCATGAATAAGGAAAGAATTTATGACCAAACAAGTGATAGAGAACATTATGGAATGCAAAATCAATAATTTGATTATATCATATTAAAAAAATTTTGAACAAAACCAATGCAATCAACATTAGAAGAAAACCAGAAAACTGGGGGGGGGGGCAGGGAAATGTTTACAGTAAATCTGATAAAGGCTTCATTTCTCAAATATATAAAGAACTGAGTCAAAGAGTGCAAGACATCCCCAATGGATAAATAGTCAAAGGATATAAACAGGCAGTTTTCAGAAGAAGAAATCTAAGCTATCAAGAGTCATGTGAAAATAATGTTCTAAATTTACTATGAGAGAAATAGAAGTTAAAACAACTCTGAGGTACTACCGCACACCCATCAGATTGGGTAACATGACAGAAAAATAAAATGACAAATACTAGAGGGGATGTGGAAAAACAGGTACAACAATGCACTCTTGGTGGAGCTGTGAACTAGTCCACCCGCTCTAGAGAGTAATTTGCAACTATGCCCAACAGGCTATAAAACTGTGTATACCCTTTGACCCAGCAATATCACTACTAGATCTATACCCTAAAGAAATCAAAGTAAAAGGACTAATACATACAAAAATATTTAGAGCAGCTCTTTTTGTGGTGGCAGAGAATTAGAAACTGAGGGGATGCCTGGCAATTGGGGAATGGCTGAACACTTTTAAGTTGTGGTATATGATTCTGATGGAATATTATTGTGTTGTAAGAAATAATGAAGGAGATGGTTTTAGAAAAACCTGGGAAGATTTATATGAACTGGTACAAGGTGAAATGAGCAGAACCAGGAGAACATTGTACAAAGTAACAGCAATATTGTGGCAATAATTAATTGTGAAAGACTTAGCTACTTTGATCAATATGACAATCCATGATAATTCCAATGGACTCATGATGAACAGATACTATCTGCTTCCAGATAGAGAACTGATGAACTCTGAGCATAGGTTGAAGCATATTTCTCTCTTTCCCTCTCCACCTCTCCCCTTCTCCCCATCTCCCTCTCTCCCTCTCTCCTTCCCTGCTTCCTCCGCCCACATGGCTAATGTGGAAATATGTTTTGCATGACCTCATATGTAAAATAGGTATCATATTTCTTGCCTTCTCAGTGAGTAAGGGAGAGGTGGAGGGAATTTGGAACTGCAACTAGAAATTTAAAAGAAAATTTGAAAAAAACAACAATGAAAAGGATAGCTTCAACCAGGGAAATTTGTATGATCCAATTTAGAATGAAGTGCGCAAAGCCAGGAGAATAATTTATATAGTACAATATTATGAAGAAAAATAATTTTGAAAGACTTTAGAAGTTCAAATGGCACAGCAACCAAACACGATGCCAGAGAACTGATGATCAAGAATGTTACCAGTCTTCTGAAAGAGAAGTGATGGACTAAACATGAAGAAAAAGAGACACATTTTTGGACTTTGCCAGTGCAAGAATTTGTTTTGCTTAACTATGCATATTTAATACAAGGTTTTGTGTGTGTGTTTGTGGGGGTAGTGGTGAGAAGAGCCATAGGGAGAGAAAATAAGCACTTGTTGGTTGGCAAAAATCAAATATTAATTAAAAGAAGAAAATGCTGGTTAACTTGATTTAAATAGAGCCTTTGTTGTACTTAGCCCTTGGGCATTTTCAAAGGAATCCCAGTCTCTGATAAGTGCTGACTTACGTGTCAGGCCATGGTGTGGAGAGGACTGTGAGCTACCTACCAAAGTCCTTGAGAAGAATTTATGGAAAAACATGGACAAGTTGGTGCCAGTGGGAGATGCCATAATGGGAGAGTTTGTGATATGAATGTGTGGAGGGAATTCATTCCCACACTGGTGAAATCACTGTGAAAATTAGGGAAGTATTTCAATTTCCTGAATTTGGTTCTAATATACTTCAGCACTCTAGGGACTAACTAAACAATGTAATCATCTGCTACTGAATTAAAAATGTGCTATTTATGTGACCAGGTGTCTATATATAGTATCATTTCAGTTCATGTAAGTATATAGTGACACTTCAAGACCTCAAGATGTTTTCCTGTTTCATTTGGGCACATGGGACCACCTCTTTTCCTGAGATGATAAAGGGCCTTAGTTTTCATAGGCAAACGACTTATATTTAGTGTCTGGAGATAAAAGTTAAAACAACTGTTGAGATATACCAAAATTAATACTTTATTATTATAATTTTTTAAAATAACATTGAAATGTTATAGTTTTTAATGTAGTATATTTTTAAAAATCTTATCAACATATCTACTCATGTATTTTGCTTCTTACCTTTTGTTTCAGCCTCTTAAATGTTGCTTCAGGGCTTCAGCCACTTTCCTTTGCACTAGGATTATCATTTTTTTTTTTTTACTGTTTCTCAGATTTAATATTGTGTCCTTTGTAAGGTTTCAGCTAACTCCTCTCTCTTTTTCCCCTGGAATTTTTGCTCCTGGGAGATGAAAAACTCTTAGTTTTTTCAACTGACACCCTGGTACTCCCTTAAGTCTTCCTATATCTTATTTTCCTCCAGCTTAAACATGCTTTTTCTCTTAACCTTTTCTTCCCGGTCTAATTCTTGAACATTTTTTTTAATACTCCTGTTAATCTCTTCTGATAAGTCCCCAATTTATCTGTCTGCTTAGATGTACACAGGCTTGGATCCTTACCAGATGTTGTTGGCCAAGAAGTTTCTCTTCTTTTAGAGGTTTTTTTTTTGACAGACTACTTTTTGCTAGTTATCTCCTTAGAGTCTATTCTGAATTAATCCAATGTCTGCAGAGATGTCTTTTTATTCCAAATTATAACCTTTTATTTCTATAATCATAACTTCAATTAACTTCCTTTTCCACTATCACTCCCTAGGATCATTTGAATCCTAGATTTAGAGACCTTATAGGCCACCTCTTTATTGCTGTTGTAGGATTCTGATTTACATAAATATTGCTTAGACTAAATAAAAAACAAAAAATATATTACAAATTCAAATTATACCACAGGAACAATATATAGCTACAACAGATCATATTTTTTTAAAAAATTGCAATTAGATGCTCAAGGAAAAATACACCAAAAGTAAGCAAAAAATAGAAACAATCAGATTTCTGAGAAGCTAGAGGTGGCAAAGGAACCCCTTTCACAACAGGAATATCAACAAAAAAAATTTTAGAAATTTTTAGGAGCAAACAAAAAACACAATGAATAAACCAAAGAAGTGCCAGTATACTTTTTTTTTTTTAATGTGCTAAAGGAAACAAGGGGAAAAGCACTAAAAATGCACACTGAAAAATTATCAGAAATTAAATCAGATACAATGCCTTCAAACCAGGAGATGATGAGATCATCAAATGATATGGTATAGAGTCTTGGGGGACCTTTGCTGTTAGCAGACATACTGCGGATAAGGATATAGCAAAGGAGACAGAAGGAGAAGGCGGGCAATTGGAAGAGAAACGAGATCAGTGTCATGAAAATTTAGAGAATAGCTTATCAAAGAGAGGAGGATGATAAGCAGTATTAAAGGCTGCAAAAATGTCAAGGAGAGTTAGGATTGAGAAAAAGCCATTAGATTTGACAACTAAGAGATTATTAGTAATTTTGGAGAGGGTAGTTTTGGGTGAGTGTTGAGGTCAGGGGCCAGACTGAAAAAGGTACTATGATAATGGATAAATATGAACATGGTTTAGTTTTTGCATTTATAAAAAGTAATAAACATATATGTTGGTCATCTCTGGTACTTGATGGTGGTCAAGACAGTTTTCTTCTACAGTTTGGGGAGGGGAACAGGTTAAGGTTTCTTTATGGGTTAAAATATAAAAAATAATTTAAATGGATAGTATAATCTAGGTCTTAATTTTCCATGAAATGCTTCAGAAATGTTGTATTCCTTTCAGTGATTTGTTCCTAAACCTTTAAGATGGAAATATGGTCCCATGAAAATTGAAAATTCAGCTTTCACAGAAGCTGAATCTAGTCTGGAATTTTATCTATGGAGAATGTTAGGTTAAAATCCACCATAGCCTAAAGCTTCTTTAATTTTTATATCCAAGATGAGATAAATTTTCTAATTGAGTTGCATTAATCTTCTTGAAACTAAATGAATAAACTCCTGGGAGATTAAAGTCCTATTGAAGATTAAAATGCACTTAGTAAGACCAGTGAAGTTTTTTGTCCTCATTAATGAAGAAACACATTTGTGGAATTCATAGAACAGGAATGGCCTTACCTGGGGCAAAAACATTGATAATTTAGTGTCTTCTGTGAAAAGACATGAAAGAAGTATGACTGATTGCTTTTTTGGGGATTAAATTAGGAGTGTTAAATGAAAAACAAATCAGGTAACTCATTGAATAAGCTAAGATTAATTTTATTTTTCATAGGTACCATTTTCATAGTTGCTTATATAACAGTCTGATGCAAGAGAAATAAACCTCCATTACAATAATTACAGTCAAAACTCTAATCACCACACTTCAGAGTAATTTTTTTATGTAAGCATACTTTTAAAATGGATAAATGTATCTAATTTCTGATATTTGTTTATTTCTAACATAATAATGCTAATTGTCTCTTTAAATGACATGGAATTCAGCATCTCTCCTAATAAACCTTAAGAGGCAAAATATAATAGACAAAAATTGTGCTGGGATAGATACCGAGTCCTATATCATCTATTATTTTCACCTTCAACTTTGATAAAAGTATAAAGAACACATACACTAAGGTCACAAGACACCTAATTAAATGTACAAGATTCCTCAAGTCACTCCTCTGCTCACGTTTCAATGGCTTACTACTAATTGCTGGATAAAATCCAAACTTTTTACTCTGGCATTCAAGACCTTCTATAATCTGGTGCCAATGTACCTTTTCATCATCGTTACCACACAATATTCCCCTCAGACCTCCAAGCCAACCTGAATTACTATACTGAATTTAGCCATTTCCAACACTTTCCCACCACTAAGTTTTTATTCATGGTCTTTTTTACCTTTGGAATTTTCCTTCCCAGGCCCTCTCCATTTTAGCATTGAATCTGTTAAAATGCTTCTAGAACCTATTCAAATGCTCTTTCCATCAAGCCTTCCTCAATTAACTCACTCAGAAGTTCCTCCTCTTGCAGAAATCAGACCATACATAGCCTTTTGTTTGTACTTAAAAAAAATTTACCAAGATCTATTTTGTTTGATGTTACTAACAACAATACCACCAATTCACAATCATATAGCAAGTCAAGGTTCATAAAGAACTCTCTCCACAACCACCTTAGGTAGTGCAGGTATTATTCCCAAGTTATTATTTCTTTTTTTGTGTGAGGCAATCAGGGTTAAGTGACTTGTGCAGGGTCACATAGCTGGAGAGTATCATACGTCCGAGGCCGGATTTGAACTCAGGTCCTCCTGACTCCAAGGCTGGTGCTCTATCCACTGTGCCACCTAGCTGCCCCTTATTCTTAAGTTAGAGATGAAGAATTTGAGTCTCAGAGACTTACCTCTGGTCAAATAGCTAAGAAATATAGGAACCAGGGCACAGACCTAGGTCTCCTAACCCCAAGTCCTTTGCTCTTTCCGCTAGGCTTCTGGTAATTTATGCATTTGTTTTCTCTCTCTACTAGACTATGAGCTCTATAACTTCCTTGGTTTTGTATTTTACCCTAGTGCCTAGCTTGTAGCTTTGCATATAATAGGCTCTCGGGAAACATTAAGTTGAAGTAATTGCTTTGATATCTTTTGTCCAATTTCATTTCTCCATAATTTCAGTTTTGTAGATTAAAATTATGGTACTTAATTTTATGGCAGTTCTGACCTTTTGGCCAGAATTGAGGGGGTTAAAAGTTGACTGGATTTGAGGAAAACAAGTTGTTTTTTTTTAAAATTATGGTTTTTGCAACTACTTTCATTCTTCTCTTGTGGCAAGGTGAAAGGTAGAGGCTTGGATGATAGTGATAATGATGATGATTGAGCATTTACATAGGTCTTAAAGTCTGCAAAATGCTTTACCTATGTTTTCATTTTTGGTCCTCATCATAACCCTGTGAGGTGGGTGCTTATTATGTTCTCCATTTTACAGATAAAGAAACTGAGGCTAAGAGAGGTTAAATGCCTAAGGTATTATTTGCACTCTAGCTTTCCTGTCAGCAAGGCCAACACTCTAAACATTGTGCCACTCTTGATATAGTGGCACTGACTCCAAGCATTTCCATGTCTTATTTGTGGAACTCTGACAATCTATCTCCTTCTCCAGGCAGGCACAGTGCATCAATAACACAGAAATTCTGATTAAGAAACTATGAAATTTATATTTTCTTTTAAGATGTATGAATTATAAAATAACCAACAATGTGCCTAACAGTGAAGTTACAGAATTAGCATCTATCTACCTACCACCTGTGTAGGTATCTCCTATACAAATTGAGTGATGGTCATTCAGATTCCTCTGAAATATTCCCAGTTACAGGAAGCACACTACCCCCAAAAGCAAGAACATTCCATTTTTAAAGAGTTCTTCTTAAAGTCCCACTTTTTTTTTTATATTGAGCCAAAATCTATCTTAGTTTCTTCTATGTTCTCATTCCGCCCCTGGAAATACACAAAGATAGTGTCCTTCAAACACTTGAACATAGTATCTAGGTTTTCTCCTTATATCTTTCTTCTAAGATAAATTCCCAGTTCTTTTCATGCCCAAAGGGCTATAAAAATGTGCATACCATTTGACTGAACAATACCACTTCTAGGGCTGTATCCCAAAGAGATCATAAAAATGAATGAAAAAACCCACATGTACAAAAATATTTATAGCAGCTCTTTTTTGTGGTGGCCAAGGATTGGAAATTGAGGGGACTCCCATCAATTGGAGAATGGCTGAACAAGCTGTGGTATATGAATGTAACGGAATACTGTTGTGCTACAAGAAATGATGACAGGCAGACCTCAGAAAAACCTGGAAGGACTTATATGAATTGATGACAATTCCAAAAGATTCATGATGGAAAATGCTATATACATCCTGAGAAACTATGGAGTCTGAATGCAGATTGAATCACACTATTTCCTCTTTGTTTTGTTTCTTTTTTTCTCACGGTTCCTCCCATTTGTTCTAATTCTTCTTTACAACATGACTAATGTGAAAATATGTTCAATAAGAATGTATATGTAGGCTCAGATTCTTATACTCTAGCCAATGGCTCCAAATACTCAGATTCCTTAAGAGTCTGGCTAATATGGTGGATCTTTAATAAACCGATGGTGAGGGGGAAGGGAGGGAGAAAGAAAATTTAAAACTCAAAAGCTTATGGAAGTGAATGTTGAAAACTAAAAATACATACATTTAAAAATTAAAAAAAAAATTCCCAGTTCTTTTAACTGTTTGTCATAGGATTTTCTCCCCAGATGATGATGTCTGTCACAAACTCTTAACATGCTACAGTTTTCCAACCCCTGTTTTAAAATGCAGTGCCCAGAATTGGACACAATATTTCAGAAATGTTCTTACTAGTTCAGAGTACATTAATGCAGTCCAAAAATACATTAGCTTTTTCCCTCCCAGTCACTACACACTGCTGGCTCTTATCGAACTCACAGTTCACTAAAACCCCTAGGTCTTTTTAAAGTGGACTTTTATTAGGCCCAGGCTCCCATTCCCAAGAACCTCCCCCAATTCTCTCTCCTTCATCAAATTTAGTACTTGCATTTGAGTTTTTGAACCTGAGGGAATTATGCCTCATTGAAAAGCAAAATGGTGTCATCTTTTAGTTGATGGAGGTATCTCCCCAATAAATGTTTATTTTATGTGAAAACTAGCTAACTGAAGCAAATGAAGTTACACTTACTCATGTGCAATTTTAACTGCTGACAAGCTCAGGTTAGAGGTGAGAAAATCTGATCAGTAGTTAAAATATAACAATGAGGAAAATTTTGAAAATTGCTATAATGAAAAATAAATTCAAAAGGAATAACTCTTTGGAAGTGACCTAACAGACATAGCTGATTATAACATATAACTAGTAAATTTAGTAGTATAATATTTTAATGCCAGTTTCCTTTCATGTAGTCAACTAATGAAAAAGACTTTTTATAACCCTTCAATTAATCAGATATATCTGGTTCAGATTCTATTATGTACAATCAATCTAATATTCCTATTGAATTTGCTAACTCATTTTAATGTTATTTTCAATTCTTTTGATTTCCAAAAATCTAAGAACAAGGAGAAAAATGACAGTTATTTGAAAAATCTTTTCTAAATGGAAACTTTATTTTTCAAAGAGGTTTTTAGGTGAATGTCTTTAATTTAAATAAATTTAGATGTTTATCATTTTAAGATTTTTAATTTCAGGGGAAAAAAAACACTTGACATTAATCTTTTGAAACCTGGACACAATAATGGTGGCAAGATGACTTTAGATCTTTTTTTAAAAGCATATAGAAAACAACCTATATATCTAACAGTGGAGAATACCTGGATAAATTATGCTATATTAATTTAATATATTTAATTTAATTATTTAATATATTTTAATTTAGTATAACATAATATAATGTGATATAATTATATATTTTATATTTAGTTATATATCATATGTACTATATTATATGGGTTACATATAATATATAAATAATTATATATAACAATGATATAATTAGTTCGATACATAATGGTACTATAAAAACATAAAGCATACAAGGAAACATGAATAGACTTATTTGTTGTAATATAGAGCAAAATCATCAGAAGTAGAACTGTATTTATACAAACTATAGTTATATAAAAAAGGAAAAGGGGAAAAAAAAAGAAGGAAAATAGGGTTGATAATGGCAGGACTTCAGGAAGGCCTGGAAATAGACACAGAATATTTTCCTGGGCTATTTAATTCTTTTGGTTCAGAACTGTTTTAATTTGAGAACCAACAGAGAGCCAAAGTGCCACCCCCATCTCTACCTCAAGATATTAGGGGGATCAGAAGAAAACCTTCAGCATGTTGAATGAATCCCTTTATGAAGAGCAGCTGGAAATACATGAATAAGAATCTCATAGAATGATAAGTGTAGAGAGGTTGTAATCTGTGTCAGTGGACAGAGTACATATACCAAATGAAAGCATACAGCCATTGGAAGATGGTGAAATTCGGAGGATCAGAAAATTGTTTAGAAGAGTGGTGTCAGACTCAAATAGAAAACAGATCCCTGTAAGTTACACATTAACTTAGAAAACCTCAAATTAACATTGTCTATGTTGTACTGTATTTATATTCATTTTTGTTAACATTTCCAAATTACATTTTAATCTGGTTCAGGCTGTACTCAGGAATTTTGCTGTGGGCCACAAGTTTGACACCTCTGGTTTAGAATGATCACCGAGGGGGATATAAATTACTACATTTGAAATGCTAAGGCAAGCTATTTACTTAACTATATTTTCTATTTTTTCTACTTCAGCAAAATGGTGAAACCACCTTCTAGAATATTGAAACATTCCCATATTTCAAGTTTTTGTCTAGGGGAAAAAAAAATACCACATGACTTGCAAATCATGTCAATGATTTTTTGCCCTCCTTTATCCAGACCTGTGATTTCAATGGCAAAGAAAATCTCCATTAAAAAAAAAAAACTGTTAGCATAAGATCTGCATGGTATTCAGTTGTGTTTGACTCTTTTCTTGGCAAAGATACTGGAATGGTTTGCCATTTCCTTCTCCAGCTCATTTTACAATGGAGAAGCTGAGGCAAACAGGGTTAGGTGACTTACCCAGGGTCACACAGCTATGAAGTGTCTGAGGCCAGATTTGAACTCAAGAAGATGAAACTCTGGACTTCAGGCTCAGCATTCTATCCACTGAGCCACCTAGCTGCCCCTGCAGCTGTTCTTCAATTTAGAGTCTCAGGGTTGGAACACTGCCTGAGGTCACTGAGAAGTTAAGTGACTTGCCCAAGTTTAGGCCACCAGTATGTACAAGTAGGTGGAACTTAAACCCATGTCTCTCTAATGCTGAGGTCAGCTCTCTATACATTATACCCTGTGATCTCTCCTTGATGAAATATTTCTAAATGCTACTAGGGTGATCCTCATATATAGAGATCCATCTGAGGATATTAAGGTTTCTTCATTGAGAAAGACTAGGATAAAAAGAAAACATTCTTTCCACCATGTTTGACATAGAAGTTCTATTGCTTATGTAATATTAGTATCATTATCACAAAAATGTGCTCATCCTCAAGCAACCAAATTTAGCAATTATATACAAAAATTCTCAATAGTCTTGTTTTTAGATACGATGATACCTGAAGATTAGGAAACAAATGAACCAGCTCTTAAAAGAGCTATTGATTCTCCTGGACCAATGCTGGTAGCAAATGAAGATAAACTGCTGTCAGGGAGTTTTTACATTACTAAGATTATCCTACTGCTTACCCAGCAGACACTCTTTGAATATGTCTCTTTAGGAGTCAGGTAATGGAATCTATGTAAGGAATAAATCAATGAGGCACTGTGTCTTGCAGTACTTACATATGGGTAGACATGTCTGGGGGGAAAAGGATCATAAACTCTATGATAACTCTTCAGTGGGTTCTTTACAGAAGCATTGGAACAGAAGAACACAGATTTACTGTGGAGAATATGTATTATCAAGCATCAAGAAACACCAACTCTATGTTTCCATCTGAGAAGTGGTCTGGGCCAAATCTTGGTGCTCATGTGAAGCTTGACTCACTATTTGCTTGAGATTTTTCTGTGACCTCAATAATATAGTTAAGCATCCTAGGGATAGAATTTCGCTCTCTTCTTGGCTAATCATCCCCGCACTGTCACCAAAATGCACTTAACTATGGGCTTGTCTTTCCCCTCCCCCAAAGTCCTTGAGTTTTGATTTGATTTTTTTTTTAGCTATAAAGGCAAGGAAGTAAAAAATGCAATTTTTATGATCTTCCTGAAAGGACAGAGAACCATCTTGTATGGAATCCTTGGAACTTTATTTAAAGATCATTTAGAACGGCCAAGTCCACGATGGATTCTAAGCTTCCAAGTCTACACTACAATCCTACACATTGCTTAGGAAGAAGGCTCCAGGTTGCATGTGGCTTAGCTACCACCTTAATGGTGAGAGACAAGACCTTCACCTCCTTCTATCTTAAGTATCAAATTCCAACTGCTGTCCTGCATTCCAAAAAATATTTTCTGGTACCTGGCTCTTTTAACAATCCCAAGTGATAATTATGCTAATAACAATCACTGTGTACTTTCCCTTAAAATACAGTTCCACATATAATACATGCACATGGTTAATTACATATGAATGCTCTTCACTATATCACTCCAAGATGGTCATTTTGTTGCATGAAGTCCTACAGACCACAGAGAGTGGTCAAATATTTACTTTGTGGACTGATAGGGCACATACAAGAAAGCAGTATTACCAGGAAGAGGAATTATATCACATGATACATTAGGTCAGGAGTTTTTAACTTTTTTTTTTTTGGTGTCATGTACCCATTCCTAGAATAATGTCCTTAAACACACAAAATAAAATATATAGGATTGCAAAAGGAACCAATCATATTGAAATAAAATTAACATATTTGTTAAAAAAAAACAATTTCAAGAATCATAGGCTAAGAACTCCTTAGGCTAGGGCCTAAACAATGAGCATAGGTAGCCTAAGTGATGATAAAGCAGAAAAAGTTAACTGAGATATTTTAGAATATTAAGGACAAAGCTGAATGACTACTAACCTCGTAGACCTGATGTTTAGCTGTCCTAATGGATCTCAATTAGTAACACCAAGAATGACAGCAGAAATTAGCATTGATGGGGAATACAACCAAATTTAAAGGCTCAGTTCCCTGAAACAGATGCACACAGGAGCCCCAGCAAAGAGACACTGAAACAGATAGTTTACCATGGCAATTTCCAGGGAGAACCAAACATGATCTGTTTCAAATTTGAAACCCAGAAAGAAAGGAAGTAGAGAATCACTGCAGTGATTTAATAGGGCACATACTATTTCCTAGCTTGCCATGGTAGTGAATGTTTGTATATACTGTAAGTTCAAGCAAATCTATTTGTTAGAAAAGAAAGTGTCAAGGTTTAAGAAATATCTTTTTATGCACCACCTTATCTCAGAGGATATAAGTGAAAAGATGTAATCTGGGAAGAAAGCCATAAATAAAAATATTCTAAGGAGGCAGAGCAGAGTAAAAACCTGTGTTGAAAAGGTTTCTGAGTAGAAGAATTTGTCACAATAAAAGAAAAGAAAGAATAAATTGTACTAATTAAGGTACGTAATGGGAGTATTATAAGAGTTTTCTATATAGTGGATGAATCAATATCTTTTGAAGAAATAGCACCCCATGGACCAAGAAACAAACGAAAATATTCACAGGCACAAGCAAGGATGAAGACTCATGTTAAAACTAGAATCAAGGATATTCACACTATTACTTGCTCAAGGATACAGGGGTGGTTGTATATGAACCCAATGTGAAAAAGTTGTCTTTTTGGAGTATGTAACCAAATATGATAGAGCTCATGTCAAGATTCACCTAACCCAAAGACTATTACTCACTCCCAAGTAATATGGGAATAATACCGTGTGAAGAAGTTAGGAATATATCTCTGGTGCCTTTTCAGGTTCTGAGTAGGAAACTGAAAATTTAGGGGCACAGGGGACATTTTCTTCTTCCAGTTAAAATTTATATCTTTGAAAAGAGAAAAAGTGACAGTATTCAAAGATAGTATTTGGGGTACTGGAGTTTTGTTTCTTTGTGCCATATTTTATAATACCCAGTGAACTCTTGACAAAAGATCAGATGCATCTTATGTAGATCATTTAGGTGGAAATCAGCTTACTCATCAATCTAAGATTTTATAATAGTAAAAGGAGGGAATGATAAATATAATCATATGTGCTCCTTAAACTTTCAGTAATTAGATGTGATTGCATGGTGAGTTGTCCAGAGCCATTTAGAGATGGCCATCTTGTTAGAGGGTACTCTCCTGCTTGAGAGTGTGGGGAGCTGTCCAGTAAGGCCAATATAAAGAAAGCAGAAGGTAGGCTAATCTCTTATGTCTAGATATAAAAGTAACTATGTTCCTAGAAAACTGAGAGTGTTACAAATTACATCAGGCTCTTGGTGAAAAGTCAGATTTCTTCCTTTCCCACTCTTCCCCTCCCCATTCCAACAGCATCTGCTATTTTCTGCTTGACCTAGATCCTGTCTGTTTGCCTTTCCCTTTAATATTGTGGTTCTCTGGTATGAACTCACATTTCTAATTTGGAATTTACCCCCAGCTGATTGGGACAAGAGTTATTAAGAAGTGAAGGTCATTTTTTTTTAAGGAACATGAATAAAGCATTTAAAAAAAAGGAATAAAGAAGACCCTTGTGCCAGTTCTGAAATTTGTACCAGTTGTCTGAAATTTGAAAGCCTACTAATTAGATTAAATATAACTTAATGGAGAGGCAGTATGGCATTAGATGATAGGAAGCTGGTCTCAGAGTCAAGTTGTGTTTGATATGTATAGACTGTGAGACCCTGGATGAATCAGTTAGCCTTTTAGTTACTAGTAACACTTTAAGACTATAACTTACATGACAGGTGCCAAGCTACATTTAAAAGCTGAATTTCCCCACAAGGCAACCCCTATACCAATGAAATTATGAATCCAGTCCAAAAAAAAAGGAAATGACTCAATATTACTATTAATTTTTTTCTCATAACTAGTTTTCATTGTTTACTTTCCTATAATGACCAAAAGTCTGGTTGATAGTTGAATACAGCAACATTTTAAATCGACTTGTAAGTCAGTAGGATTTGAGGCAATTAAAAAAAAATTCTTTAGACATTAGTTTTCTTGTCTACAAAAAGAAGACTGGAATGGATGGACTCTAAAGGTGATTTCTGCCCTAAAATTCTGTGATTCTATGACCATTAAGAATATGACATTAAATAATGTTAATATTCTCAGTTTAAGAACAGAATGTAAGGTTTTCCAATTCCACTGAATTATTTTTCTTTAGTCCAACCTAGTAATGGGAGTTTAGCCTACGGAGTGAACACTTTACAAATACACAGTTAATTAACAAACACATCTAAGTGTGAGTCTACAGTTATGATTATTATTTCTAAATTTCTAAGCAGGACAGCTAATAATGTAACAGCAAGGTAGTTGAATAAACTCAGTAATAAGTACCACATGAACTATTGAGGCTTTAATGGGACATTTCTCCTCACCTTTTGTGCTGCAAGATGGAGTGCTGTTCTCTGGCTGTGATCAGCTTTATTAACATCTGCTCCTGCCTTCAGGAGGGCATCTGCACAATCGACACGGTCAGCCAACACACAGTACATGAGAGGGGTTCTCCCAAACTGATCTTCTTTGTCTTTCAGGTCACGGTCTCCTGCAAGGGTGAGAAGTGGCTTGTAATGAGTTGACTGTTCTCAAGAAAGCATACAACTTTTAAATACCTTTAGCTTATCAAAGTTATCATATTGGTCACATAACCAGCAAGATAATGAAATAAGTGCTTTGTGAAAACCTCTTCCACCCAGAACCCTCACAAGAAACTGTGTGCCAGATCTAGAGTAATTACAGCTGATTCCACAAGATGATATAGGACACTGCCTTTCCCTCCCCAACCCAAGATAAAAATCTCAAAGTTACAATGGAGAATTTTAATTCTCACAGCTGTCACTCATCATCTCAATACAACTGATCATATTTGTTCCTGGCAATAAGAGCAAAAAGTCTTGCAGTTCTGACTGAAAATCTTTGGATTGGAGCAGGTGTTAGCAAGCAATAAGGCTAGTAGAAACTAGGAAAATTTTAAAAAATAACTTTTGTTAAAATTGTGTAACCATGAATTTGTGGGTGTTACCTCCAGCTATGGTGGGTTTGTATTCTGGTGGAAGAATGATAATTTCCAGATTGTGAACTATGCCATATGAGCTTTGCTTAAAAGTACCTTGGTGGATCTAATAAATGTAATTTATAATAATTTTGTAATATATTATAGACAACATATTTATAATTTATAAATTTAATTAATTAAAATTTAAGATTAAATTTAATAATTGAAACAAGTCTTTAACTTGTAGGAGAGTAGAGGAGCAAGAATTCATCTCTCCCACTTACTCCACATAAATCATCTGCATTTCTACACATTACCAACAAAACTGAGCAGAAAGAGATAGAAAGAGAAGTTTTATTTAAAGTAATTATAGAATTTATAAAATACAAGGGAGTATACCTACCAAGATACAAAGGAATTATATGAACATGTGAATATTACTGCAACTACAAGTAACAGTAACAAGTCTTTACAGTAACAAGGACAATCTTAAATAATTGGGGAGATATTAATTTCTCATGGGCAGGCTGAGATAATGTAATAAAAATAACAATACTATTTTATTTACATTTTGTATAACTAGAAAAAATTAATTTATCTGGAGAAGTAAATCTTCAAGGAAATAATGAAAACAATTGGGAAGGAAGGGTACATAGCAGTAAGAGATTTCAAACCAGACTATAAGGCAGTAATCATCAAAATTATTTGGTGCTGATGAAAAAATGTCAGTCAGTAGAACGTAACACACAGAAGCAAAAGAACACAGTAGAAATAAACCCAAAGAACACATTAATGAGGTAAGAATTCATCATTTAATAAAAACTGGAAAAACTGGAAAGTTGTTTGGCAGAAATTGGGTATAGACCAACATCTAACACTATATAGTAAAATAAACTCCATATAGCTACATGACAGATACATGTGATATCATAAAGCAAATTAGAGAACCAAGGAAGAAACACCTTTTAAGATCTAGAATGGGGAAGAGTTCACAAATAAACAAAAGACAGAGAAGATCACAGAAGATAACACTGACAATTTTCATTTCATAAATTTTTTTGTTTTTCAATGAAGAGGCGGACCAAAACTAAAATTTGAAGCAAAACAGGTTATTGAAAACAAACTTTGCAATAAGTTCCTGTGATAAAGATCTCTTTATCTAAAATATATTAAAGAACTGATTCAAATTTATGACCATTTCCTTATAAATAAATGGTCAAAAGATATGAACAGTCATATTTCAAATGAAAAAATCTAAACTACCAACAATCACATGAAAAAAATACTTCAAATCACTAATTATTAGAGAAATAAAAATTAAAGACACTCTGAGGCCCAGGTCATATCCATGAGACTGGCAAAATGACAAAAAAAATGCAAATGTTGCAAGGATTATGGAAAAATAGGCACATTACTTAACTACAGTGTTAGTGGAGTTGTGAATTGGTCTAGCCATTCTAGAAAGCATTTTAAAATTATTTCCTTCAAATTACTCAGCTGTGTATACACTTTGACCCAGTGATACCACTGCTAGTCCTATACTCCAAAAGAAACCAAAGAAAGAGGAACAGGGCTGATATACAGGTGTCCTAAAAGTCTTCATGCAGTTTCCAGTTATTCAAGCTTTTACCAAGAAAACCCCAAATGGAGTCACAAAGAGACACAACTGAACAACTACTGCATACACACAGGTAGTATATACGTATGCACATATACTGAATAGCAAATATTAATTTGGTTTTAGAGATTTAAATGTTTTAACAGAGGTAATTGAAATTAACATATATTGTCTGTAGTTTTCATTTCTAATGGATTTATCACAAAGTATTTTAGAGTTATTTAAATGCAATAAACATTAATAAGTGAAAAAAGAGTTTATTAAGTGCTTACTTTGCTAAATGTGGGGGATAAAAACAGAAAAAGTGAGAAACCCTGCTTTCACAGAACTCACACTCTAGTTGGGGTGATAAGTAAAAATGTTAACTTTCTGGACAGATAGAAAAGTTCAGAAGTCATGAGGTTCATCAGCAAGGTGGATGGCAAGGCATAAGGCTACTGAGACTACACCAATTAAGAAATTGAGAGAGGGATCTACAGGGCAAAGAGGTAGATGGTCCCCCATCTCACCAAAACTTATTGACTTTCATCTCATTGAAGTTGTTTGAGCAATTCAGCATCTCAGATGGGTTCTGGGGTGGGCCAGGATAGGAAAAAGGGAGGGAACGGTAAAAGGAGAGGGTAAGGAAAAGGAAAGGAGCCCCTGGTGGTATTATATACTATGTTCAAGGCACTAGGGATACAAAGACAAAATAAAAAAAACAGTCGTCCTCTCAAGGAGTTTACATTCTACTTCCTATACAGACCACAGCTCCCCACTAGACTACATAAACTCCATAAGAGTAGGGACCATGTCCTAGACTTTGCATCTTTCCTAGCATTTGGTAAAATGCTCATGTAGTTGGTGCATAATAAATGTTTGTATTTAATTGAACTAACTTGGTTTCAAAAATCATTTAAAGCTTCCGGAAATTTGTTTGGAAATAGTGATTAAAATGACAACTTTAACGATTTCCACTGTTCTTTCAGAGGAAAAAAAAAATGAAATTTTATGCAGTGTATCAATCCATGAACTGGACTTTGATTTAGGAAAACCTGAATTTAGATTCTGCCTTAGACTCTCACTAGCTCTATGAATCTGGCCAAGTCAACTTCTCTCAGCTTTAGTAGCTCCTATCTGTAAAATGAGAACAATAACCACTCCTATCCCAACTAGTTGTTATGAGGATCAAGTGAGATAATATATAACTAAAATAGGCTGTCAGGGAGGGATTGAACAATGGGGCCCCAGTCTTTTGAGCATGTGCAATTTGCTCTGGCTGGTGCTTATGCATAAGGAGGCTTCGTGTATTCCATATATATATTAGGGATCCTTATTCCAACTTCCACTTGTACCGGCAAGTTGGATCTCTGTATTACGTCTGGCTACATCTTTCCCTTGAGAATCTAGGATGCCCTGAGGAGATAAATATCTATGCCATTTCCTGGCTTCAGAGTATGAGCAGATATTCTATGAATTGGTGGCAACTGAAGAAAGATTTTGTTGAATCTTCACAACTATTTTTGAGCATGAATGGTCCATTCTTTCTTGTTTTTACATGAATTGAAAATCCTTCATGGGCAGTCCATATTAAGGAGAAAGGCCCTTTTTCCTGATGGCACTAGAGGAAAGACATGCTGTGAACCTCTGGATGGAGGAAGCCTTTATTTATCTCCTCACCTGGATCAATATGCAGATTTGAACACACAATATTTGTGGAGACGAGTTTGGTGGTAGCAGAGCCATTTCCACCGACACTGGCAAGTCAGCTCCCTAGGTTGTGGCTAGTCAGAGATTTCCCTCATGGTTCTGGGGGTACTCTGAGGGGCAGTGGGGCTTTTAGAGAGGAGGGCGGGGCTGTCCATCATCCATGGCTGCAAGCAAAGGATTTAGGTAGTTTGGCACGAGGCAGAGCAAATTATTCCTGCTTGAAGGACGGGACCCTCATTGGCCAGTCCCTGCCCTAACACATAAATCAGTTTGTCAGTTCTTAAAGCAGGATATAGATGACTGCTGTTGTGGTTGTGGCTACTACTACTGTTAATATTATTATTAATGAGTACAGACATGAAGAAGAATCTGATCAAATGAGGCTAGGTCCCCAGTTGCCACCTGCAAGCAATCCACAGAGATGAAGATAAACAGGATGCCAACTTGTGGATCCCTGCCCTCTTAGGAAAGAGTCAACAGTAACAGGAAGACTGGCAAGAGGCAGGGCACAAAGCTCCCTAATCCCCAAGATCTGGCAAACTTTCTACCCAGAGTCCACTACCATTCTCACTGATAACTTGATGCAGTGAACAAAACAAGCAGCTGGATCACCAAATCACCACCGATAGGCTTTAGTGCTTTCTTTCGACAGACATCACTTCTTTTGAAGGAGTCACCAGTCACCACCTTTTTTCAGTTCTATAATTCCTGCTACTCTTCTTCTTATTCACATTCCTCTCTGCCCAGGCATGTTGCCAGCTTCCTGCCCAGCAAGCTTTTGTTAAAAGAGGTGTGGTTTCTGCCAGGCATAAAATCACTATTTGCCAGCTGCCCAAGAGTCTGCATAGGAGTTTGCATTAGCATCAAGTCCCGGAAAAATTCATACGTGTTGTAGGTACAGAAACTAAAGTAAATAAAGGAACTTCTAAGGAAAATTATACTGAAGTTAAATAAAAAGTTAACAGAATTACAATTAAATTTAATTATCAGAAATTGAGAGTTCAGGCTCTTAAAATAATTCTTTTGTTAATGATAGGTTATCAGTTACTAAAAATCTTATGTTTGGTATAAACCAACTTGTAATGGAGATACCTAGATTGTTTTAAATACACCATATGTAGCAGACGTTGTCATTGTTCAGTTGTGTCCAACTCTCTGTGACCCTATTTTGGGGGTTTTCTTGGCAAATACACTAGAGTGGTTTGCCATTTCCTTCTCCAGCTCATTTTTACACATGAAGAACTGAGGCAAATGGGGTTAAGTGACTTGCGCAAGGTCAAACAGCTAGTGTTTGAGGCCATACTTAAACTCATGACCTGACCTCATTTAATCAGATTCTTTTTCATGTCTACCCTCATCATTAATAATATTTATAGCAGTAGTCACAGCAAGTCATTTATTTACTGCTTTAATAAGGAGTCCTCTCAATTCCAAGCCCAGTGCTCTATCCACTGCATCATGTAGCTGCTCCATATGTAGCAGAAGCTCTACCCCTAAAAAAATCTAGATGGAGGGGCACTTTCTCTTGGAAGCCTTCCTTGAGGGTCCCCTTCTCCTCACCCAATGCCCTTCCTTTGCTAATTTCCCATAGAATGTTTTGTAATTCTGTATTGTAATATTGTGTACTCCAGCTGTCTATGTGCTTTATCCCCCTTGTAGACTATAAGCTTCATGAAAGCAGAGATATTTTATATAACATTTTATCTTCTTGACGACCTAGCACAGTGCTGTGTGCTCACTTAATGTTTGTTTAGCATTTATATCAATATTTTTATCGTTCAGCCGTTTCTAGTTGTGTCTGAATGAGCACCATTTCACACTAATGGAAGGTCTTGATTTTAATCAATTCAATATTAAAATGATATATTATTTTTTTTAAGGAAATGAAATATGTACACTAGTTTAAATTGATATTATCTTTCTGTTTATATATTTCAGAATTACATAGTAAAACCTCCATTTAAGGAGGCTTTATTACAATAGGCCTCCCTACAACATTGGAATTTTATAGGTTTTGCATTTTATATTTTTATATTTGTGTGGTATGTGAACTGTATGTGAAAATTGGTGGCATTTGTAATTTGCAGGTTCCTCAGAAATGCATCTCTTTTAGGTGACAATTCAGACCTAGTAATTTTATCTAAAGGATACACTGCATCCAATTTTTCAACAGTTCCCCTGGATGGGCACATGCTTTATTTCCCATTAGACTGCAAGCTCCTTGAGAGCAGGGGCTGCTTTTGCCTTTCTTTGTACACCTGATGCTCAGCACAATGCCTGGCACATAGTAGGCACTTGATAAATGCCTGTTGATTTCTTAACCTTGTGAATACGGAGGTAAATTTTAAAGGACAACAGGGTACCAAACAGCTTACTTTATATGATGATAGTGTGTGTTAACCAAATACTTGTCATGGCATTTGTATCATGTCACTGGGAAGCTGGTTTTGCCAGCTTTAATAGTGTTACAGGAAACAAACAAATTGTCTGGTAAAAAATAATACCATATTTTGTATGCATTTCCACAGGATGGTTAGGTTAAAGAAACAATTTTGTCCTGATGAAAACCTTATGATTTAGCAGAAAAGGATTTGATTTCCTCTCCCTGGTGGTGTATATTTGTCTATCTATATCCGTATACACCTATGGGTGTATGTCTATCTGAATACAGACACATATTTATACATATACACCTATGGGTGTATGTATGTCTAGCTACATATACATACACCTATAGGTGTGTGTGTGTATATACATACATGTGATAGACAAGTGGGGTTACATATGTACATGTACCCCCCCCCCAGGACAATGATAAATGCTTATATGTACTGTTAGATTTTGTTGTTAAAAAGGCTGTTATTGTAGAATTTGGTTCTGAGCTGATATCCTATGATGATGTAACAAAAAAGAATAATATGAGAATCATGATAAAAAATACAAGAAAGTGATTTCTCTTATGTATAAAATAGGTATTACATGAATTACAATATTTTTAATCCAGGTACAACCACATATAAACCATGTTATTGTGGTCTTAGTCTCCTAATCCATAAAATGGTGATCAGAAAACCTGTAATACCTGCCTCACAGAGTTCTTGTGAGAAAAGTTTTCTATAATACAGAATGTATCATATAAACATGGTTATAAATCCAATATCCCTAAACAGAATTACAACTAGAGTTACTAAAGTTGAAGAGGTTATGAAAGATAATGCTTGACCAAGTGACAAAAAGAGACCATTAATAAGTCACTCAGTTCCCTGTAGCTTCCAAGGCTGTGTATGGCTTGGTAGTCCTTGACTGATAAACATCTGACATAACAAGATCCCTTGCATATAAGTAATTGTCTCAGTAAAGGATTCATTTGCTTAGCTGGTTTGACCTCAGAATCTTCCCAAAAGCAACTGGTAAGGATTCCAGTGCACTGGAATAAATACCAAATTTGGAGTCAGAATAACTCAGTTCAAATCCTGACTTTGAGATTTACTATTACCACCTATGTGATCTTGGGTAATAACATAATTTCCAAGTTTTAGGTTTTGACTTTTTTTATCTTTAAAACAAAGGGGTTGAACTAAAAAGATTCTTTCCAGTTCTAAAGTTATGTCTATGGTTCCTAACCTTTCTTCTGGACATTGCCCTATTGCCCAAGTTAACCTCTTCATTCTTACCCACTCTGCTGCTTGTTGCCCACATTCATCCTGTCCTGTCACTGGTCAGTGTTCCGACTCCTCCGTTACCTGAACAGTTAGATCTCCCTCACTCGCAGAACTCATTTCCCTTTCCTCAAAGATACACCGAGATTGTACGTCACGCCACAGGCCTTGCGTCCTCAAAGCCCAAAGTGAACTTCGTTTTCTGCAAAGTTCCTCTAGACAGCTTCTCCCTCTTCAAATGTCTTGTATTTAAGTGTCTGTGTGTAAATACTGGGTTTTTTTTTTTGACCTTCATATCCTTAGCGCCTAGCATAGTAGTTTGCACATAGCACATTGTCAAGAAATGCTTGTGTTAGAAGTGCCTTGGATTCTCGGAGCTGGGAAGAACTTCAAGAGGTCATCTAGTTTAACTTGTACTTCAACAGGAATCCTTTTTATAACATATCCTGAACATGGTCAGCCAGCTTCCACTTGACGGCAGATAGGTGACGGCTAGGGGCCTGGAGTCAGGCAGACTCATCTTCCCGAGATCAAATCTGGCCTCAAATACTTAATAGTTGTGTGATCCTGGGCAAGTCACTTAACCCAGTTGGCTTCAGTTTCATCATCTATAAAATGAGCTGGAGAAGGAAATGGCAAACCACTCCCAGCATCTTTGCCAAGAAAACCCCAAAATGGGGTCACAAGGAGTCAGATGTGACTAGGGAAAAAAAAAAAACTGAAAAGCTTCCTTTTGAAGATCTCCAGAAAAGCAAAAGACTCTTTCCATGAAGCTTTTCCTTATATCCCTCTGTTAGTTATTTCCTATTTATCCAGTGCATGGCTTACTCTGTATATACTTGTTTGCATGTTGTTTCTTCTGTTCGATTGCAAACTCCTTGAGGGCAGGGACTATCTTGTGGCTTTTTTGTTATCTTTAGCACAGTGCCTGGTACATAGTAGGTGCTTGATAAGTGTTTATTGATTGATTAATTTAAAAGCAACAAGAAACCCATCACAAGTTACATTTTTTATGACAAGTAACCATTTTTCAAAAGAAAAAAATTAGTAATGAGTGACATTGTTTCACACATTTGTGCAAATCTCTTTAATGTCTGATTTAATAGAAGACAGCTAGATTCTTATATCTGCTAAAGCATAGGAATAAAATCTGGCCTTACACATATGTAGTTTGAAAAGGGAGCAATATCTTAGTAGGCAAATAACATCTCAGTATTATGAAAACCATCTGGACCTTGTCAACCCCTTGAAAGGGTCTTGGAGACCTCCAGGGATTCATGAACCACACAACAGCTGGTTTAAGGCATCCCTGATGAGGGAATGCTTACTATCAATGCAGATCTGCCACATTTCTATAACCTTGCAGTTTTAGAGACTTGCCCAAGGTCATACAGTCAGAACGTTATCATAGGTAGGGCTCGAATCTAGGTTTGTTGTGGGGTTTTTTTTGGGGGGGTGAGCATGGAAGGCATTCAAGGGTAAGCGACTTGCCCAGGATCACATAGCTAGTAAGTGTCAGAGGCTGCATCTCAACTCAGGTTTTCCTGACTCCAGGGGTGGTATTCTATCCACTGTGCCACCTAGATGCCCCAAATCTAGGTCTTTTTCATTCTAAGGGCACCCACCTCTTTGCCCACTATACTAGGGATGGAGAACCTGCAGCCTCCAGGCCACATGTGGCCTTGATACCCCAGGTTCCCCACCCTTCCACTATACTATGCCATCTTCCTATGTAGTGTCTATGAAACAACTAACCTTATGTAGTGCTTTAAGTTTTGCAAAGTACTTTATATGCATTCTCATTTGATCTTCATACCAACTTTGTGTGGTACATTCTACAGATGAAAGAGCTGAGGTCGAGAAAAATTGATTGATTTGCCCAAAGTCACACAGCCAGTGAGACTGAGGTAGGAATCACAAGGAGGTTTTCCTCAGTCCAGCACCCATCCACTACATACCAAACTCAGGTCACTGAGTCACTTAACTTCTCACTGCCCTAGGCAAATATAGAAGACCCTGCAGGGTAGGTGCTCAGCAGCATTAGTAGCAGGAGTTTCTTTTCCTAGAATTCTCTATACAATAAAATCATTAGCCTTAAAAGATTAAATATGAGTTATGAGTTAAATAAGTTTTGGACGCACTATCCGGTGAATTTTACTACCAGTTTCATCTTTATTTCTATTGGGAGCTTTCAAGTTTCAAACAATGTACAAATAAACTTCTGCAGTATGCCTCATTCTTACACTGGGCACTGCTTATGATATTTTAAAAGTTCCTAAAACAGAGGCCTGAAAGTATATATTCATATCCAAACTCAAAGTTACTTTAGCCCTGGTTTAATTTCTCTTAGCTCTTGTCAGATCTGAGGGTATAAGGACAACAGATGGACTGGAAGAATGAGGCAGCAGGGAGTTTTCTACAGTTTGGCAGAAATCTGGAGACCAAGATCTAGTGGAAAAGGATGGTTAGAGCAAGATACAGTCTGGATTTGTGAAAGATCAAAGACAGAAAAGAGAATGGAAACTCAAGATGAAAGAGCAGGGAGTGACAGAGTGTAAGCAGGGCTGAGACAGAAGGCAAAAAACATCACTTACCTGTTTGTTAAACAGTGTGGGAAGGACCAAAGGCAAAAAAGGGCTGGGTCCACATATTGTGTGGTAACTGGATGAGGCACAGTGAGTCACAGGCTCAGAGAGAATGGGCAGAATCAATAGTCCAAAGTCAGGATAAGGGTCAGAAAACCAGAATAGACCAAAGGACTTGAACTTAAAGCTAAAAGTCACAGTTTTTTGTACTTTCTGAGTGAGGCACACCTACACAGCCTTTATGCATACCTCTGATTTCCAAGTAAGTGGACAATAGCTGTGTTTGGACATCTTGATCCTTTGTCTGCCATCCCATTGCCTTTTTCATACTCCTCTGCCCACCCCTCCTCTCTATCTGTAGTCTTCTCCAATTATAAACTTAAAAGCAGGGATGGTGTGTATCCACGGTGCTTAGCATAGTGCCCAGCACAGTGCCACTACTCAGTAATCACTTAATGAATGCTTTCTCATTCACTGGTTCATCTTCATGCCCCCTGGCAAGACAATGAAACCACTTTAAATTTTCATCCTATTTGCATAGTAAATTCTACAAACATACTCTTAGAGTTGCATATTCCACTCTAACTATGCTTATGATGGTTAAAGTTTTCATGATTAACCTAAATCTCTCCTAAGTTAGGAAGTGAAGGCTTATTTTTTTGGGGGGGGGGGGCTCAATGGTGAAAAACAGTTGATGGCTATTCAGTTAATAGCCCTCTAGGTGTCTGTTGACCATTACCAAGTTCCTTTCTCAAAGTCAGTGCCAGCTGGGGCCTTTTAACTCTGTGGGGCCATGGTGGTCTTGAAAAGCAGGTGGTTTCCAGCAATCCCTGGGTAAATAGGTATTAAAAAAAATACTAACGGGGCAGCTAGGTGGCATGGTGGATAGAGCACCGGCCCTGAAGTCAGGATGGACCTGAGTTCAAATCTGGCCTCTAGACCAAACACTTAACACTTATTAGCTGTGTGACCTTGGGCAAGTCACTTAACCCCGATTGCCTCACAAAAAAACAACAACAAAAATACTATAGCATTTTAGGTTTTTTTCTCAGATGCCCTGTACCCCATAGAGCTTTGCCCCTCCTATGTTGCACCTGGATTTTCCTTTCTCAGGCCACAGATAGTAATTTTAATAAAGGAGCCTGATTTGGCTGTGATAGCTCAACTTTTTTCCACACCGTTGCCTGCCTTTGAGGAAAATTTCCAGGTCAAGCTCAGATCCAGGCTTCAGTCACGTTGTCTGCCCTTTAGAATACAAGTTTTGGTAAGCCTCTCCTTTCATTTCTTCTCTCCTTCTGCAGCCCCAATTCATGCGATGGAATAACTGAAACTTTACGAAGTAAACTACCAGTGAAACACCAGGATGGAAGGTTGGAGTAACCTCATGGAGATTGTAATGGGCAGCCTGGCAAGTGGGGCAAGGGTGAGAGCAATTGGAAAATGCCACTCCTGCCCCACCCAATGGGAGTATAGAAAGATACATACACAGAGGTGAAATACCTAACAAATGCATTTAAATGACCTGATAAAAATAAATTCCGAGGGGGTAATCTTTTTTTAAAATTAACTTTAAATTAAATTTTATTTTACTCTCCTTCCCTCCTCCCCCTTCCTAAACCTATTGAGAAGGCAAGAAAAACAAAATCCATGACAAATTACAAAGCAAAGTTTTGCATTAGCCACTTCCAAAAAGAAAAAGAAAGAAAGAAAATATTCTTCAATTTGTACTCTGAGTCCATCAGTTCTCTAACTGGGGGTGGATAGAATGTTTCATCATGAGTTCTTTGGAGCTGTGGTTGATCATTGGGTTGATCAGAGATAAGAAGTTTTTCAGAACTCATTATCTTTACAATATTGTTGTTATTGGATAAATTGTTCTCCTGAATCTGCTCACTTCACTTTACATCCATTTGTACAAGTCTTTCCAGGTTTTTTTTTAAAAGGATCTCCTTTATCATTTCTTACAGTGTAATAGTAATAGTATTCCATCATATTCATACACCATAATTTGTTTAGCCATTCCCCAATTAATGAGCATCCCCTGTTTCCAGTTCTTTGCTACCATAAAAAGAGCTGCTATAAAATTTGAGTACATATGGATATTCACTTTTTACAATCTCTTTACGGTACAGATCTCACAGCATATCGCTGGGTCAAAAGCTATATACAGTTTAATAGCTTTTTCGTCATAATTCCAAATTGCTTTTTAGAATGAGCTGGTTAGTTTTCCTTTTTTATTATCTTAACCAATTTGATGGGTGTAAAGTGGTACCTCAGAGTTGTTTTACTGGCATTTCTCTAATTATTAGTGATTTAGAGCATTTTAACCCATATGGCTATTAATAGCTTGGATCTAAAAACTTCCTATGCATGTCTTTCACCATTTATTAATTGCGGAGTGGCTCTTACTACTGTAAACTTGACTCAATTCCCTATATATCTTAGAAACGGGACCTAATCTGAGAAACCTGCCCCAAAGATTGTTCTCCCAGTGTCTTGCTTTCCTTCTAATTTTAGCTGCATTGGTTTTGTTTGTGCCAAAACTTTTTAAATTTTATATAATCACAATCATCCATTTTGTCTCCTATGAATCTCTCTTGTTTGGTCATGAACGATTCTCCTATCCATAGATTTGATAGGTAATTTCTTCCTTGTTCCACCAATTTGCCTACAATGTCACCTTTATTTTTAACTCATGTAGAATGAGAGTAATCTTCCAGAAGAAATCAGCTTGACCCCGTGTAAATGGGATCAGTCCTCTTTAGTTTTTCAGCCAACTTTTGGGCTCCTACCCCGACTCCCATTCTTGAGCTGAGAGCCTTTGAATAGAGAAGACTTTGAATGGAGAAGACTTTTCGGAGTCCCTTGGATAGCAAGGAGACCAAATCAGGCAATACTTAAAAGAAATTAATTCAGACTATTTTTTGGAAGGACAAATACTGAGGCTTAAATACTTTGGCCACATAATGAGAAGACAGGACCCACTGAAAAAAAAAAAAAACAAACCCTGATGTTGGGAAAGATTAAAGGCAAAAGGAGAAGGGCATGGCAGAGAAGGAGATGGATAGATAGTGTCATGGAAGCAACAAACATGAGCCTGGAGAGACTTCTGGAGACAGAAGGGCCTAGTGTGCTATGGTCCATGGGGTCACAGAGTGGGACATAACTTTTGAATGATGGAACAATAACCTTCACTCTCACCCCTTGATTTGACTAGAGAACTTGACTATTAAGTACTCTGGATAGAGATAGAGACACTATTGACAACTTCATGGACCTCAACAGACCTCTTCCCTCTGGTTGCTAGTGCCCACTCCCACAAATGGTCTCAGTGGGAGGATCCATTAAAGCAGGGAATGGATGTGGATGTGGATGTGTATGTGTACATATATATATATAATTTTACATATGCATGTATAGTATTATATTTTCTTATCTGCATATCCATTTCTCCTGTTTTATTTTTGTCTTCGTAAACACATCTACCTCTGTGCCTGGCACAAAGTAAGTAGCTTAACAAATATTTATTAAACTGAATTAAACTTGGTTTCACATGGATACGTAGTGAGCAATTTAAATTCTAATAGGAAAAGAAAACACATATAGGAGAGTGTTAGCTTTTTGGCAGGGAAATTAGAATGAATGGTAATGGGAGCAAAAGACATTGACACGTCTTTACTAGGATTGGTAGTATTGACTGGATTACCCTTCTCAGAGCTAGAGTTCAAAAAGGGTATGGAGGGAGAGGGGGGATTGAGATTGAGTTGGAGGCTAGAGTGCATGTGCCATTGTGGTCCTGAGACCAGGCAGAGCTGGGGTCACAGGGTGGGCTATTCAGTTCTAGATGGAGGTGGAGGCCAAGAGGAGCACAGTATGGATATAGTGGGGTACTGGTATAAGCATCTGGTAATGCTATTTGATCTGTGCAATATATCAACCACATTCTGACATTTCATGAAATTCTTTAATTTGAAGTCTATGGATCTTTGAGGGGTCTAGGGATAGATTTTAGGGGTCCATAAACTTCATTTTTATAAATCTTTAACTGAAATTGGATTGTTTCTTTCAAGTATTTAAGCACATTATTCTGAGAAGGGATCCATAGACTTTGTCAGATGACCACAGGGGCCCATGACACAAAAAAGGTTAAGAACTCCTGCTCTAAGACTTATTTGACTAAGGAGTGATAATTTATATGAATGATAGTTTGATCTTTTCTGATTCAGCTAACATGGACATTGTTGGCACAACTCTGGACACAGCAATTATATGTTGAGCTAGAGAAGTGCCAATTAGGCCAGAAAAAACAGAGGCTTTGGGGTCCACACAGGAGTAGGATAGTGCCTCAATATGTATATGCAGTTCCATGTAAGTGGCTGTCCCTGGATGGCAGAACTTATGGTTTGAGAATTTATGTCTAATCTTATAAACAATTGTGTTCAGGCATTCCATGATATTGCTCTTTCTGTTTTCCGACCTCCCTTTCCAGTCTCCTTTGCTAGATCATCAACCATATCTCATCCCATGATTGTGAATGTATCTTAAAGCTCTATCTTGTCCCCTCTTTTTGACACCAGAGGGGTCAAACTTGCAGTTAGAGTGCAGCTGGAACCAGATTAAAATGTAATTGGGAAATGTTTAACAAAATAAGTAAAAATTCAATACAACATAATGTTCATTTGTGCTTTTCTAAGTCAATATGCCACCATAAGAGATTTGTTTCTATTTGAGTATGAAACCACTGTTCTATACTTTCTCTCTTGGCAACCTCATGGGTTCAATCATCTCTGTGCAGAGAACTTGAAAATCTCTACACAGATATAGCTAGTCTTAGTCTTTCTCCTTAACTATCTAATGCACATTTGAAATTGGACAGCCTAAAAACATTTCAAATTCACCACTCCGCAAACCCTCCTCTCTCCTGAACTTCCCTGTATTTATCAAGGCCTTCTAGTTACTCAGATTCAAAAGTAGAGTTAGCACTCTTGACTCTTTACTCTCCTTCACCCCACAAAGACAATCAATCAATTGCCAAGCCCTATTTACCAGTTCTACTATTACCGCATGTCTTGCACCCTCTCCTTTCCTTACAAAGACACCACCCTGGTTCAGGTGTTAGTTGCCTCTAAGCTTGACTACAGCAGTAGTTTACCAACTGGTCTCCTTGACTCATCTCTTCTTGCCAATCATCTTCTACCCAGCTGCAAGTGATTTTCTTTAAGTATAGGTCTGATTATGTCACTCACCTGGCTCAAAAAAATTCCATTGGCTTCCTCTTGCCTATAGTTTAGGATCAAATACAAACTCTATTGTTGGGCATTTAAAGTTCATCAAAACTCAGCTCCCATATACTTTTCCAGATTTATTTTTCATTATTCCAATTCACACACTCCACCACAAGCTGACATTCTTGCTGTCATTCACACAGAGCTCTTATCTTTCTGTATGCCATTAGACAGGTTGTCCCTTATGCCTGGAATATACTCCCTGTCACCTCTCTCTTGGGATCCCTAGTTTCCTTCCAAGTTCACTTCTGCATTTTCTCATCCTCCCCAGATGCAACTTGGACACACCTTAGACTTCACTATTTCAAGGAATTCTACCACCTTCAACATCTAGGGAGGGCCATAATCTTTTCTCTCATAACTAGTCATATATTTTGCTTTCATCATGATTTCAGGTCCCTTGACCCATTCCTATTCTTCAATCCACTTCCTTCATTCTGTCTTCACTTGTGTTGGTATCCAGTCTTGACCATATAGTCTGAGGCTGTAATTTTCATAGCTACTATCTTAGAATCATTTGTTCTCCTGATGTATATTTATCCCTGGGAGATCCCCACCACTTGATTTCTTTGCTTCTGGCACCATTAGAGAAAGTCACAAAAAAGTGACCTGATTTCATGCATTACAAATTCACAATAATTGGTAATAAATTAATAATTATCTGCCTTAAGCTTGGCACTGATGCTACTTGACAATTCTACTCTGACTGTATCAATTTCTTATTTCATTCTCCAAGGTGACTTTTACAAATTTATAGCCCCATCTCCCTACTTGCAATAGATGACCTAGCCTCCAAAATGACTAACAATACTGAGACATGACACGAGCTCCTCAGCTCTCTTCCTTTACCTTCATAATGTCTTAGTCTCATTACTCACTCTCTACTCCTTTTCTCTGGTAATAAAAGATATGTCCTAATGCTTATAAGCTTTCACATATTAATTATTCCTCTCTGCCCCCCCCCTGAATATTTGTATAAGCCCTTCCTTACCTGTGGCTAGGATGAAAGCTAATTTTTATTATAACTACTGTAGTTGGTACCAATGAAGACTTAAACCAAGACACAACATATTAGTCTATCATCACAAAAAAAACTTTGCATTGCTTAAGTAGCAGCAGAGTGTTTGAGCCAGGGAGAACAGCAGGTACAAGAGGAAAAGAAAACTACAACTGCATTTTTTTTGGGGGGGGGAGAAGAGGCAATCTTGGTTAAGTGACTTGCCTAGGGTTACACAGCTATTAAGTGTCTGAGGCTGGATTTGAACTTTGGTCTTCCTGAGTCCGAGGCCAGTGCTCTATCCACTACTCTATCTAGCTGCACCACCTGCATTTGTTTTAATGTCTTATTACATATATGTCCTTGAGTTTTTGAAAGTTATGTTGGCACAAGCTCTGGCAGGTTCTACTAAGCTGGGAAGGGTTCAAGTGTTAGTGGGTGACAGGCTCTGTGACAACTGTCTGAGGATTCGCCTAGCAAAGCTTAGAGAAATTCCTCACAAAAAGGCTGGCCCCTGGCAGATGAATGCATTTGGTAAAAGTAACCCATAAAACAGGCTGATAAAAATTTAGTTCTCAAATCATTGACATCTAAAAAAACAGACATTTATGAAGTTCCCGCTTAAAGTACTGTGAGGAAACAATGAGACAAAGGCACTACTCTTGAAATGCTCACCAGTAAGAAGATTCATCATTTTATCATCTTACAGATTTATATGGCAGTCCTGAAGCAGGCATAAAATGGTGAGAGCTTTTGAAACTTCCAATGTCTAGGTTTACAACCCTGATATATTCATAATGTATTACTTACTAGTTGGGTCTGATTGGTAGATTTCTCAGCTTCGAGGTAAGTGTAATCTTTGTAGCCTGTGAATATTCATGGAGATCACCTGGATAACCACTTACCTTATCATCCAAGAGTTTGGACTGAATTACCTTTTTCTAAGTAAGATGCTGTTTCTTCTCTCCTTTACAGTGTATATACTGTGGGCCTCAGAATTTACAAAGCACTTGATAATCTTTGTATTTTTCAAGTAAGCTTTTGGATAAT
This sequence comes from Vombatus ursinus, assembly GCF_900497805.2. Lineage (NCBI taxonomy): Eukaryota > Metazoa > Chordata > Mammalia > Diprotodontia > Vombatidae > Vombatus > Vombatus ursinus. The sequence goes on along the minus strand of NW_020954610.1, from coordinate 76,444,654 downwards.
GAGGAAAAATACCTGAAATGGGTCTCCCATTTTCCCACTTCTGCTGACCACTCCTCCCACTCCCTTACCTAGTCACCAAATTTAGGGGATGGGCTAAAATGCTACAGAGCATTTTATGCATGTTGACAAAAGGAATTTTAGGAGCTAACATCCCAAAAGAAGAAAAAGATACCGATTTTTAGTCCTCATTCCACAAAAAACAACCACCACCAAAGATATCAGTAATAATTATAGTATGACTGAGTATACACCAAATGGATTTATTGTTTTTATTATTTTTATAAAATGATCTATAGAAATTTTTAATGTATTTTATATTGCAAATGTGACTATAAATTGAAATTCTACCTAAGTGATAAATCTCCAGCAAGTCACTGGAGTAAAATTCCTACAATGGGCTACCTGTAGAACATCTCTAGCTGTCAATAGAATTGGAAGGAAAGGGCAACAGCATAGACAAGAAAACATAGGTAGGTAGGATTTACTCAACAGAGCAAAGGATTTCATGCAAATATAATTCTGAAAAAGAGCTAATGAAATCTCAAGTTCTTTTCAAGATAAAAATATTTAACAAACTGGCACTACTTAATGATATATACAACTGATGATAAAATTGAAACATAAAAGAATTTTCTAAAGAATCACATTGTTTCTCTTGAGATATTTCTTGCCAGAGGACTGTTCTGTAACATAGATAGTATTAGACTATATCATTTAAACTAAAATGTGTTCCCAATTATGTTTATGGCATTCACTCAAACTTTGTATCTCAGTGTCATCATTTTCCAAGTACAAAAATAAACACTGATTGATTTCATAGTGAGGATGGAAGGATTAATAACTTGATTGTAAAACATCTTGAAAATATTAAGTAGGGCACCTTTACAATGATGATGTTGGGATAAAGAACTAATATCTCACTTACTGAATCACTATATTATGTCAGGATTGACTGGATGAAGTTTTAGAGAACATAATCTAGAATATAGTAGATCTGAATCTGTTACAAAAGGAATCTACCATATTATATTAAATACTCAGAGTTGCCACTAAAACATGTCTTTTTCAGGGAATACTTCTTCAATCCTCTTCCATGACAATGTGCAGCACAGAAGGTATTTGATTTAATCAGTCAGGTCTGTAGAGATGGACACATCTGTTTCCATGGAGTCACATACCACACTATCATTGACATACTTCTCCATGGAGACAGAGCAGGGGAGTCAGAAGATACTAAAACGAATGAATTCACTGAGTGGTTAGTGAGCAAAGCTGAATCCAGACAAAATGCTTCATCCGTTGTGACATGCCACAGTCTAGAAAAGTGAAACACAGCATACATTTTGAGATAAAACATAAAGGTTAAATAAAAGTACACTTAAAATACATGCAAGTTTAAGAAGAAATAGGAGTTAATTGCAGAAGAATACAAAACTTGGGAACTATGACAGCAAAAGTATCATTGACAACCAAAGCCAGTAGAAAAATTCCTATTAAAAATAAGGTACCAGAACAAATATGTTAAGAATCAGGTAAGAAGGTAAGAAACCAAGGAGAACAGTTTAAAATTAAATCCACCAATTTATATCATGACTTGACTGGTTTGTGTTTTCTATCTTTAAGGATCTTGTTTAAAAATAATTGGTCAAATAACAGGATATACACTTTTCTTTGCAGAATTACAAGTATAAGGCAGTTTAAGTTCCATGTAAAAGCTAATTATCAAATATACTACTTATATGAATGACTGAACCTGCACTGTAATTGACTTCATCAGTGGAGAAGAAAACAGACCACAGCCCATTCTTTGCTTGAATTGGGGGTGGGGGAGGGGGACAGAAATCATCCCATGGTGGCCAGCCTGATGATGATAAGTCTTTCCAAACTTAGCAAGGCTGTTCCTTTGGCTACAAATGAGTTTCTCTACATACATGAAAGTTTTATAGCTAAAAAAGGCCTGCTTGTGTTTCTGTGATACAGACTTTGAGAATCCAGGCCTACCTCTAAACCACAATGGAACACTGGAATAGGGTGTTAGTGCAAGAGCCTGGATTACTGGCTGTAAATTCAAATCTTGCTACATTCAATTCCAAGAATATACTCATCTCTAAAATAATAAGTTCCTTAATCTATGGATTACCCTTTTCTTATAATATTAAAAGTTTTTTCACCTATTACCTTACACATAAATAAAGAATTTCAGGAAAACAACATCTTTAAGTGTTAGGGCACCAAGAGCTACTCTGATGCCTCATTATGGTATGGAGTTCTTAAAAATTCTTAAAGGCTATGCCAGCAGAATGAAAGCTATTGAAGAGCCTTTTTAGAGAGGTTTAAGCCAGAGACTGTCTGCTTTTTGAGGACCACATTAGGTACGGAGGCATTACATGGATAGGATGGTCACTTGGCAATGGATTCTTTGTCCATGGCAATCTAAGAAACAATCTTAATCTTCTTTTATTTCTGTAATGATAGTGGCAGAATGATGAAAAACAGGGTAGGTGTAGTTAACAATCACACGTTTTTAGGATCATCTTTAAACATTAATTATTAGTACTCTAAATGTGAGAGACTTGTCTAGTGACCAGCAAATTGACATATTGCTGAAGGAACAAAATTATATCACTCTTGATAGTCTTGCAATAAATGAAATGAAGAGAACAGATGAAGTTACAGTTAAATGGAGAGATGAATCATAGGGTTCATCTTGGAAAGGCAAGTAGAAGAGATAATGAAATTAATTTTATTTTACATCTAATGGCAGCAAAAAACATCATTACAACATTTCATGAAGAATTTATACTCAATGCTCATAAGCATATGCAAAAAAAAACCACTATGAAGAAAACTGTAACTTATATACCAACATCCACTGTTAGTGAAGAAGGAGAGAAAATAAAAATGTTAAGGTACTTCAAATGAAATCAACATATCCATTAATACTTGGTAACTTCAATGCAAAGGATATCAAAAATATGTTGGAAAACAAGGTTCAAGAGTGAGGAACAAGAAAGGTCAAAGGCTCATTAGAAGTCTTGCACTTATATATCACAAATATTTGTCTTTAAGAAGAGAGTTGAGAGATAAGGCAAGCACCAAATAAGATCACAGGAAAATGAAACTGATAATATTTTAACAGACAAGAAATGACTGATTATTGATGTGAGTGTTGATTCCAAATCACCTATCTTACAAAATCAACTTGTTTAAAATAAACATCAACATCAATACAAAACTAGAACAAAAATGAGAAGAAAATAGGGTTAACAATTTGAATGCAAAGAATTTAGATAAGCTGTTGACATAAAAAAAGAGAGAAATGGATAACAGAATAAACACTGACATAGACTGTCACCATTTTTTGTTATTGTTTCAGACACGTATTTTCATCAAGGTATGGAATTTCTGGTGACAAAAGTCTTTACAAATTCTCAACTCTTCTGCATTTTAGTCTTAGAGAGTTGCCTGAGGTGCTGAAAGGTTAAGTGATTTGCCCAGGTATATACATTTTTAAAGGAATCTAATAGAGGTAAACCAATTGCTTCCGTGAAAAGATCAATGATCTCCATGCCAAGCAAAGATAGGAATCTAGGGGCACCACTATTTGTAATAGAGACGCATTTGCAAAATCTTATGGAAAGAGATGGCAGAAAATAATTATTAGCAGTATTATTTCATGAAACAGTGGAAAGCATGGAGGAAAAAATAAGTTTATAAAAAGTGTGGCAAGAGATCCAATTAAGTCAGGGCATCCCAGGCATTTTAAGATGTAAATGGAAGGACAATGAAAAATCAACAAATCATAAAGTCTATCAAGATTTCTATAATAGACTCTTCTTCCACCACAACTGGATTTTAATGTCAAAATCTATTCTAAAGAAAACAGAGTTGGGAAGAGCAGAAAAACTAAAGTCCAGGCATCAGCCAGCAGTAAAGTCAGGCCAGCAAACCCTAACACACTGCCTATTTTTGTAAGGCCTGCAGGGCAAAAATGGCCTTTACATTTTTAAATAAAGTTTTATTGTACTTAAGAATGTAAAAGCCATGGGGCAGCAAGTTGGCACAGTGAACAGTTTGGAGTCAGGGGGACTTGAGTTCAAATCCAGCCTCAGACACGTAATCGTTGTAAGCTATGTGACTCTGCACAAGTCACTTAACCCCAACTGTCTCACCAAAACAAAACAGAACAAAAGAATGTAAAAGATATTCTTAGCTCATATGCCATACAAAAACAGGTAGTAGGTCAGATAGGGAAGTGAACCATAGTTTGCTGACCCCTGGACTAGATCAAATATACAGAGAGGAGGTCCCTGCTGGAAACAAAATTTTTAAGTGAGTTGAGGGATCAAGTTTCAAGAGATCTGAAAGAGAGATGGGTAATCAAAGGCTTGGAAAAAAACCATAGATCTTACTATTACCCCACGCAACTGAGAAAATAGCAACAATTACTGATCTATATGACTATCATTTCTAAAAATCTTCATTACAATAATCTACACATGTTTTAAGGCATCCTTGATGAAGGTATGAGAAGGGAATAGCAGGAATTTTAAATGATATTCTATAGCATACTATATCTTTATGTCAGAATTGAAAGACAGATTCAAAGAACATGAGATCTCACTGTGCTTATTGTTGACTATAAAAAAAGACCTTTGATTTGGCAAAGCAAAATACCACTTTACAGGCTCTCACCTAACAAGGTGGTATTCTGTGAATATGTCAAATTTTTACAAAATTCTTTGAAAGATGTAATAATAAAGATAAATTTGTTTTGTGACCTATGACTATTAATGTCAAAGGAAGAAAAAAAACATGGAAAGAATCACTACCATGCCACTATCATAGGGGATGCCTAACACAGAGTGCAAATGAAAGAGGATTCCCTGTGGATGAATCTTCTAGATGCTCCTATTTGTAGATGACACTGCTGACTCCATCAAACCCCAGAATAATTCAGAATCTCCTAAATAAGATCTATAAATCACTCAACGATTTGGCTTAGTTATCCAATACATGAAAAACCAAGTGGATAAAGAATGCCTACTGTCCAAGCTATGACATATAGTTGTATGGACTGGAGCATAAGTACATATAGCGTGGATGGACACCATGAATAGACAATAAATTGGGACAAGGACCGAAGAAGACGGTGAGCTAGACTATCTTTGAGAAACTGAGTAGTATTTTTATTGACCCCAACCTTCTCTCTGAAATCTATCTTCTTAATATCAATATTTCTTCTGGTGATTATTCTTCCTGTATAATTTCAAGTCACAGCACATTACAATTTACAAAGAATTAAAGTTTCAGGTCACTCTAAAGGGCAATAAAGTAGAGTACTGTTGACTTGATAAGGGTTTAACAGAGAACCAACCAATAATTGTTCAAAAGAAGCATCTTAAGGTATTATCATTGGACAGATGTATTCTCCCTGTATCATGATTTCTTAGTTTTTATGCAATGTCGAGTTATCTAGATGAAGGCCCTCTAGATCTAGAAGGAAGCCCTGTGGAAGATTTAAGGGAGGATATGGACAAGGGTTGTGCATGACAGGGTATAAATCGGATTTGATTTGATAACATATGGGTTAAATCCCACACTGATGAGATCATAGATCCACTGTATCAATGTAAGTGTTAGAGAGAACTTTTCTCCCTTGACTAAATCCAATTCCTTCAAATCAAGGACATAAATTAAAAAAAAATTGCGTTCCTTCTTTCATTAATGAAACTAAACGTGAAAGCATTTTTAATACTGCCCATTCAATAGCCAGGACTGTTGTAATGTTTACTTTCATATGCCTCCACACGATTTTGTGAAAGGTGATATTGACTTTACAGTCTCTATTGATATTGCTATAAAAAGGGTTATCATCAGTATGTCATCTCTGAATAGATGCTATAGTGTAGGAATAAAAATCAACTCTGGTTAGTATTAAAGTGGAGGTCTAGTGCAAAGATCTATTCACAAAAATTATGTTAGAAAATGTGTAATTCATAAAATAAGGGTTGCAGAAAGATAATCATATTAATATAAGTAAAGCTCAAAAAGTTTAGCAGATGAATGCTTTTTAGATTTGTGAATTCTTCACAAGCAGCCTGGCATTTAAGACTCCTACCTATCTTTTCAGCTTTATTTCACACATGTCCTCCCATTCTCTATTCTCTGTCCCAGAGTTTTTTTGTTTTTTTTGTTTTGTTCCCTACTCTTGACTTGTCTTCACCTTCTTAGCTTTTTTTTTTAATTTAGTATTTTATTTTTCCCCAATTACATGTAAATCTTCTTAACTTTTACATATGAAATTTCTTATTCCTGGAACAGACTCTATATCTACAGAAATCCTCCTCCTCCAAGGCTGAGTTCAGCTATCGCCTCATCCGTGAAATCTTCTATAATCTCTCCAGTCAGAAGGAATAATGTCTTTCACCTTTATGATAAGGAATCTGGGCTTATCTAAGGATCTCTTCTAGCTCGCAATCTAAATCTGTGATCTCTATTGGCTTGGAACAATTCCTTATATAGAGTAGGTACCTAATTATTTATCAAATCATTAGATTTTAATTTAGTTATTTCAGTTTTCACATTTATACCTCAGAAACTAGAGGTGTTGTACTTGCTAATACCTTATGAAACAATTTTCATTTGTTTAAATCTTTTTCTTAAAGAAAAGTATTCTTGTATATGTATAGCTACATCAGATTGTGTGCCGTCTTGGGGAGAGAAGGGGAGAAAAATTTAAAACTCAAAAGCTTATGGAAGTGATTGTTGATAAATCAAAATAAATTAATTTAATAAAAAAGAAAAGCATTCCTTTTAAAAAACACAACTGATGTTAATGTGAAAAAACATAAGTAATTGAGGATGATTAATGATGTTGCTTGAACTATTTCTATTTCCTCAAAATTCCCAAAGAGGGTCATAATGAAAATTACAGAAAAAAGTAAGAATTTGACATGGTTTTTCTTCCATTTTCAGAAGTATTAATGTTAACTTGATTTTCTATACTTATACAGTTTATTAACAATATTAGGAACATAAACTATAAAATTACATGACACCAATGATTTATAATTATTTTAGTTTATACCATCATCATTTAAAAAATTAATATATCACATATGTGCTCTTTAAAGTACACAAATCAGCACAGTATGTTACATATTTATTTTCTTTAAGGTTTCTAGGTTTAGGACAATTTTCCACTGATGTTTAAGGTAACAAATCAAGGTTCAACAGATAGACTTGTTGGTAAAAAGTATTTTATAATTGGGTACGGTAATCATTTTATGTGGTCATTAATTTTAGGTCTCACTTAAACATATACTAATTATGCTAATAACAAACAATATAACCTAACTTTTGCCACCTTTCTTCTTTGACTCTTAGAGTTCTGAATTTCTTTTTATTTTGGATTACTGCATAGTACAACAATAATTACTAGGCAACAAAAGGGATTAAGAATTATGAACAGGTATATGTTTTAAAAATCACATTCACTACTTATCTCATGAAAACATTATGAAAATAAACAGTCTGGGTCCCTTGAAGATACTGTTGAAGGCTAACTGATCATTATAACATTTGGATGTTTAACCTTTATTATGGTGGTATATTTATGTAGCTCTTTCAGATTTACCAAATACTTTCCTCACAATAACCTTTTGAGGTTGCAAATATTACCTCTATTTTAAGGATGAGGAAATGGATTCTCAAAGAGAGCATGCACAAAGTCACAGTGGAGCTAAAAAGTGTGACGTTCATAATTCAACCCCAGGTCCAACTCTCTTTCTACTACAATCTTGCTTTCTATTACCAGGGATTAAAGTTAAAAGTAACCAGGGGATAATTATCAGGATCACTACAATGACCTTGTGAAAGCAGTAATTATACTTTTTATTTTTTCTTCTTTATTTTCATTTACTTTGAGTGCTCTCTTATTTTCAAAGATGAGATACTTTAAAACTTAAGGTGTGTGACCAAGTTCAGTCAGGCATGTATGTTCCCCTGTGACTGACTCATTTTCATGTAGTACCTGCTACAAAAAAAGACCTTTCTATTCTGCTCAGCTGGTACTGCCAGCCGTACTTCCTCCACAAATTACTTTGCATTTTTACTAACCTATGTGTTTGGTGTGGCTAACACCAACACAGGATCCTAAATCACAGCTCCAGAATTGGGGTCAGCTGGGTTAGCACTTCCTCTCTGCTCCCACCCGCACTGATACCTGAGAAAACAGGCCCGGGAAGGCTAGGAGATTGTCCACGGTCCCAAAGTATCAGGTGGAAAGGTCAGAGTTAAAACTCAGGTTAAGTTCAGCACTCTGTCCACCTCCCCACACTGCCCAATAGAATGTAAATTCCTGGAGAATAGGGCCTGTTTTGTGTGTCTCTGTATCCCTAGTGACTAACATAGTGACTTAGACACAGTAGGTGACTAATATTTATTGAATATTGAATTTTTAGCCACATTTCATCTAATCTATAATTTCGATTATTCGGCCTTAATCCTTTATTTTCTATGTCACCTCTAGTTTTCTTATTAAATTAGACTTTGGAAAGTGGTTCATAATGGCAAGCATTTACATAGCTCTGTAAGATATGTAAAGTTCTTTATAAATGTTATCTCATTTTACCCTCACAGGTAGCTCCTAGGAGATAGGAGCTATAATTATCCCTATTTTAAAGATGAGAAAACTGAGACAGAGCTTAAATGAGTTAGCCAGGGTCACACAGCTAGTAAGTGTCTGAGGCTGGAACTGAACCCATAACTCTCATCCACCATGATTTTACTAACATTTCTCTTGCTTCATAAATACTCTATTTTTAAAAGCCCTTCCTGTTTATTTCAACTCCTGGGTGGGCATTGATTCATTCTATTTTCATGTAGCTCTAATTTTTAACGGCAATCTTACACAAATGATTATTTTAAAATAACCCATTTTAGGTAACCTTCCTACTTTTTCATTTTGAAAAGTTTTAGACTTTGAACAAAATATAATTTGCTAAAAGGACAATTCCTACTAAAATGAGTAACTCTTTGCAAATTCAAATTGAGATAAAAAAACCCCACATTCTAAAACAAGGAAGTAAAAGTTTCCCCAAACTATATTTTAAGTTTTCTGACTTCAAAAAGCATGCTTACCTGCCATCAGCTTTTGGAGAGCACCCTTATCTCCATTAACAGCAGCAGCATGAACTTGGGATGCTAATGAGGAACCACTTAGGACCCAGCTCTCTGAAGTGTTCATAGTTTTCTGAGCCTATGCAACCTGAATCAATTGAGAAAATGTAATTAATGTAATACAAAAGAGTTTCTCACACCACTTCCTCTTTCATTCTTATCATCTCTATGAAATAGATAGATAACATATGTCATCATAAGTCATTCTTTTAGCTTTATTCAAAAAATTTATCCTTTCCATTTATAAAAATGCTCACACTAAAAAAATTTTTCCCTAGTTATGAAATACTACCCTGTTGGTATGGAGATTACATTGAACTCTCAAGTGCACCATAAGCTCAGGCATAAGGTTTCAAACACAGTTTCAGTGAAAGATCGAGTCTGATGTCCCATAACCAATTTAGCTAAGTATGCAGACATTCTTTACCAATAAGTTAGTTGTTAAATAATGAATTCTTTGACTATGGCAACCCATGATCATAACAAAGAAAATATAAATAAAAAGGGTCTTGAATCTTGTGGGGGGAGAGTGGTGGTTGGGCAGAGGCAGTGGGAGAAGGTCCTACTGGAGTAATGGAAAAGGGGGTAGGCCAGACTAGGAATCAGATTTTAGACCCCTAGAAATATTGGACTACACAAAAAGAAACTGTAGTTAGAGCTTTATCTTAAGAACTGAATTGCAACAAACAAGACCAGAAGACAAAAGGAAGCTGTAGTTAAAGTAGAGCTTACTGGTTTTCATAGGCAAGGCAAACAAAGGAATTGGAAGAGTTGGTTTAATTATATGCCTAAAGGCATTAAGAAACATAGTTTCATGGGCTACTTGGTATTCTTATCTTGCAGTGCTCTTAATAAGCATAAACAAAAAGATGACCTATGAGGATAACTGTAGCTAATGCACCAACATCTGTTAGAGCCGGTGTTCTAAACCTTTTCTTGTTATGGACCACTTTGGAGAGTCTGGTCAAGCCTCTGGACCCCTTCTCAGAATACTGTTAGTAAATATATATAATAAATCACATCTATATGATCACAAAGGAAATATTACATTAAAACATAGTTGTCAAAATATTAACAAAAACCAAACAAGTTCATGGACCTCAGGTTAAGAACTCCTTTATTAGTAGATAAGCAGAAAAATTCTATTAAGAACCTGACAAGATCTTCCAACAAAGTCACCATATACCTTTTTATACTCAATGGGAGTATATCAATGGGAGGGTGGGCATGGAAAAGGTATGTTAGCAAATATAGCTCAGTTTTCAGAAAAAGCAGAGGCCAAAGACCTGTAGAATACCCAGAAGACTATGACTGCACTTTATTCCAGGAGAAATCAAAGGCATTAAATATGATGAACACTGGGAAAAATAATTACACACAAAATGAAATTAAATCTTAACAGATAGGAAACATCTGGTTTCTACTCTGGGAGTTATACTAGAATCAGTTGGACTGGACTTAAATACAATTGAACTGCTAGTTAGTTTGATCAAAGGTAAAAAAAAATCACAATTAAATTACAAAAAAAAATGACAAAGGTAAGGAAAGAAGGAAGATACTGCCAACAATTTCAATAAATTCAACCTGGTTATTCAGAGAAGCTGTAAAATGGGAAGTGAAAAAAGGCAAAGATATTGGTCTTATCACCACCCAAGTTTAATTGATATAATGAAATCACCATAATAAGATCAAAAGAGTTCAGAAACTGCCTTAATCAGTAAATACTTTATCTCCTGGCCAAATGGGGAGACATGATAGCCAAGGAAGGGTAACATCAGTTTGAAATATAAACTCATTTATAAAACCTACAGAGGAGAACAGCAGAAGATTACCAGTATCACTTTATAAAATCATGAAAAGCAGTAGAAATGACATCAAGTCTGTAGAAAGCTTGAGGTGCCTCCAAATAGAGCCAAATCACACCAAGGGAATTCACTGGTGAAAATGGCAAGAAAACAACAAATAGGAGAAAATGGAATAAATTTATCAGTATTTTTACAACAATCTATTTTCATATTAGTAACAGAAAAACTACCAAATTTTAACATTTCAATTTCCAATGTGTTATACAAAGAAGTTAATAAGGCACTTATGTTGATGGATTTATTTATTTATTTTAAAATTTTTTATTAATTTATTTTGATGTATCAATAATCACTTCCAAATGCTTTTGAGTTTAAAATTTTTCTCCCCCTTCCTCCCTACCACCCTCCCCAAGATGGCGCACAATCTGATATAGGCTATACATTTACATTCCTATTAAACATATTTTCATATTAGTGATATTGTAAGTAAAAATTAAAACCAATAGGAGGAACCATCAGAAAGAGGAAACAAAACTCAACAGAAGAGAAAAAATATAGCAATTCAACTTCCCTAGTTCTTTCTTTGGATGCGGATAGCATTTTCCATCATGAGGCCTCTGTAGATGCCTTAGATCCCTGTATTGCTGGGAAAGGTTAAGTTTATCAATATTAGTCATCACACAAAATGGCTATTATCGTGTACAACATTCTCTTGGCTCTGCTCACTTCACTCAGCACCAGACCATACAAGTCTTTCTGGGTTTTTTGAAGTCAGCCTGTTCATTATTTCTTATAGCACAATAGTATCCATTACATTTATAAACCACAACTTGCTCAACCATTCCCCAGTTGATGAGCATCCTCTCAATTTCCAATTCTCTGCCACCACAAAAAGAGTGGCTATGAATAATTTTGTACATGTGAGTCCTTTCCCCATTTGTATGATCTCTTTGGGATACAGCCCTAGAAGTGCTATTGCTGGGTCAAAGGGTATGCACATTTTTATAGCTCTTTGGGCATAGCTCCAAATTGCTCTCCAAAATGGTTGGATCATTTCACAACTCCACCAACAATGCATTAGTGTTCCAATTTTCTCGCATCTTCTCCAACATCTATCATTTTCCTGTTTTGTCATGTTGGCCAATCTGATAGGTATGTTGTGGCACCTCAGAGTTGTTTTGATTTGCATTTCTCTAATCAATAGTGATTTAGAGCATTTTTTCATATGACTATAGATGGCTTTAATTTCTTCATCTGAGAACTGTCTGTTCATATCCTTTGACCATTTATCAATTGGGGAATGGCTTATATTCTTATAAATTTGACTTAATTCTCTATATATTTTAGAAATGAGAACCTTATCAGAGACACTGGTTGTAAAAATTCTTTCCCAATTTTCTACCTTCCTTCTAATCTTAGTTGCACTGGCTTTGTTTGTGCAAAACCTTTTCAATTTAATGTAATCAAAATTATCCATTTTGCTTTTCGTAATGTTCTCTATCTCCTGTTTGGTCATGAATTCTTCTGTTCTCCATAGATCTGATAGGTAAACTATTCCTTGCTCTCCCAGTTTGCTTATAGTATCAGCCTTTATATCTAAATCATGAATCCATTTTGACTTTATTTTGGTATATGGTGTGAGATTTTGGTCTATGCGTAGTTTCTGCCATACTCTTTTCCAGTTTTTTCAGCAGTTTTTTTCAAAGAGTGGGTTCTTATCCCAGAAGCTGGGGTCTTTGGGTTTATCAAATAATAGATTACTATAGTCATTGACTACTGTGTCGTGGATATTTAACCTATTCCACTGATCCACCACTCTATTCCTCAGCCAGTACCAAGCAGTTTTGATGATTGCTGCTTTATAATACAATTTAAGATCTGGAATTGCTAGGCCACCTTCCCCTACATTTCTTTTCATTAGTTCCCTTGACATTCTGGACCTTTTGTTCTTCCAAATGAATCTTGTTATTATTTTTTCTAACTTTATAAAATAATTTTTGAGTAGTTTGATTGGTATGGCACTGAATAAGTAAATTAGCTTAGGTAGAATTGTCATTTTTATTATATTAGCTTGGCCTACCCATGAGCAACTGATGTTTTTCCAATTATTTAGATCTGACTTTATTTGTGTAAAAAGTGTTTTGTAATTGTGTTCATAAAGTTCCCGGGTTTGTTTTGGGAGGTAGACTCCTAAATATTTTATAATGTCTACAGTAAGTTTAAATGGAATTTCTCTTTCTATCTCTTGCTGTTGGGCTTTGTTGGTAATATATAGAAATGCTGATGATTTACGTGGCTTTATTTTATAGCCTGCAACTTTGCTAAAGTTGTTTATTATTTCAAGTAGTTTTTAACTTGATTCTCTAGGATTCTCTAAATACATCATCATGTCATCTGCAAAGAGTGATAGCTTTGTTTATTCTTTGACTATTCAAAGACCTTCAATTTTTTTTTCTTCTCTTATTGCTAAAGCTAACGTTTCCAGTACAATATTGAATAACAGTGGTGATAACGGACATCCTTGTTTCACCCCCGATCTTACTGGAAATGCTTCTAGCTTGTCCCCATTACATATTATGCTTGCCGAAGGTTTTAGATAGATGCTATTTATTATTTTAAGGAAGACTCCATTTATAGTTATGCTTTCTAGTGTTTTTAATAGGAATGTGTGTTGTATTTTGTCAAAAGCTTTTTCTGCATCTATTGAGATGATCATGTGGTTTCTGTTAGTTTTGGTGTTGATATGCTCAATTATGCTGATAGTTTTCCTAATGTTGAATCAGCCCTGCATTCCTGGGATAAATCCTACCTGGTCATAGTGTATTATTCTTGTGATAAGTTGCTGTAATCTATTTGCTAATATTTTGTTAAAAATTTTTGCATCTATATTCATTAGGGAAATTGGTCTATAATTTTCTTTCTCTGTTTTGACTCTTCCTGGTTTAGGTATCAGCAGCATATTTGTATCATAAAAAGAAGTTGGTAAGTCTCTTCACCTATTTTCCCAAATAGTCTATATAGTATTGGAATTAATTGTTCTTTAAATGTTTGATAGAATTCACATGTAAATCTATCTGGCCCTGAAGATTTTTTCCTAGGGAGTTCATCAATGGCTTGTTCAATTTCTTTGTCTAAAATGGGGTTATTTAAGTATTTTACTTCCTCTTCTGTTAATCTTAAGTAGATGAATTTAGGAAAAGCACGCTTGACCAGAGAAGGTTTGCACCAAAAAAATTCCTGCTGGAGGTAACACTGTTTTGAAAGCCTTGTGTTACTATTATTATGCATATTTATATATTATGATATATAATATAGATTATATATTTATTTTTACAAAATATCTCTGGAAGTAAATACTGTTCCTCCCCTGGGAAGGAAAGGAAAATCACAAATAATACTATTAACTTAAAAAAGGTGATTGAGAGATCATCAATAATTACTGACTTATATCACCTTTACAAATCTTTGTGAGAATGATCAATACCCATATATGGAGCAAGTTTTTTGAAAATAATAAGAGAATAAACAGGCTTTCACAAATGATTCTCTATAGCAGACTACAGTTTTATAGTCATAATTAACTGAAAGGCACAAAGAATGCAAGATCTCCTTATAATTGTTTGCTGATTAGAAAAAAAAGTATTTGACTCAATAGAGCAAAACACAACCTTAATGGCTCTTACAATAAAGAGTTTTTCATCTATGCCTTAAGATCATACAGGATTCCTTCATAAATGCAATCACGTATATAATCTTACTCCAGGATCCTCTGATTATCAATTTCAAAGGTGTCATGGTGGTCCAGCTGGAAGAGGAATCTCCTATAGTTAGACCCTCAAGATGTCCCCCTTTGGGAACATTGTCCTGATTTCAAACCCCAGAACATTATCAGGGCTCCTCAATGAAATCTATGAAGCAGTAGCAGCTGCTGTAAAGTACAAAGCTATGGATTTGGAGAAAGGGGACCTACATTTGAATCCTTCTTCTGGTATTTACTCCCTGTGTAACTTTGGGTAAGTGACTTCTCAGACCTCAGTTCTCTCATTGGTAAAAATAATAGGACTGGATTGGATCCCTTCCAGCTCTAAATCCTAAAAATATTCAAAAGAAATTGGCATAACAACTTATACAGGAATAAATATGATGAAAATTACTTAATGAACAGGATGAAAATTATTTAATATTCAGAAAACAACAGGCAGCTGAATGTTACCTAGGTACATGAATTTTGGGTAAGGCACTGTAGATGGACAATGAATAAGGCCCAGAATTGAAAGGAGAAGAGAGAGGTAGATTGAAATTGAGAAATTAAGCAGCGATTTTTAATTATCCCAAGTTGATCTTCAGCACCAAGATCTACCTTTAAAAAAAAAAGAAACAACTATTTTTATTCCATTAGCTATTTTCCAATTACCTGTAAAATTTTTTTAACAATTATTTTTTAAAATTTTGTGTTCCAAATTCTTTCCCTTCCTTCTGCTCTTCCCTTCTCCTTGAAAAGGCAAGGAATTTGATTTTGATTATACATGTGACACGAAGTAAAACATATTTCCATATTACAAGGGCCATCTTTTTTTTAACACAAATGTTTCCCCAACAATACTATATTGTTGCAAATGTTAGATTCTATAAAGAATTTAAACTGCAGGTGACTCAAAAGACAATGGAGAGACACAGTAACCCAAGGAGGCTGCAGCATATTTCCAAGGAAGACTTATAGGCAAGATGCAGTAAAGCTGATTAGCATGATTAGAAGAAAAGGTAGACTGCTTTAGGTGTCTAGGTGGCACACTGGATAGAGTGTTGGACTTGAGAGTCAGGAATATCTGAGTTTAAATCTAGTCTCTGACATTCAGTCACTCTGTGAACCCAGGCAAGTCACTAAACCTCTCTTAGCCTGTTAAAAATAGCACCTACCTCCCAGAGTTATTGTGGAAAAAAAACAAATGAGATAACAAATGTACAGTATTTTGCAAATCTTAGAGCACTGTTTAATTGTTTGTTATTATGAGACTGGTCACTTAGTGTAACAGCTCAAGTACTCCACTGGTACCCATGAAATATAAGATTCCCAACATATTTCTAATGTGTTAGAAACAGTCTTTGGAGAGCCCATGGAAGAAAACAGACTAGACTTTTACAGGTTTAAAAAGCATGAATGGTTTGCAAACTGCTCCACTGCACAGAATGCTCCTATCAATGAAATCACAGATTCATTTAGTAAAACTTTTTTTCCTCTCATCTCCTGACACTACATAGGAAAATGCAGACTGATACATTCAGCATGTTCCATGTTTCACATAGCCTAGTACAATGCTGCCAACAGAGGGCCCAAGGCAAAGTTGTTGCTCACCTTCCCTGCCCATCCCCAAATCTTTCCGGAAAGGTTAAAAACAGCATGGTGTAGGAAAAATCACTGGCCTGGGACTGGTTGGTCTCCTAATAGGGATATTGTAGAGGTACACCATGGAAGTAAGAGGATAGAAAAAATATGACCCCTAAACAGTTATGTGACTTTATACAATTCCCAGAATGTACCAGAAAAGCACTTGGGGTGTCCCATTAATGCCCCTCTTTCCCAATTTTCAATCCCTTTGGGTCTCAGTTTCCACATCTGTAAATTAGAGGACAGAGTAGATAATCTCTAAGATCCCTTCAGCTCCAACCCTTTTATTATCCTATGACCAATTTTATGACTGCCTATGTAAATTCACAAGTGGATTTTCTCTGAAATGAAATCTTAGACTTAATCTGATGAGTGTGCTTTGTCCCAAATGCATTTCTATCTGAAATAAATTAGGATTAAGCCCTGGACAAAATAACTGGAAATTAAATCCCTGTCCTATGCTTTCATATGGCCAGCCCAGACAGACTAGGTATACTTGGAAAGAATCCTTCATATTTGAAACACGGGAGGAGAGTTGGAAGCATCAGTAGTTGCTAATTTAGTGAATGCAAGTAGTTAAACACAATGCAATGTTATTCATATTCAGCTATTCAAATAGTTGAAAGGCTTTGGATACAATTGGGCTCCCTAGGCTAAACTGTAAGGTTCCTAAGAGACTTTCACTTCTGTCTTTGCATCCCCACCACTTAACACTTAAATGTTTCTCAACTGGCTTACAGTAAAAGCCTCCAGAGAGAGGGCAAATCAGAGAATTCCAATTTAGTGTCCAATCTATCCTTGGCCGACGAATTACAGCATAAATTTCTGTTCCTGACATTCAAGGTCCTTCACAATCTGGATCCAATTATGTCTTACTTCAAATACTCCCCTTTTAATTCTCTATATTCTAGCCTTACTAGACTACTGTCCATTCTTCTCCTATCTGTATGCCTAGAATGGATTTCCTTCTACTACTCTCCCAGGCTAGCCAATTTCTGCTGAAGTACTTTTCTTTAAGGCCGAATTAAGGTACTGCTTTCTTCACAAAATCTTACCTGATATCTCTCAACATAAAGTGTTTTCTTATCATACTTTGCTTGGATAGGCCCTTTTGCCCTTATCACAATCTCTTTTAGCAGTTATTTGTGTTCTGTTTCCCAAATCCTCACTCCCATTTGATTGTAAACTCCTTAAGAACAAAGTACATGTCATATCTGTCTTTGTATTCCTAGCACTAAGCAAGGTGCTTTGCACATAGTAGGTACTAGTCATAGCTTTGTTGGGAACTGAATTTTCTTTCTGTTGCTATAACATCAGTATTTGGAGCTAGAAAATCCAAACTGGTGGACCAATTTTCAAGGAGTAGCTAATACCCTTGGGCTACTGTTTGGAAAGATATTATTCTTCAGATACAAAAAAAATTTATTAGCCTGACTTAGGTCAGATTGACTGGTTCCAAATAAGTGTCCAGCACCAAAAGTCAAAAACTGCAGTTTCCACTGAAAGCATGCCAATACAACCTCAGAGACTCTCAAGATCTGGCAGAGTTGCAAGACAAATCTCTTCAACCTAGATCATGTTACTCCTTGTCAATGACAAGGATTACTGGATCAGTCTCTAGAGGATAGCTTCCTAATGATGGTAAAGGCATTCACGCTCACATTGTATTGACCCTGAAAGCTAGGGCTGACATTCTGGCAGGAAAGATCCCGGAGGGTTATGTTTCTGAAAGCATTTTTACAGAACCTGAAAACTTTCTTTAGGCTTCAAGCACATCAGTTGTACCCATACTGGAAAGACCTGTGTCACTAAAGATGACTACTGAGATAAACGCGAGTCAGATACTAAAAAGCACGTGTTCTTATGTGCTAGTAAGAATGACCTAGCTACCTTAGGCTAGGGTAGTGCTACTTTTTTGGTGGGGGGAGGGGGTTCGGGGGAGCCAGATTCAGATTCCCTGCCTGGGCTAGCTGGGATTGATGTTAGTTTCCAGTTCTTCCCTTCTCCTTCCCACATACAGGTTTGACCATGTCTGGGTACTGTTCCCAACGAGCAGATGGATGGAGTCCTACCAAAGTCCTTTTATAACACAAATATAGTTTTGAGACTTTAACCAGCGAAAGCAAACACAGAGAAAAAAAATTATAGATCAATTTCCCTAATGAATATTATTGGAAACATTGTAAATAAAACACTAACAAGTAGACTACCGCAAGATGTCACAATGTTTTCTTCCAGTTCCTCCCTCCTGCTTTCTACATCCAGGTTTAACCATACTGACGGATGTGCCCTCCAAACAATCAATATTTATGAGGCACCTACTAGATACCGGGCTAAGTGCTAGGGATACAAAAAGAGGCAAAAGACAGTTCCTGCCCTCAAGGAGCTTGCAATTCCTACAGGAATATGGAAGTCTAGGCACCTTCCCCACCTCTCCAGGCAAGAGAGGAATGGATCTGTGCTGACAGCCCCTTGTTGGGGAGGGGAGTGTTTTTCTTAATTTGTCACCGTGAGACCCCTAAGGAATGGGGTTCCCTCGACAGTCGGTGATAAAGGGATAGCCCCAAGTCCCCCTCAAGGTGATTCCCCGTCTCCCGCGACCCCCGACTCACCCTCACCTCCTCCAGCACCGACATCCCACAGGCAGTTCCACCGAAGTAGGTAAAAGTCCCCCAACCCTCCAGGCCCCCGAGGAATACTTCCGCCTCGAAGCCGCTGCCGGTCTCCGCCGAGTTTGGGAAAGAGGGGCGTTAACGGGACACCCAAGTGCTTTTCCGGTGCATTCTGGGAACTGTAGTTGTGGCTCAGGCGGACAGGCGCTCTCTTATAAGGGTCTCCTTTCCTATTCCAAACTGCTACGCCGGAAAGTGGAGGTAGGGAGTAGGGACGGGGGAGGGCCCGCAGGGAGTGAAATTAGGCTGGCGCCTTCAAGTGCCGCGGTGCCTATCGGGAAAGCGAGTTCTCGGCTTCCTTACCGACCCGTAAGGGCTTCGGGACTACAGTTCCCGGCGTGCTCCGGCGTGGTCAGGACCTGGAAGTGAGGGCGTGCGGGCCCTCTTTGGAAGTTGTCCCGGGTGTTAGTTGCTGGAGCCCCGGGTCGAGAGGACGAGGCGCTGCAGTCGCCTGAGGAGCAGCCGCCGCCGCCCCGCCACCTCCTCCTTCTCCTCTTCCTCCCCCCGGAGCTTGGCCGCCGCCTCCGCCTCTCCCTGCCCGAGACCCCTTCGCTACAATGAAAGCTGCCATCTTCTTGCCCTCCCCCGACCTCCGATGCTCTCTGCTGCTTTTGGTGAGTGGCTGACACCTCACTCCTCCGGCTGCGAGGAGCCGCGACTCCGCCGGAGGCGCAGCTGCCCGAGCCTCCAGAGAGGAGCTGGCCTGGACCCACCCCCGCCGGCGCTCCGCGCCGCCCCCCCCCCCGGCCAGGGTCTCGCTCCCCCCCGCGGCCTGCTCCCGCCGGCCGGGCCGGGAAGGGTGGGGTGGGCCGGGGCCGGGGGCCGGCGGGGGGGCAGGGGCTGAGCCCTCTGTGGCGTGGTGGTGGGGGGAGGCCTGACCACTGGACCCTGGGATGGGAGGAAATCCCCAGGCGGCCCCGGCGCCGGTGGCTCAGGGCGGTGGGCTTGAGACATTTGCGGAGAAGGGAAGGCTGAGGGTCTAGAGCTTGAGTGAAACGCTGCAAGCCGCCCCTTCCCCTCATCAGCACCGGGGGGTGGGGTGGGCAGAGACGGAGGCCCCCTCGGCGCGGCCGTGGAGGCGGGGGAGCCGGGCTCGGGGGCGTGGCCTTGCTCCCTGCGGGGTGGGGGTGGGGGTGCTTGGGGAAGGTCTGTCCGGAAAGGCCGTGGTCGGGGGTGAAGCTGACAGGTGCGGCGGCTGGTTCCTCTCCCTCTCTACCCCTGAAACCATGCCCCTTTGGTGGATCCCTCTGTTGTGGCTACATGTGATTGGTTGGAAACACGGAACTTGTCTGGCTGACACTCTGCCCAGGGGGTGGGGGGACGCGGTGGCGGTGCTATTCCTAGACAGCTTGAACCTCCAAACCCACCTGAACCTTTTCTTTCTTCGCTGTGCACTGTTCGGGGTCGGGAGAATGTACCAGGTCTTCTTCATGTACCCACCCACACTGCCTTTAGATCTGCTGGGACACCCAGAGTTTTTAACTTTTCTCATCTCATTGTATTGAGGACCTTCCCCCATTAATCCATGTCCTCCAAACACACCTTGAGTATAGTGACACCCTAGATGACCCCCTCCTAGACAGGTTAAACTTTGGAAAAGCACCAAGGCTTGCTTGGCCTTTTGTGACACTGGACAGGTACACTTTGAATATTTACCAGAATACTGGGTTAGAAAGTATTCCAACCTCAGTGGAATTGTAGAATGTTAGAGCTGGAAGGGACCCTAGAGAACATTTGCCCATCTTTCTCATTTTTGCAGATGAGCAAATGAGGCTGCGGTTAAAGAATTTACCCAGGCTTACAGTGAGTGTCACTGCTAAGACTAGAATACCATTTCAGTGATAATTTTGGAAGAGAAAGTTTCCCTATCTGGAGTTCCCAACAACAGTGAAATTACAAGTTTCCTATCTGAGACATGAGAGGCCAGTCCCCTCATTTTACAGATTAGGAAACAGATGCCTCAGGAGGTTGAGTTACTTGCTCAAGGTCACAGATATTAAAGGTCTGAGGCAGAATTTGAACCCAGGTCTCCTGACTCCAAAACCAGTGCTTTTTTTCACTGTATCAGGCTACTTGATATAAACTGAAATGTAGTTTGCATAGATAGACTCTCATTCTAAATTGATATTATTACTTGGTGACATGCTAATTTTAGCCACTGTTTATTCTAAATTTATTTTTGAGAAGCCACAATAGATCCATAATGAGATGTGATACGTGACAAGTAGAAGATATGTTCTTTAACTTTACAAAGGCTGTGGTTGAGAGGCTGCTTCTTTCCAAGGTATTCTGGTCTAGAGGTGATGTGACAACAACCCCTTTTATGTAAAAAAGATACTTCTGTGTCCTTTTACAGGACCTGTGGTCCTGTCTTTACAAGTATTCTTTCCACTGGCACAGATCACAACTCATCTGTTTGTGGCTTTGTATATAAAAAGTATGAAGGAGAAAACATAAAAAAAATTAGAAAATATGAAAAATACTGAACAGGAAAACTACTGTACAACAGATAAGAGTTTCTTAGAAGGTTTTGTCTGGTTCAGATCATGGCAACTTGACAGACTTCTTGAAGAAGATTGAGAAAAGATTAATAAGTCACACAATTTCAGAAAACGAACCTTGGATACCCTACTTCAAATCATAAATGAGCAGAAATGCCCTCTGAAACAACATTCCTTAAAAATGCTTTATGCAGCCTCTGCTGGAGGACCTCTGAAAAGGAGAATTCACTGTTTCCTAGATCACTTTTCACTTTTGAGAACTCTACTTATTATGCAGTTTTCCCTTTATTTGTTAAGTTTTGGGAAGTTGAAGGCAAATGGAAATTTGTTTCTTTGCAACTGTACATTGCTTCTGTTTCTGGGGTCTTAGACCAAGTAAAAGAATCTAATGCCTTCTCAGCCCTTTAAGTACTTAATTAAAAACTATAGTATGTCCCTTTCTTTTCCCCTCTTCTCATCTTCCAAGTATTTTTCTCATCCAGGAAAAATATCTTCAGTTCATTTGATATGGTTTCAGGTCTTTTTACTGTCCTGTTCATTCTTTTCTGAATATGTTCTACCTCGTCAAGATTCTTCTTAAAATGTATTCCTAAGAACTGAGCTTAGTACTTTCTTCCATTGTGGTCTGACCAGAGTAGAGAACCTGGGACTGTTACCTGCATTTTTCTGAACATTGTTCAATTCAGTTCAACAAACATTTCTTGGATTTCTGTTTTGTGCAGGTTACTGGGCTTCATGCTAGGGACACAAGGACAAAAATGCCCTTGGAGGCAGGAATACAACATATACACCGATAAGCAAATACAAGAGAATTGCAGAAGGGAGAGATCATTAATAATTGGGTACATCAACAAAGGGTTTAGGACATAGGTTCTTAATCTTTTTTTGTGTCTTGGTCGCTGTTGACAGTTTAGTGAAGTCCATTGACCCGCCCCTTCTCAGAACAATATTTTTAAATGAATAAAATAAAATATTCAGGATTACAAAGGATGCCAATTATGTCAAAGTACAGTTTTCCAGATATAAAAAAAAAAATTCATAGAGCCCAGGTTAAGAACCCCTGATTTCAGAGAAGGTGAAATCTGAGCTGAACCTTGAAGGAAGCTAAGGATTCTGAAAAAGGGAGCATTTCAGGCATCGAGGACTGCTTGTGGAAATGCAAAATGCATGGAGGAGAGGGAAACCCTGAAAAACACAAATGCATGAAGGTAGGAAAAAATATATTGCTGTCAGGGAAGAGTTAATACTCCAGTATTGCTTTGTGTGGGGTTGGGGGGGAGAAGAAGGAAGTAGAAATGAATGATAAAAGTAGGAGAAACTCAAGGAAGGCTTGGAGAAACAGGAAGAGTAGTGGTTATCACTGTCAAAAGCTAAATGGAGATAGTGGGAATAGACCATCCTTTCTAGGAACTTCTAACTATCCTACCCTAAATTCTCTGTTGACTTCCGCTCTTACATTTCCATCTGCCTTTCAGGCATCTTGAATTGAATGTCCAGCAGACATATTGTTATGCCAAGATAGAATTCATTATTTTTTCCCCTAAACCCTGTCCTCCACCTCCCACCATACCTGTTACTGTAGAGGACAACACATCCTCACAGTCCCTCAGGCTTGAGATGTGGGAGTCATCCTGGATTTCTTACTATCTCTCACCCCACATATCAAGCTGTTGCCAGAGCCTGTCAATTTAACCTCAGCAACATCTCTCCAATACTCCCCCTGCTCTCCTCTGACACAGCTGCCACTCTAGTGCAGGCTACCTCATTATTGCAAGAGCCTGCTGGTAGGTATGTCTGCTTCAAGTCTCTTCTCACTCCAATCTATCTCCTCTATTCAGTCACTAAAGTGGTTTTTCTAAAGTGGAGGTCCAGTCATGTCACACATAGACACACACCCCCCTACTCAGTAAACTCCAGTGACTCCCTATCACTTTCAGAATTAAATACAAAATGCTCTGTCATTCAAAGCCCTTCATAACCTAGCCTCCTCCTACCTTTCAAGTCTTCTTACGCCTTACTCCCCACCACATACTCTTCAGTTAGGTAACACTGACTGTCTCATGAACAAGACATACCATCTCTTAGCTCTGGTCATTTTTGTGGCTTTCCTCCATGCCTGGAATGCTCTCCCTCCTCCATTTTCATTACTGACCTCCCTGGCTTTCTTTAATTCCCAAGTAAAATCCCATGTTTTACAGGAAGCCTTCCCCAACCCCTCTTAATTTCAGTGATTTTCCTCTGTTAATTAGTTCCTATTTATCCTGTGTATAGCTTGCTTTATACGTATTTGTTTGCATGTATCTTCCCTCGTTAGATTGTAAGCTCCTTGAGTCCAGGAACTGTCTTTTGCCAGAGAAAGGAAGTGATAGAGCAAGTTACTAGAGAAGGATGGAAGGGAATGGGGCCTAGGGCACAAGTGAAATTGTTGACCTTCACAAAAAAGGACCTCCTTTTTCTCTGAGTTTGGAGCAAAGGACTGTGAAAATGTATATGAAAGTGTTGAGAGAGTTCAAATTGGGCCTTTATTTTCTCTATGTAAAGTAAGAAGGCACGATGTGTTTTTTTTCCCCCCAGAAAGAGAAAGAGGAGTAGTTTTAGGGAATGGAGTAAAGAAGTTTGGAATACTCTATATTAACTTTTTTTCACCTGACACGTCCTACTCTTCACTCATGAGCTTGCAGTCCATTATAATGTGCCAATATTTTTCACCTGAATTGTTGTCTAGCCATATTTCTCCATCTTATATTTCTGTAGTTGAATTTCCAAATCTAAGAGTAAGGTTTTATATTTATACTTATAAAATTTTACCTTTTTAGATTTGGTTTATTCTAGATTGTAGGCAATTGAGGTTTTTTGATCCTGACTATTGAAGTTTTTTGATTAGCCAATGTTAAAACCTCTCCCAATTTTTTATGTCAACCAAAAGCTTGAAAAAGATGCTATCTATAACTCTACCTAAGTCATTCATAGAAATGTTGACTAGAATAGGGCCAAAGGCAGAATCTTGTGGCATTCCTCTAGAGACCTCCCTTCAGGTTGACATCTACCCATTAATCAGTCACTACTCTGTTGGTGTGCTTGTTTATTTAATCAGTTCTCTTATTTACCTAACTACACTGTCTAGTACATATCATTTAATCTTATCTACAATAATATCATGGGAGACTTTGTCAGTAAATTAAAAAATTAAGCCTATAGGAAAGTTAATGCGAGTACAAGTCAGCCTGGGTTTTTAACTAAATATTCACTAAGGAAATTGAACTTTTTAATAATAAGGTTGTCTGTTCAGTCAGCAGGTAGTTAAATGCTTTCTCTGAGCAAAGCATTGTGGTAAGCATCATATAAGGTATAAGTCTCTGGTTTCTGCACTCAGGGAGCTTAGAATCTCATTTCGAAGACGAGGCATAGACATATGAAAATATGAGAAACGTGACTCTTCAGGTGAGAGGTACAGACAATAAATGCCATTGGAGGACAGTGATAGGAGAGACAGTGCAGGCTAGTAGATCCCTGGACCTAAAACTAAAAAACCATCTTTCTTGTTTCTGTTTTGCTATTTACTAGCAGTGTGACTTCTAGTCAAGTCACTTCACTTTTCTTGGCCAGAGTTTCTTCATCTGCATAATGAGGACATTTAACCAGATGATCTCTAGTTCATTGTTGTGGAATTTTTTTGGGGGGGGGGGGGGGGTGCAGGGGAGGGGGGAAGCAGGTTTAGTGGGAAGGATGAGTTTCATTATGGATGTGTTAAGTTTAAGATGCCAAAGAGGCATCCAGGATGACATTAAGCTCTGACATTCTTGGATTCTGAGAGGTCACTATAAGTTAACATAGTCAGTTAAAGCTTCTAGGAGTAAGGTGAAAGTTGCACTGAAATTAGAAAGATGACTAAGAGTTGAATGGGCAAAGATAAGGAGCTTGGAAAGATTTTAAAAAAGAGGAGTTAAAGGAACAAAGGGAAGGGAATGTGCATGTTATGTTGGGGACAGTGAGCAGGTTAACTTAAAACTGAACATTTGTGTTGTAGGAAGTAAGAAGTAGGTAGGTTAGAGTCATACTGTGTAAGTCTCTTGAATCCTAAGCTTAACAGTTTGGTCTTGATTCAGTAGGCTTTAGTAATCCACTGAAAGCTCATCAGCAGGATACTGGTGGGATAAAAGTGATCGGATAAAAGCTTAGAAAATTATCGTGGTAGATGTGTGCAACAAGCTTTGGAGCAAAGAGATTCTGAAGATAGGACTTTATTTTAATAGGCCAGATATGAGGATGGCAAAGTGAATGGAAAGAAAGTGATTGTTGCAAGAGAAAGTAGAGAGGAGTATCAATCAACTGGAATATTGGGGCCTAAAGGATGAATGAGCAGGGGATAAGAGAAGACTAATGTGAAAAATGACTTTTAAGTTCATTTTATGTTGAAGAGGGGGTAGATCGTTTATCTCATTGTGACTAGTAAATTATTTTAATCCTCTTAGAGTACAGAATGTTTTACTATATGTGTTATCACTAAGATTCAGGGCAGACTAACAACAGATTTTTGAGGTCATTGGTTTACATCCCATCTATTCTCCTTTAGGACTTTGCTCCATCAGTCATCTCTTCTCCCTTATGCATCTCCAGTCTCCCCTTTGTTGGTTCCTTCTCATTTCTATGCGAACATGCTTAGGTGTCTTTTGTTTAGAAAACACCTTTCCTTGCCTATTCTCCATGGGTTGTGTAGTCCTTGCTGTGGTTACGTATTAACATAGGATCAGAAGTTTAAAGCCAGAAGGACTTTACATGTCCTCTAGTTCAACCTTCTCATTTTATAGATTAGGAAACAGAGTAGATCTAAATCACATTTTGTGGTCTTTTGCGTAATTCTTTCCCAAGATTATGTCATTTTAAGTTTGTGTTTATTTGCCTTGTTAAAACAAAATTTAAGTATAAAAAATGATGGCTTTATCTCACAGAGTCTGTGAAAACAAGATTTCAAAATAATTACAATGAACAATTACAATTTTCCATAAAAGTACTTTATGTTCTCAGCAAATACTGTTGTAGAAATTAATGAGGCGTTATCTGTCATCCCGTGGAAGTACAGAATAGGATTAAAAATGTCTTCTTGGCACACTTTAAGGACAACAAGGTCTTATGTTTTCTCTTGTGATGAGCTGACATTATGTTGGACAAATATCTTTACCTTTCTGGGCCATAGTTTCCTCATCTGTAAATGAGAGAGTTAGACTTTTAAGAGCATTAGGCATCTTCCATTTCTGTGACTCTGTGATGGTAGTCCATTTCTCAATTTATTCATAGCTAAACTTCTTGGGGAAAGAAAAAATCCACCTAGCTCATTGGTTCCACTTCCTCCTCACCCACTCTCTCTACAACCCTTTGCAATTTGACACCTTAGTTTTCTCTTCCTCCCTTATTTTTCCTTCTCAATCTCCTTCACTCTTTCATCTTCCTGACTCTTCCCTTTTCCAAGGTTTCTCAAGGTTTTGTCCTTAGTCGTCTTTTGTTTCTTTAAATTCTTTTCCTTGCTCATATCATTTATTCCCATAGTTTCAGTTCCCCCAGATTTCTACCTCCAAACTTGATTCTTCTCATCACCAGCCTTGTATCTCTAACTTTGTACAAGACATGGATATCCCATTGATAGCTCAAACTTAATGTATGTAAAACAGTTTGTCATTCACTCAGAATATGTTTTTCCTTCAAAGTTTACTATTTTTGTTGGTGGTACCACCATTCACCTACTCACATAATTGGAACTTTGGTATTGTGTTTGAGTCTTTCTTCTCCCTCTCCTTTCATATCTAGTTAGCTACCAAATTTTGTTGATTCTATCTCAGCCTTACCTCTGCTTACTTTTCTGTATTCCAAGTTCTAACCCCTGAATACAGGCCCTTATTAATTAGTACTCACCTGGAGAATTGCAATGGTTTGGTAATAGGGGAACAAGAGAGGGAAACAAATATTTATTAAGCAACTACTATGTGCCAGGGACTCTTAATAAGCACTTTACAAATTATTTCATTTAATCCTCACAGCAACCCTGGGAGGTAAGTGTTATTATTGCACCCATTTGACAGTTGAAGAAACTGAGGCAGACAGAGGTTAAGTGACTTGTTTAGGGTCACACAACTAAAAATCTGAGGTCATATTTGAACTCTGTCCTTTCTGATTCCATACCCACCACTCTATCTGCTTAGCTGCCTCAGTAGGTCTTTGTCAGCTTTGTTCTCCCTTCAGTTGTTCTGCCTGTTGTTGCCAGACTGATATCTGATCATCAGTCTGCACAGGGTCCTCCAGTGGTTCTCTGTTGCCTATTAAAGTTCAGCTTTTTAGCTTAGCATTCAAAGTTTTCTACAAACTGTTGTTATATTAACTTTTCCCCTCCTATAATTGTCTTTTTTTTATTATGAACTTGACGATCATCAACAAGCAAACATTTCAGTATACAAAGAAAAAAAGAGATGTCTGCATAGAAATTAGGAACTTCTGTTACATAACACACCTTGAGTTTTTCCTTTCCTTTGTCTTTCTCTATTTGTTGTTTGTCAGTTAGTTATGTCTGACTCTTCGTGACTCTCTTTGGGGTTTTCTTGCAGAAATACTGAAGTGGTTTGCCATTTCTTTCCCCAACTCATTTTACAGATGAGGAATCTGAGGCAGATAGGGTTAAGTGACTTGCCCCAGGTCAAACAGCTAGTAAATGTCCTGGCACACTATACACTTTGCCATCTAGTTTCCTTTCTTCTTTCCTTTTCTTCATACTATTTCCTATCCCAGGAATGCTTTTTGACTCCAGCATAACTCAAATACCTCCTCTTTTGTGAAGCCTTTCTTGGTCCCTTAGACCTAGTCAGTTATGATCTTTTCCCCCTTGTACCTCACATTTATCCCTTTGTTGCGCTTGATATTGTATTATTTCAATTATAGTTATTTGCATATATATATATATATATTTATCCTTCTGTTAGACTATAAATAAGCTCCATAGGATTAGGAGCCCTGTCTTATCTAAATTTTATATCTCCCTCAAAATGTAGCCTCATTCACTACACAGGAAATTAATGTTTGTTGAATTTGAAACTTAACGTGAATGGTTACTATGTACATGTTCTGTGAATATCACATGTATGTATCTTACACTTGGAATAGCAAAAAATATATCTTTATGCCCCATCTGTTCACTGGTGACAGTATATAAGAAGAGATAAGTAGGTTACTTATATAAGGTTAGGATTACATGAGTGTTTGAGACACTATAAAAACATTTATTTGAAATTGTCTACCCTTAAACATGCTCTTTATGTCAGTCTTTTGGTGGCAAAGATTTGTTCTTATGTGGTGATTTTTTTTCCTCTTACTAAATGACACTTTCATCTCTGGAGAAAGATTATATATTTCTATAAAATAATCATTTTTCAAGCAGCTAGTCATTTATAATAAGTCAGAGATTTATTTTAAAAATGATTTTGAGTGCTCAGGTAATTGAGAGTGATGGCTTTCCATGCAAAGGAAATGATACCTTTCATCCTACACAACACAAGATGTATTTGCTCCATTTTTATTATACCACTTAGCAAGAAGACTCCCTTTACTTATATTAGTATTTTAAAATGTTTGTATTAAAAGCAAAAATATATACTATGATTTTTATTTATATCAATCTTAATTGCGCTTCACTATTTTGACATCTGTGTCACAACTTATAGGAAAAAATGTGATAAGTAATTCAAGGAACCATTAATTATTTAGTTCTTACATAATAAAGAGTCACATTACTATAATTCACATTACAGATGGCCAAAAAAGCCCCATAAGCACCATATGTTAAAACTCAGAAAGGTTGTCAGTGCAGTGGCCATACACCTCTAAATCACACCCCATGGTGCAAAAGGGTGACTGCAAAAGTCAGATGCTGACAGCCCACTACTCTTCCTCTGTTTATTATTTTAAATATATATATATATATTGGCAGTCATGCCGGAAAATCTAACCAGTGAGAACGTATATCTAGTTGTATAGCCTATAATTCATTATTTTTGGAAGTAAGTAACCCTTAAGTCACGTGATATGTGGACAAATCTTGTACCTGGAATTGCTGGAAGAAGAATCCAAATTCTGTATATATGCTTAGAGTATACAAAGTATTAGAATGCCTACAGTAATTAAATGCCCTTCACAAAGTCCTGCTGTGATGCTTTTCCATGGCTTGGAGGTGACTCTGGGTTTTTAAAGGCTATGCCAGTGGTATGCAAGGTTTGAAAGATTCTGCTGATTGAAAGACCTCTAGTAGCATCTCAGCAACATGCCATATATGTTCTCTGAAGACCAGACTAAATAAGTATGAAGAGGCTTCCAACATCAGTAGTCAAGCCACTGAATAATTAATATTTTGGCTGTGGCAATCTGAAACAAAGACAGTTACAAACTAGCCCTCTGTCTTGTTTGGTTCCTTCTACTTTTGTAGTGTTGAGGTTGGAGGATGCTGGGAACTACAGCTTTTAGACCCATCCAAAACATTACTTAATTAGATTGGTGCATTTGACATAAGATCCTTGTCCATACATGCTGTGAACCATATCAGGATTGATAGTCTTGTTATTAAATAAGACCAGAACATATGAGGAAGTTGTAGATAAGCAAAGAATGGCATATAAGCTCTCCTTGCAGGAAGGCAAATAAGAGTCAGCAGTTTTTGTCATATGTTCAAAGAATGAAACATAATTATGTGTCATAGGAAGTCAGGTTGTATTGGTATAGCAAAATACAGTCTTAAAGACTGTCAGTGAAATAGCTCTTGTGTATGTGTTGAGATCACACAAGATTTCATCATAGTTGCATCAACAGTAATATCTTTATTCAGCCCTTCAATTTATCATTAAGTAAAATGAAAACATAGATTTGCCAATAGTATTTGCTGAGGTCATGGAGAATATACAGCATAGAGTTCAAATGGATAAAGGATTCCCCATAGATAGAGTTGTTCTCATTCTCTGGTTCTCATTTGAGGATGACATTGTGCTGATTGTTGGATCAAGTTCTAGAATACTGAAATGTCTCCTAAATAGCTTGACAACTCAAAATTCTACTTCAGAATTACATAGGAATACTCTAGTAGATGAAGAATGCAGTTGGATGGACAGCTCACTGAATTAGCTCATTAATATTCTGTGTATCTTAAACCCTGCAGATGGACAGTGACTTAGAATTGAATTGCTTTAAGGAAACAGTACTCTATTCTCAATGACCCTAAGCTTTTCCCATAAACAAAAGTTCATTTTAAAAAAAAAAATTGAGGGGCAGCTAGGTGGCACAGTGGATCGAGCTCCAGCCTTGGAGTTAGGAGGAACTGAGTTCAAATCTGGCCTCAGACACTTGACACTTACTAGCTGTGTGACCCCGGTCAAGTCACTTACCCCCAATTGCCTCACCGAAAAAAAAAATCTTAAAAAAAAAAAGGAAAAAAAATGCCCACATCTCTCCCTTAACCATCCTTTATATCAAAGAACAAGAAAGAGGGGAAAAACAGGTCAGTAAAGCAAACTAATACATCAGTCAGATTGAATATTATATATGGAGTTCTGCACTCATAATCTGGTCCTGCCTCTAGTTCCCCAAACCCCCAAAAGAGATAGAGCAGTACCTTTTTTTTTTTTTAAATGTTATATGACTTGTGAGGGCCTCATTTTGTTCCAGTCCTAAGCCTGAACCATCTGTCTGCTCTGAATCAGCCCTGGCTCAGAACACTCTTTTTTTTTTTAAGAAATGAAGAAATTGAGGCCCATAGAGGCCAAGTAACTTAACACTCTTTTCCAGACCAAAAAAATGCATTTTAGTGCTATGTTAGTAGTATTTAAACTGCAAGTTACCAGTCTTCTCAATGCCATATTTAGCAGAGCTACAAGTGCCACAGAATTGCACCAGTAGAATAGCTCCAGCTCTGCCTGAGGAGTAATTTTGAGCATTTTAGTTAAAGGGAACAATTAACTTCAACTATGACACTTTGAAGTTGTTTATGACATATCTCTTCACTTTCTCATATTATCTGTATATTTTAGAATTAGATTAATGTTCTTAGAATATTACTTAATGCTTGTTAAATATTAGTCTTTTGTAACCACCATAAAAATTTCAAATTAGCAGACATTATTTATTGATTTACTTTATCAGTTTAGGATCAGACTGGAGGAACAAAGGTGTTCTCCCTGAGGCAGCTGGTGTACTTTACTACTCTTATGTAAAT
The DNA here is from genome assembly GCF_900497805.2 of Vombatus ursinus. NCBI lineage: Eukaryota > Metazoa > Chordata > Mammalia > Diprotodontia > Vombatidae > Vombatus > Vombatus ursinus. The sequence continues at coordinate 76,412,870 of NW_020954610.1, read as the reverse complement.
ACTTCACAGAACATATAGATTAGGTTTTGCACATTACAGAAGTTTTTTTTTTAATATATAGAATGCAGAAGGATTAGTTTTCCCTGTATTTTTCCTTAAAATAGTGGTCTACACCATGAATTTTACATATTTAGAGATGGACTAGAAAAACTGAAATAGTGATTGGCTAACTGATGATAGGATTATCTAAACCTGTGGTTATATCACTTATATCAGGATGCCATGTATCTCTGATTTTTTAGGTATTGGTACTTCCTTCCACTAGAAATTACCTCTACAATTTAGCATTTGGCATCAGTAGGAAAAGTCATTGCTTTAAGACTATGATAAATCTCTCCAAGCAAAGCTAGACTGGTCGTACCTATCAGGTGACAGAACCAGATGCATGGTTTATCATCAGGCCCATACTTAATGCCTTTCCAGCCTGCCAGAGCTCATGCTCTACTAATGTAGCTGTCCTTCAAAAGAGAACCTCAGAGTCAGGTCCCATGTCATGATAAAGCTTTGAAGCAGAACTGTAGTTGGAGATTACTTGGGCAAGGAAAACCATGTTACTCATTAATTTTCAAATACTATTGACAGGTTATCCTCATCCTCTTTATATATAATTGTTGTATTGGGTTACTTTGAACATTTATTAAGAGCCTTCTCTGTTTCATACTGGCGTAATAGATAACATCTTTAGATAAGTCAAAATTCCTAGGCTCATAGGAACTTATTAGGGGGATACGATCTATGCTGACTTATCCTGGATCACAAGAGAGGTGCTGACAGCAAGCTCGATAAGGCCAGAGGGAGTTAAGGTCGTTACAGATTATGAAGATCAGATGAGGAATAGTGGGGACAAGAGGATCTTTGAAATACCTTTCAGTCTTCTGATATTCTTAGTATGTTTTGGAAGAGGTTGCATTTAAGTTAGACTTTAAAGGCTGTGAAGTGGGAAGAAGGGGAAGAGGCAATTGTAGGCAGTAGTAGGGCAAAAGTATGAAAGGGGCAAAGCATTGGATGGGCACTTGAGGGGCAGTGAGTCGTTGATTTTGTCGGAAGGTAGGTTAGTAGTAGGAGATAATGTGGCAGAGGAACCAATAATGTTGGCACCAATTTGCAAAGGGACTTTTACTGTACTTTATGGCCTTTGTACTTGTTCTTGTTTCATGTATGATTTGAAGCTGAATTGTAAGCTTTTCTTTTTGAAGATAGGGATCATGCTATACTTTTCTGTTTCTCCACAACAACCAACAGTGTTGGAAGCATAATAGATACTCAATACTTAGAAGTTGGTTGATGTTTTAAAATAATAATAATAATAATTATAGTAATATCTGGCATTTTGTTAGATACTCCTTATGGGTAATTATTTAGCTTAAAACAGAACTAAAACACTGGTCTTTTCATCACAGATAATGCTCTTAAACTCAGGCAGCAATTAGACAAATGATTGTCATTGCTACCATTTTTTTTTTTTTTTTTTTGCATTAGAAAGTAGGTTGCTCATTTTGTTCCAAGCTAGTGACAGGGTAAATCTTTAAAAATGCCTTGCCATACCTTGTTCTCGTATGTGTGTCTTGAATAGTGATGTGACTTAAGATGCTTCAGCTTCTTCAAAAATTTTGTGATTTCATTATTGTGGGGCTCCTTTGAATGAATCAAAGCCCCTCATTACTTTAGTAGGCCATCTTCATGAATTACTGTGGCTAAAAAAATATTCTTTATCCAACGGACAGATTTCTGGTTGTGGACTTCTTTAAGCCAGGTTAAACTTGTCATTGGACAAGAGACATATGTTCTATCACTGCCCTTTTCTAAATCCATACTTTAAACCTTTCTATCTTGGTAGTACCTTGAATGTACGGGAGTTTGCAGTTTACTAGAATGGTCTTGATGAATCTTGATGAACTAGAAGTAGGGCTTGAGTTGGATAGAATAACTTAAATATTCCTAAAATAAACAAGTTAACCCAGGGCTGTAAATTCTGTGTCCACCAGAGACATATTTTGGTAAGGTTTTCTAGGTCTTTTAACATTATCTGGCTACCAGAGCTGCATACGACCTGTTCATCTGTTATTTTATGGTCTGATTACATGACCTGGCCCACTTCCTTTTCTGGTTATACATTTCTTTGATGGGTATTTTTTATACCACTCACATTGGGGTTCAATAAATGTTTGTTGATGAAATTTATAGAAAATTCTGAGAAAGGGTAGTATTGCACATATATATGTGTTTTAATATAGGAAGTACAATGCATAGGATTCAAACATTGAAGGTTATTCTAGTTGAAGTTTATTATACTTGATGTTCATTTAAGCAATGGGAAAAGCCATCAATAAAAAAATAACTTTTGCCTGTTTGTGAGTAGAGTTTCCTTGTGGTCAGCCAAACAGTAATGTAATCTTTATGGTGTATATCAGTATATATACCAGAGTTTTCAGTGAGTTCAGAAATTTCAACACAGTAGTCCTATTTAGTATAATTACTGTTGTCTTTTTTGTTGTAGCTGTTGGTATTTTTTCCAAATACAGAAACTAAGATGTATCATTAGTAATTAATGTTTTGGTATAGTTGGATTTAAAAATTGTGATTTTGTTCTTAATTGATATTAACTGTTGGAGAAATTTCCTTGTTCATGCTAAATAAGCTGGCTTAGAAACCACAGTCCATGCAACAATGAGGATAACACATTGCAAAATTATTATTATTTTTTTTTACCAGACATAATTTCATTGGTGTAGGGAACCCTAAGTGAGGAACTTGATTTAACAATGCATATTCTTTGTGATTTATTCTTGAGAGCTTTGTGGGGCACTGAGATGTTAATTGATTTGTCTAGTGTTATACAACCTGCATGTATTAGAAGCAAGACTTGAACTCTTCTTTATACCACACTATGGAGCATATGTAATTATTATTTAACAAAAAAAAAATTTAGATATGTGGACTTTGAGAATTTTCTAATTTTAAGAGCCTTGAAATTATACACAAGTAAAATTTTCTCCTCATCTTATCCACATCTGCAAATTTTCTATCCACTACTTCTGTCTATTTCCACTAATGGTATACTTTAACTTATGTACTTTAACTTAATGTATGCTTGCCTTTTTTCATCCAGCCTGGGATAGTAGACAGAGCATTGAGCCAGAAGTCAGGAGACCTGGGTTCTAAAGCTGTGAGCCATTTGCTGAGAGTTCCTTTTGCTGGTCTCCTCATCTCACATCATTCAGTTCTCTTTCCTCACCATTTCCTCCTTTACCTCTTATCAAATACAAAATCCTCTCATAGGCACCCATAGCTCTTCATAACCTAGTCTTCTTCCTCTCTTCACCACACCCTTCCAGTCTTCTTTCACATTAAGGGTGTACCTTCCCCACTTCCCACTCCCCCAAAACTCTTTGATCCAGTAACACTGGCTTCCTTGTTTTCCTCCAAGACACTGAACTTTGGTCATTTTCACTTGCTTTCTCCCATCCTATGTCTCCTTGCCATGGCAAACGCCTCTATGTGGACCTTTGATTTCATTCCATTCCGTCTTCTCTAGATTGACTCCTATCATCCCTATTCTCTTATGAATCTTCATTCTCTCCTTATTTACTGTTTCCTTCCTGCCTACAAACATGTCTATGTCTCCCTCAGCTTTAAAAAAAATTCTCACTTGATCCTCCCATCACCCTAACTGTTCTATATCTCTTCTTTCTTTTGGGCAAAACTCCT